>NC_134109.1:20902500-21210000 GCF_040939455.1 Microcebus murinus
GAAACTATTCCACAACATCGAGAAGAACGGAAACCTCCCCGACACCTTTTATGAAGCGAATATTACTCTGATACCAAAACCAGGAAAGGATGCAACAAAAAAAGAAAACTACAGACCAATATCCCTAATGAATATAGATGCAAAAATTTTCAACAAAATCTTAGCTAACCGAATCCAGACACTTATCAAAAAAATAATCCACCACGACCAAGTGGGCTTCATCCCAGGGATGCAGGGATGGTTCAACATACGTAAATCTATAAATGCAATTCACCACATAAACAGAAGCAAAAACAAAGACCACATGATTCTTTCAATAGATGCAGAAAAAGCTTTTGACAAAATTCAACACCCTTTCATGATACGAACACTTCAGAAAATAGGCATAGAAGGGACATACCTAAAAATGATACAAGCCATATATGACAGACCCGTAGCCAACATCATACTGAATGGGGAAAGACTGAAATCATTCCCACTTAGAACTGGAACCAGACAAGGCTGCCCACTATCTCCACTTCTATTCAACATAGTGCTGGAAGTCTTGGCTACAGCAATCAGACAGGAAAATGGAATCAAAGGTATCCAAATAGGGGCAGAAGAGATCAAACTTTCACTGTTTGCTGATGATATGATATTGTATCTAGAAAACCCCAAGGATTCAACCAAGAAACTCCTGGAACTGATCAATGAATTTAGTAAAGTCTCAGGATACAAAATCAATACACAGAAATCAGAGGCATTCATATACGCCAACAACAATCTAATTGAGAACCAAATCAAAGACTCAATTCCCTTCACAATAGCAACAAAGAAATTAAAGTACCTAGGAATATATTTAACCAAAGAGGTAAAAGACCTCTACAGGGAGAACTATGAAACACTGAGGAAGGAAATAGCAGAGGATGTAAACAGATGGAAATCCATACCATGCTCGTGGATCGGCAGACTCAATATCGTCAAAATGTCTATACTACCCAAACTGATCTACAGATTCAATGCAATACCTATTAAAATCCCATCAGCATTCTTCACAGATATAGAAAAAATAATTTTACGCTTCGTATGGAACCAAAGAAGACCCCGAATATCAAGAGCAATTCTAGGCAACAAAAACAAAATGGGAGGCATTAATATGCCAGATATTAAACTATACTACAAAGCTGTAGTAATTAAAACAATATGGTATTGGCACAAAAACAGGAATATTGACCAGTGGAACAGATGTGAGAATCCTGATATAAAACCATCCTCATATAGCCGTCTCATCTTTGACAAAGCAGACAAAAACATACGCTGGGGAAAAGAATCCCTCTTCAATAAATGGTGCTGGGAAAACTGGATAGCCACCTGTAGAAGGCTAAAACAGGACCCACACCTTTCACCTCTCACAAAAACCAACTCACGCTGGATAACAGACTTAAACCTAAGATAGGAAACTATTAGAACTCTAGAGGAAAAAGTTGGAAACACTCTCCTAGACATCGGCCTGGGCAAAGAGTTTATGAAGAAGTCCCCAAAGGCAATCACAGCAGCAACAAAAATAAATAAATGGGACATGATCAAACTACAAAGCTTCTGCACAGCCAAAGAAATAGTCATGAAAGTAAACAGACAACCTACAGAATGGGAGAAAATTTTTGCATCCTATGCATCCGATAAGGGACTGATAACTAGAATATACTTAGAACTCACGAAAATTAGGAAGAAAAAATCAAATAACCCCATTAAAAAGTGGGCAAAGGACTTGAACAGAAATTTTTCTAAAGAAGACAGAAGAATGGCCAACAAACATATGAAGAAATGCTCAACATCTCTAATCATCAGGGAAATGCAAATCAAAACCACAATGAGATATCACTTAACCCCAGTGAGAATGGCCTTTATCAAAAAATCTCCAAACAATAAATGCTGGCGTGGTTGCGGAGAGAGAGGAACACTCCTACACTGCTGGTGGGACTGCAAACTAGTTCAACCTCTGTGGAAAGCAATATGGAGATACCTTAAAGCAATACAAGTGAATCTACCATTTGATCCAGCAATCCCATTGCTGGGCATCTACCCAAATGATCCAGTGACACTCTACAAAAAAGACACCTGCACTCGAATGTTTATAGCAGCACAATTCATAATTGCAAGGCTGTGGAAACAGCCCAAGTGCCCATCAATCAAAGAATGGATTAATAAAATGTGGTATATGTACACCATGGAGTACTATTCAGCTCTAAGAAACAATGGTGATATAGCACACCTTATATTTTCCTGGTTAGAGCTGGAACCCATACTACTAAGTGAAGTATCCCAAGAATGGAAAAACAAGCACCAGATATATTCTCCAGCAAACTGGTATTAACTGAGTAGCACCTAAGTGGACACATAGGTGCTACAGTAATAGGGTATTGGGCAGGTGGGAGGGGGGAGGGGGGCGGGTATATACATACATAGTGAGTGAGATGTGCACCATCTGGGGGATGGTCATGATGGAGACTCAGACTTTTGGGGGGAGGGGGGGAAATGGGCATTTATTGAAACCTTAAAATCTGTACCCCCATAATATGCCAAAATAAAAAAAAAATAATTAAAAAAATAAAAAAAAAAATATAGAGACAAAATTAACCGGGCATGGTGGCGCATGCCTGCAGTCCCAGCTACTTGGGAGGCTGAGGCAGGAGGATTGCTTGAACCCAGGAGTTTGAAGTTGCTGTGAGCTAGCCTGACGCCATGGCACTCACTCTAGCCTGGGCAACAAAGCGAGACTCTGTCTCAAACAAACAAACAAACAAAAAAATCATACTGAATTAGACTAGGTCCTAATGCAATATGATTGGATTCCTTATAAGAATTGGATTCCTTATGTGAAGACACAGAAACATACACGTGAGAAGATGGCCACGTTAAGATGGAGGCAGAGGTAATAGTTATGCTGCCACAAGCCAAGGAACACCTGAGGCTACAAGAAGCTAAAAGAAGCAAGCAAGAATCCTCCCCTAGGGGACTGGGAAGAAGTATGGCCCACCTGACACCTTGATTATGGATTTCTAGCCTCCAGAGCTGAGAGAGAATACATTTCTTTTGTTTTAAGCCATCTAAGTTGTAGTAATTTATTATGATAGCCTTAGGAAACTAATTCCTTAAGAGTTTTGACTCAGGCCAGAGAAATTCCACCAGTGAGATGTGATTAGGGAAGCAATATTATCAGATTTGCAGTTTAAAAAGTTGATTCTGACTACACTGGGAAATATAGACTGTAAAAGGAGCAAGATTAGTTGAAGAGAAACTGGAGACTGTAGCAGTAAAACTGAAAGTTATGTAGCCAAGAATCAAACCCAATTATATCCTGTGAGAGTTATTCGAGCAAAAGCATGATGGCTTCCACTGCTTGACAGCAATACCACAGCTCAAAAGAAGATACTTCAAACTGGAAACAAAATGCTCTGTGACTTCTCCTGAAGAATTCAACCTGCCTGCCACTGGCTAACCCAAAGATTGACTGTGTGCATACTATGTCTTCATTCTAGTCCTTTTGGGGGAAAAAAAACCTCTCTTGTCACATAACTTAACAATAAAGAAAGTTGTGAAAACAAATTCTAGTTTCCATTTTTGGTGTGAGAGTATTCATAATGTAAAAATTTCTAAACACAGGAAGAAAATTTTAAATAGCCACAAAGCTTAGTAAATAAGATTATCAAACCACTAGCTTTTTAACCAGAAATTTGGGATTCAGATTTAATTTCTCCTTTCTTTTATCTCCCTATCCAATTTTCAAATTAAGTTGATTTTACCAGTTTAATGTCTCAAAATAGATTTTCTTATCTTCTTCCTCCACTATTCAATATAATTGGATATTATTCCTGATTCCATAAATTCTGAGACTGGTACTCTTGTCCTGCCAACTTGAAAGTCTTTGAACTACCTAAGATCTTCTTCTGCATAAACCAGTCAGAGAGAATTCTATTGTGCGCAACCAAGTTCGGACTTCCACATTAAGGGAAAAATTGGAAAAAGATTGGGATTGCTGAAAAGGGATAGCTAAGCAATAAGTTGTCACAACAGATCATCTTCATAAACAAAGAGAATTTGTACTTGCTTGAATTATATGTAATAAGCCCAGGAAAGTGAAATATCCTGAAAACAATTAAATCACAACTAAAACATTTCATTCATTTTCTTATCCAAATTGGCCTTTGGTGATGTTTGTCATGAAACAAATATAATAAATATGTAGTATTTTCTATGTCTCATCTCTATGCTACAACTTTATATGCAAACCCAATTCTAACAAAGTCAACTGCACACACAAAAACCTTCGGTGATTTTGTTTTTGTGGTAATCAAGAAAAGTAGCTGAGTGTCCTACCTCACTCAACATGGTAGAGAACATGGACAACATCTATGCAATGATCAATACAAACAACTAATTCATATGAATGGGTCACAGACAGATGCCCTTCATGATCTGGTTCTTGCCTACTTATTTAAAGTCATGCTCCTTGTCCTCAACTAGTCTTTTGATAATCTAGCCTATGCTCAGCTTCCTTAATAGCCTGAGCCATTTCCTACCTCAGAACTTCCATATATCTCCATCACCTATCAGGAACATTCTTGCCTCTGTTCTCCTAGTAGGTACTCATCTTCAGATTTTTGCTTACATGTTTCTTACTCAGAAAAACCTTTAGAATTTGTAATTTTCCCCCAATATACTTATACAGAACAATATATATTTTTCTTCATAGTACTTAACTTTATAGGTTTTTGAGGTTTAAAGGAGATAGCCCTAGAAGGTTCCTACTACGCTATAGGCACTCAAAAATTTTTAACAATTGTTAACATCATCATAATCAAAAGTGATCTCTCCTTTGCTGTTGGTTCCATCACTCCTAAGGAAAAACAGTCCAGCTGGCATGCATGTGTAATTCAATATGCCAACTTCTTCAATTCTCTGATGTCTCCACTACCTCCAGCAAGTTTCGAGGCTCAGCAACTGGGGTAAGAGAGATGCAGTGTTGAAAGGATTTGGGCGTTGAAAGACTGTTTTTATTCAGAAAAAAAATCAAATGTATCTAAGATTAGCCAGTCTAACTCACCATGGAATTTCTACAAAATCCTTTGATAATGGCAATTTGGAAACATAAGTCTAGTCTTTTTAAATGGGGCCCACCATGTACTAGGAATTTAAAAGAGTCTAATCTCTAATGATATTTGCTGAAATTAGCAGAGTAAGGAAGAAAAAGGTACACTCACCCTGTAGAGGCATCACTTAATAAAAGTGGAATGTTAAAAATAAACTTTCAAATTTGGTAAATTCTTTCCCAGAACACTTATGTCTTAACGTTGCCTTAAAGAGAAAGCTCCACTGCCAATTATTTTTTTCCATCACCAGTTATTTAACATAAATAAGATATACTATTTTTAATGGCATATTCACATTGTTTCAAAAATATAAAAAGAAAAGATGAATACCCATTCCATCTTGCTGTGTGTTGTTTTGTAACTTCAAATGGTAAAATGTTAATGTCATGCAAACGTTATTCACAATTAATGTAAGAATGGAAAGCTTTCTGAGACCTGTTTGACAGTTCTTCAAATGTGTCTCTAAAAGTTTCTCTTCTCTAAAACACAAAAGAATGAAGGGAGACTTGGTTAATGGTGAGTTTCCATCATAAGGGAAAGCTCAAAAGAAAACAAAAAAATGGTTTATCTGACTGCTCACACTTCCAATCAGTCTCATAAAAGAAACATTTCTCATCAGCCTGTCAATGGACAGATTCTGAATCTAAGGCATAAAGGAATGTGGAAAGGGAAAACATATTCCAGACATATTCTAGAATACCCACTTAGAGGCTCAGTCAACCATCACACATGTTGACCATATACTGAGAAAAAGATAAAAGAATATGTAGTACTTTGAAGATTATAAATCATAATCACTATTGTCAAGCACTATTGTAGATAAGGATAATTTTTAAAGAAAATATGTAGCAGCATCAACCATTGCACAAAACACTTAGAAACTCCCCCTGCTCACAAACCTCAGGAAATGTGCCTTATTTACATAGTAAAGAAAAAAGAAAGCCTCTGAGTGTCCCAGCCCCATCTCACCCCACCACCATTCCCCTGCTGACCCTACAGTATTAAGAGAGACCACAACAATGCTCTAACTTATTGGACCTGAAGATACTTATTTTCTTGAAACATTTAGCATTGAAACTGTTACTAATCCAAGGGATGGAGTTGCTAGCTCTGAGCTCATTGCTGGAGCTACCCAGGCAACCACTGTTTTCTCCAAACTATCCTTATGCAGCTCTGCTTCTGAGATTCAGGGCTGAAAAAAATTAAATTTGCTTGATTTGGTAGAATTATCTTTAAGTCTAATGACATACAATACAAATTCTGGAAGAGTTAGGCAATCTTACGAAAAGATTCAGTTTTACAAGAAAAAAAAGTCATATTGGTCATTTAGCATGATACATACAGGAGTTCCCCAATCTTTGTTGACATGAACCCTTTGGGGAAAGAATTTTTGTTTCAAGTTTTGTTTTTAATTGACAGATAATTATATATTTTTATAGGGTACAATGTGATGTTTTGATTCATGAATACATTGTGGAATAATCAAATCAGGCTAATTAACATGTCCATTATCTAAAATGCTCATAAGTTCTTTGTGGTGAGAATATTTAAAATTCACTTGTTTGGTTTTTAATTGCAAAATTGCTTTTTATTTTCAATTATTTTTTATCGCAGTAAAATAATATGGAACATAAAGTTTGCCATTTTAACCATTTTAATACAATTTAGTGATATATCATTCACAATGTTGCATAACCATCACTGCTATTTATTTTCAAAACATTTCCATTATTCTAGATACTCTCAACCAATTAAGCAATAATTCCCCATTTCCCCTCTCCACCAGCCCCCAATAACTCCTAATGTACTTTTTGCCTCTATAAATTTTCCTGTTCTAGATATTTCATATAAGTGGAATCATAAAATATTTGTTATTTTTTACTTAACATAATATTTTCAGGGTTTAACTATGTTGTAGTATATATCAGAATTTCATTCCTTATGTCTGAATAGTATTGCATTGTATGTGTATATATCATGTTTGTTTATTATTTCATCTGTTTATGGATGCTTGAGTTGTTTCCACATTTTGGCTATTGTGAACAATGCAGCAATGAACACTGGCATACAAGTATCTGTTTGAGTCCCTGTTTTCAATTTTTTGGGTGTATACACTTAGCAGCAGAATGGATAGGTCATATAGTAATTCTATGTTTAATTTTTTGTAGAATTGCCAAACCATTTTCCAGAATGGCTGCACTATTTAATATTTTGTTTGTTTTCCTCTGAAATTGAATGTGTAAAACACATAAAGGTAGAGCAACTCTAGAGGAAGCTTCTTGAGTTAGGCCCTAAGGAAACACCTGGAAAGCTCTGGCTTCTCCAAACACCTTTAAACCCACCCCCAATCCATCTGTCAACAGATAATAGAAGGGAAACAAGAGAATCTGTACAAATTCCCCCCAAGTCATGCAGTTAGTGAATGTTCCATGAGGATTTCAAATATAGATTGCTGAATACAGGTTAGGTTACATTCCCTGCTGGTTGCATCTGGCTAAATTGGGCATGTTTACCTTTAACATTCTACTTTTTTGCCATTTCAAACAAAAATAACTAAAACTGTTAAAGTGAGTATTTAAATTGCAAAATCTTCCTTAGATGTGTCATAGGGTGAAGATAAGAATGTGATAAAGAGGGTTTGTGCAATTACCTACATCTGTGGTTTGTACTTACAAAAACTTAATTATTCAGATATAAATAGCAATTTCCTTTTTCCTTCATACTGTCAGAGAAAGTATCAGCATTACTGAAGCAAACTGAAAATTTGCAGGATAGCACTAAAGGAGATGAAAGGGTAGCTTCACATTCACAAATTGAAGCCAGCCTCCCTCTCCATATCATCACTCACATTATTCAACATGTAGGTTTATGAGGCAGAACAGTATGGCCTCTACAGTTCCTGCCCTTGGACCTGAGACAGAAAAAGGTCCCTTACTGATCCACAGCCCAACATGCAGACAACATATTGTGTTATTTGATTCATTGCATCTATAAAGGTGGGAACCCTAAAATAATATGCATTATGATTACCACTCATTTTGCAAATTTTCCAGGCTTTATGATATATTCAATCAAGGAGGCTAATTGAGATTACAAGCAGCACCTTAAATGTCAGGATTTAACAAAACAAAGGTTGTCTCTCATACATACAAGGATAATGGGGTAGTATCTGGTCCATGTAGTTATTTGGTGATCTAAGCTTCTTTTAATTCATGACTCTGCCATTCTGTTTTTTAGTGGATCTTTGCATTTGTCCAACTGGTGAGAGCAGAAAGAGTATAGAGGACAATGCATTACTTTGCTAAGGTTGCCATAAAAATGTACCATAAACTTTGGTGGCTAAAAAGAATAGAAAATGTATTCTCTCACAGTTCTGGGCATTGGAAATTAAAATCAAAGTATTGGTAGAGCCAAGCTCCCGCCTAATCCTCTAGGGGAGGATTCCTCCTTCACTCTTCTAGCTTCAGGTAGCCCCAGGCATTCCTTATCTTGCAGCTGCAGCACTTCCATGCCTGTCTCCCTTGTCACATGGTCTTCTTTTCTTATAAAGATACCAGTCAAATTGGATTAGAGACCCACCAGACATAATTCAACCCATAGCAATGGAAAATTTTCTATGGGCCAGGGCTGGATATTGTATATTTTATCCCCACAGCCATCTCATTGGCTAGAACTCAGTGACATTATCTCACCCCTCTGGCAAGGAGTCTGAGGAGTATGGTTCAGCTGTGGGGTTCGGTGACTACATGACATTGATTGTGCCAAAAATAGTAACTGTGCAATCCAGTTATTTAATCCTCAGCTTTTCATTGGGGATATATATTAAAAACATGATCATTACTTAATTTTAAATTTCATCAAATATCTATATATTTAAAAGTAACTGTGCTATATTTTCATCATATGAAAAAAGAAAATAATCTATCTGCAAAATTAAAATAGGATCAGAGTAAAATGTTAGAAAAGATGGTTAAGAAAGAATATGAGATAGAAAAGGAAACATGGCATGACTTCCAGGTTCATATGCTTCTTTGACTATTCAAATTTGGTTAGAGAAAGAAGCTTCATGGTCATTTAATTTTGTTGTTGTTATTGTTGCTTCAACTTTTGAATATTTTTAACCTACCATTTTATTGTGGCATTAAATAAAATAAGTGACTTTTGAATTTTTTAATGGACCTCTAAGAAACTGGCTTCAAAGGCTTTATTTATCACATCAGCATGTAGGTAGGTGAAATAATACAAAAATTTTATTAGATATCAGACACTCTCTGTAGTTGAGTCTGACTCAAAATCTTATAGAAATGTCAAATCAGTTAACTAAGTGTGGCTGACCATTGGCTTTCTTTTCAATATTCCATACTCACAGAAACAAATTTTGATAGAATAAAAATCTGTGTAGCTGTAGGAAAGAATTATGAACAGGGTAAGTCAATTATAGCAAACCTGTTTACTTTAGCCAGTCATTGGCCAAGGTGTGTGACATGACTCTGTTCTAGAAAATGAAATACAAGGAAAACTCCCCAAAAGGAGCATCTGGGAAATATTTTTCTTTGATGATAGGAGAAGTTTAGAGAAAGGTCTTTTTCTTTTCCAACCCTATATCTCATTTAGAATACTGTCACATCAAGACTCTGCTTGTAGCTGCAGCCCCCATGTTGAAGCTAAAAGAAGAGTCACGCCAATATGCTAAGAATGGTCAAGCGGCAAAACTGAATTACATTCTGAGTCACCAAAACAACCCTGGGCCTGCCTACCTCCAGACTTCTTGTTAAGCAAAAAATAAGCATCCATATGATTTCAGCTGATTTTAATCAGATGATCTGCATCCTGGCTGATATAGTATGCATATGTGTAGGGTGTCAACACCTATCTATCTTCCATAGTCTCTGTCGGCTAAATTCAAGAGGCCTTCAATAATCAGGTTCATCCCCTCCCCTTAAGTAGTTATTCCTGTGAGAGAATGGCTGATGAAAGAAACAACATTTGGCTCAACCACACTCATAGACAAGGATGAGAAGATTGCTAAATTCACAGTAGGCCATATCACAGAGCAGATTCCTGATTACTCATTTTGTTTCCAAGTCTCAATCTTTGCCTATCAGCTAAAATGTGGGCTCAGAAGTCTCCCATATTAGAACCCTGAGTTCTGTCCTATATTTGGGGTTGGCCCTGTCTTAACCTTAGACTGCTGAGGTTCTGATATGCTACTTAGTTCTTCCCAGAGCCTTCCTTTGGGTATGGATCACATTACTTCAATCTATAGCTAAGCCTACTCTTTATGAAATGATGATCTCATATCTTAGAGTCCATCATTTAATATACCTGTTCCTACAGTTGTCCTGTGGCCTTCCTCTCTGGAGTAAATCCCCAGTATTTTTCTGCCAGAACCATATCAAAGTTTGCCACACTCTCTGTAGAGATTTTGCCCTTGGTCCTTGTGTCTCCAGCCCTCCTGTGCATCCTGCACGGGTCCTCTTCCCTGCAGGTACATGTTGTTGCTGAGACAACTGTATGCCACCCTCCCAAAATGACATCAGCTGGAGACAGCAATAAGCATTCATATGAAGAGCCCAGGACCAAAAGTCAGACACCTGAAATGCAGCTGTGGTTCCACACCACCCTGTCCGTGTGACCACAGGAAAATCACTTAACCTCTCTGGGTCCCAGCTTTTTCATCTGTAAAATGAAGGGGTTGAACTAAACGAACTCTAAGATCTGTCCCTGCTTTAATACTTCAAAATGAAAAGCAAAGCTTTAAACTGGTTTGACCACAGTCATTTATTTTCACAGTGTGAGCCTTTAAAAAGTTTGCCTTTTGCTTGAAGCTTCTTCCATTTTCCCGATTTTCTATTCTTTCAGAATAACTCTGATTCTTCTCTGAAAGGTCATTCTCTATTTCTATGATAATATCCTAAAATGTTGTGCTGTATGAAATACCTAGGCTTCTCACCAAAGCAAAATGTAACACTCTCATCCCTTAGAGGAGTCTCTCTTTTTCTCTCTCTCTCTCTCTTTCTTTCTCTTTGGAAATAAACATAATGAAAAATGTGAATTTTAGTTAAGGGTGAACTTCCCATTCTGTCATCAGTCTAAGAGCAACTCAGCAGAAAACCAAAGAAAAATAACTCCAGGGATCAGAACGAATATACGTAAATGTCATAATAGATTAATTGCCTCTCAGAAGGTTTTCCTGATTTATCCATCCCACTGTGACTCCCCAATTCTTTGTACACTTATCATATTCTAATCTGCACCAAACAAACAATCTAGTATTTATATTTTCCCCTAGCTTTTTCAATATACTTTATATAGAAATATATATATATATATAAACTGTTTCAAAACCTTTGTGGAACGAGGCATATAATGGATCAGAGAATTAAAATTATCCAGCCAATGAGATATTGACTTTAGTGTTCATGATGTAAAAAGTATATACTCCAAAATAAACTAGATCTAAATGTTCTTCCCTATAAAGGTGTTGGGTGGGAAGAAGTAGGTGGAGAGGAGGAGTAATCCTAGCAAATTCTAAGACTTTCCAGTGCTAATGAGTCAGCTCTGATACTCAAACTGAAAAGGCCACCCCTGCAGCTGCCTCTGAAAGGCACCCACAGAACTCTCTCCTGAGAATATATGTGGGGGAGAGGAAGGTGGGTGTTCAGTTTCAATAACATTGACATCCAGTATGCAGTCAATGCCTACAACCTGAGTTTGTGAAGGGATCTGAGAAAAGGATGCAGGAAGTGTAGGTTTGATTCATTCCACTTCATAGCTCAGTCCTTTAACAACAAATTGTTCAATAAATATGTATTGAACACCATCTATATAAGTCAATGCATTAGGTACTGTGAGGAATATAACACGCACAGAGACATGGTTCTTGAACTTCTGAGGTAGTTTAAGATATCAGAGATGCTTAGGAAAAGACACATGGTCACATGCCAAGGGTTAAACAAGGGATGCAGGTGTAGATAATTGCATGTTTGTTTATTGAATCCCTACACCAGGCGTCCTCAAACTACATCCATGGGTCACATGCAGCCTGCTGAGGACATTTATCTGGCCCGCCAGGTGTTTTTGCCATGGCAGCCTGTCCTGCTTAGCAACCGACTGGTCCCTGGCCCACAGTGGACATGTGTGGAATGAATGGTCTGAGGGATAGTGAACTGGCACCCTGTTTAAAAAGTTTGAGGACCCCTGCCCTACACTCCCACAGCCAGCCTCATCTATCTGGGCAGGACCCATACCCACTTCCAGATGCTCACAAATTAAGCTAAAGGAAGGGAATAATCTTACTGGAAGAAAACGTCTGTTTACTTGGAGATGATTCAGGCTAGGACTAGACTAGGAATGACACTCCACTTCCTTCACGTCAAGGATTTCAAGAGATTTGAAGCACTTCCTCAAATTCTATTGAGGGGAAAATTAGGTGAAACTAAACATCCAATGGACTGAGTCAGAGGGCTTTATAGGGAGTGGGGCAGGGGGGCAGAGGACTTTAAAATGTTGTGAGTTCCAGTCACTCTTCTTCTCAAAACCTTCTGATTATTTTCCACCTCACAAAGAATAAAATCCCAAGTCCTGCAAGATCATAACATAATCTGGACCCCCATCCCTAGTCTGTCTCATCTCTGGCCACTCCCATCCTAGCTCTCTCAGCTCCTGCCACACTGATCTTAGTGGGAGTTCAACAGGCACACCAGGCTCCCTCCTGCCTAAGGATCTTTGCATCTGTTGCCCCTCAGCCTGGAGACCCCTTCCCTTAGATGACTCATTCCCTTCTTACTTTCATTCACATCATTGCTCAATTATCTCCTAGGTTGTTCCTCAGCACTCTCTAAAACAATAACCCTGTAGTCATTTGCTCCCCTCTTTGCCCTGTGTATTAGTTTCCGGTAGCAGCTGAAACAAATTCCCACAAACTTAGTGGTTTAAAACAACAGCAATGTATTCTCTCACAATTCTGTAGGCCAGAAATCTAAAATCTGTTTCACTGATCTAAAATCCAGGGGTTGGCAGGGCTGCTCTCCCTCCTGCGGCTCTAGAGAAGAATCCATTTGCGCCTCCTCTAGTTTCTAGCAGCTGCCAGCATTGCTTGGTTTGTGGTTGCATCACTCCAATCCCTGTTTCTGTCTTCACATTTCCTTCTCCTATTCAGTCTGTAAAATCTCCCTCTGTCTCTCTCTTATAAGAACATTTGTGATAGTATTTGGGACTAGATTACTCCTGTCCTTTAGCTTAATTCCAGAGCACCTGGAAGCAGGTATGGACCCTGCCCAGACAGATGGGAGAATGAGGCTAGGTGTGGATTATTCAAATAATCCAGAGTAATCTTCTCATCTCAAAATCCTTAACTTAATTGCATTTGCAAGACCCTTTTTCCAAATAAGATAACATTTACTGGTTCCAGGGATTAAGATGTGACATCTTTGAGGGTCATTTTTTAACCTACCATACCTTGCTTTATTTTCTTTTAATAATGCATTTCATTATCTCACATTATATGTTTGCTTATTGTATATTTCTCTCACTATTCCTGTCATATTCCCAATATAAATAAATAAATATTTGTTGAGTGAGTGAATGCAGAGACTCCCTATGGCCAACCTGGTGGAGCAGACTTGGTTAAAGACAGGATTTGAGTGACGGAGCAGATGCTGTTGGTGTTCTTGTCCCGACTTTTCATATGCTCCAGAGACTCCCAACTGCCAATATCCACATCTCTATGCCTGGGGAGACTTTCGTCCAGGACCACAGAAGGCCATGCTGTCTCAGCACAGAAGACAAGAAATTCCAAGAAAATAGTACGTCCTGAGAGTAGTATTCAACCAAGGACACTGGAGTTTCAGTGTATAAACACGCCAGCTGCCTTAGTCCTCCAATGAAATAATTCTGAGTGTGGGATTGTCCTCATTTCCCAGTGTTTTCCCAGTGGATTTAGCCGATCCCCCACTGTTGCAGCTGGCTTAGTAGCACAGCATTAGTTGAATGCTTCCCATTGATTGTATTACTTCTCCCACTTGTTACAGGTGTTCCCTTCGCCTCCCAAACAAACTACTAGTACTCTACGTTGCATTGTATCTCAGGTCCTGCTTCCAGGTGAACCCAGACCTTAACAAGAGTAAAAGTAAAGGACTCCTGTGTGCCAATCTCTAAACTCCTATTTCCAAGTGATGCCTGTAAGAGCATAACTTACTAAAAAGAGAGTTTGTTTCATCATGACATATTTTCATTTTATATTCTAATTGTTACATATCTTATACAACATTTTCCTTGAAGCTACTCTGCATGAATCAATAGATTCCAGGTTTACCACTGTCTATGGAAGATCATGTACATTCTTCAAAAAGTATTCTATAAGTAAGGATTCTTTGGCTAGTATATACCATTGTCTATTTGACAAGAGGTCTGTTATTAGCATGTTTAAAAAAGATTTTGAGCAGATAACTATTCTTTCTTTCTTTGGGTACCACTCAGTACCAGGTGAAAATGGATTATATACCTAATTCTAGATCTCTCCTTCCTAACTAAATTAATATGTCAAAATATTTAATATATAGTCTGAAGTGGCCATCAAAGTTTAATAGACATATTGATTAACTTTGAATACTTTGAAAGTATTTGCTCTTAATTACTCCTTAATACATAGGGCATATCTTTTGGTAAATATAAACTATTGGTGCCATTATTTTCAATATGATCTTAAAGATATTTATATAATGAATTAGCAAAACCTAGGCTTTCTTATGCAATCTTTTGAAAAATGTAAATGAATGAAGAGGCTCTAGAAATGACATGTTAATGAGGATAATAAAATTCAAGTCCCCAGTGAATACATGATGGATAATCTATTATGTGGAGCTTGTTCTAGGTATAAATAATTCAAGAACAAGAGATTATCAGTCCGACAGAAGTCTTCATCTGTTTTTTAACCAAAAATTGGCAGTTAAATAGGAAGAACAGCATAAACTTAACTCCTCTTTCTTTGGGGGAAGAGAGGAAAGGAGAAGGCTGGGGAAAGGCATTTTTTTATTGTTTAGGATTAGCAAAGTTTTTTTAAACACTCAATGTTAGTATAATTCTTTTAAGTTAAGAATTTCCCTTTATTTATGTAAACCAGAGCAAAAAACCTAACACAAAAATGAGAATTGAGTCATAAAAATACACAACTCTCTGTTGTGAGAGAGTTTGCTACCAACTCATTTGGTACCAACTGTACGTATCTTAAGTAAGGCCAGCCCCAGGCTCTTGGGGGTATAATGGGAGAAATACATAGAATCCTCTGTTTTATCATTTTCCTTCTCATTCGCAGTCTGACTCTAAGCTCCAGCAATTGATTGTTCACCAATTTTCCTCTCTCAATGAGAGAAGCATCTTCCCTAACAGAAGAACAAAAGAGTAAGTCCAGCTACCTCATCCACAGGAGCAGAACACTTGCCCACTCCAGTGATGTTGGATTTGGCCATGTGACTTTGTTTAGCTTCTCCTTCCACCAGTCAAAATGCAAACCAAAACAAAAGTCCACATGGACATTACTTTATGCAAATACACATAGAAGGAAATTGGTATCTTCATATGACAACTTTTAACATAAATTTGGCTAGGACCATCACACTGTGTTAACTACATAGCTGGAATTCACTACCCAAAAAGCAGGAGGTCCCAACACAAAGGCAGCCAACACCATCCTGGTTAATCCAATGGGCTGACTTAATCTCTAGATCAAGGGCTGAGTGTTCTCAGTGAGACATTACCTTTTCTAGAGAAAAGAACTCTCTCCAATTCTTTGTGAGCATTAGCATAAGAAACAAAGGTTCTGAGTATTATGTTAGGCTGTAATGTTACTGAGAAAAAAATCATACCAGTTTTCAAAGAGAGAACAAGCCATAAAAAGAATTGCAATAAATGCAAAGATTATCTCCAGCATTCATAGCAGCCCTACTCTGTGTATTTTTCTCTCCTCTTTTCCTTCCCACTTTAGGTTCCCTAGAATTTCTATGCCTCTTAAATATACTTCCAAACCATCTATGTAGGAAGGATTTGACATCTGTTTATTTTAGAATTGAATTAAAGATTTTTTTCTCCTAAGGTATTTGTAATTTTAAGTTCCATTTCAAATTATAAACTGAAAACTTCTGTTGACTCTTGTCATCCTGTTCTTTGCAGAAAAAATATAAAATATAAAACAATATATGTCAAATAAAAAGTGATCCTATTAGGCAATTCTCTATTTTCACAATGAGAAGATTAATAAAAGCTTTTATGCCATGATTGTTATTTTTAGCCTAGCTAAATATTTACTTACTATAATATAAAGCAAATGGTCAAATGTATACTTACAATGTTTAATGTCAATTTAATATATACGCATATTTAAATCACATAATATATAGAAAGTAGAAAAAGTTATATATTACTATCTCACATTCCTCAAAGTAATTTTATCTAAACTCTTCACATACTTATCTAACATAGTGTCATGACATATGTCATCTTCACTTCTATTGAGTTGTTTCAGATAAGATATTTTGAAATGTTTGTGAAGCTAAATATTTCATCCCAAGCTAACAGTATCCATTTGTGTAAATAAAGACATTTATTTTCTTATTTCTGTGGTGGAGAATACACTCAAAATGATAATAAACAAACAAAATACTAAACCTTACCTACCCTATTGTTGTTTAAATTAGTCTTTGCACTTGTGTACTGTTTACTGTGGCATGCTACCCTGGCAATCGTAAAGTAATAACTGAGGTTATTTTTTCCTCCATTTTCACCAATTTTGCAAAGTGACTTCTATAAGTGCCTAAACTGGCTGTGATTGAGGTCATTTCAGGCTAATGTGCTTCCCCAACATTAATTTTTTGTTTGGAAAAAAGGAAAGTGAAGGAGCACGTATAATATGAGAAACTTTGTAAAAGCTCCAAAATAAGGCAATTAACTCTTTGTGAAAAGACTTATGAGACTGGGACAAGGTCAAACCCCAAAGAAAATCATTGTTAACATCTTTATGCATTTCCTCCTAGTAATAAATTATTTGACATATTAGTTTCACACTATAAGAAATTCTGTATCCTACCTTATTCTTACCTATCTAAGCATTTCTTCACAACATTAAATATTCATCAAAAATATCATTTTAATGAGTACAGGATATTTCACAATATATTTATACACCATAATTTACTCAACATTTCCCTTCTGGATGGATGTTTAGGTTATTTTCAGTGTTTTATTATTATGAGAAGTAGTTCAGTGAACATTATTGTGAATAAATCTTTCTCTACATTGCTGATTATTTCATTATAATAGATTCCTAGAAGAGGAATATGTACAACTTTGAGGCTTTTGAAACAGATTAATTAATGCATTGCATTCATGACTGTTACACTAATTTTCAACTTTTAGCAGTGGCAAGAGAGAGCCCAATTGCCATATTTTTACCAGTATTGAGCATTTTGCATCTTATTTTATGTTAATTTGATAGTTGAAAGTATTGTTATTACTTAATTTTTTAAATTAGGAATTGCTGGCCATTTATATTTTCCCTTTGTGATTTGTTCCATGGTCTTTTCCATTTGTTTATTGATAATGTAGTATTTTCTTTATCAATCTGCATGAGCTTTGTATGTGTCCATATTAACATTTTCTTAATCATATTTGTTCTCATCATTTTTACAATAAGAAATTTTTAGATTTTTAACATAGTAAAATATGGTTTGTTCTCTTTTATTAACTTTTTTCATTTCCTTTTCTTTAAAGTGTCATTCACCATGCAGGGTCAGGTAAATATTCGCCTATATTTGTTTAGTTTTTTTTAATGACCTGATTACTTGTTTATTTCTCATATAATTGTTTAAATCATCCATGGCAGATAAACTTCAAGGTAGCCCCATGATCTCTATTTCCAGATGAGAGCACAGCCCTGGCTGACAATTGGCCATGCTCAGAACCCCAACCTATAGAAACTATGAGATAGAAAGATTTTGTTGTTTAAACCTCTAAATTTGTGGTAATTTGTTACACAACATGAAAAATTATAACAATACAGATTTTTTTTAAAGACAGAGTCTCACTCTGTTCCCCGGGCTAGAGTGCCATGGCATCAGCCTAGCTCACAGCAACCTCATACTCCTTCCTGGGCTCAAACAATCCTTCTGCTTCAGCCTCCCGAGTAGCTGGGACTACAGGCAGACGCCACCATGCCTGGCTAATTTTTTTCTATATATTTTTTTGGTTGGCCAATTAATTTTCTTCTATGTTTTTTAGTAGAGATGGGGTATTGCTCTTGCTGGCTCAGGCTGGTTTCAAACTCCTGACCTTGCGAGATCCGCCCGCCTCAGCCTCCCAGAGTGCTAGGATCACAGGCGTGAGCCACCCGCGCATGGCCAACATCAGCACTGGAGTGCTCATGTAACTAATACCTAAAAATATGGAAGTATCTTTGGAGCTGAGCATCAGGCAGAGGAGTAATCAGATGTTGAGGAACAAGTGTTCCAGCAACTACCCCCAGAAGAAGAAACTGGGATGCAATACTGCAAGGAAGCAAAAACCACAGGGATCAAAGTAGCTAAATCAACATAAATACCAAAAAAATAATACACAGCACCAATATGGAAAACCATGAAATATCTTTGTGAACATGAAGAAAAGTCATTGATATTTATTCCTATATTATTATGTAAGAAACATGGCAAACAGCATTATACACACATACACACATATATGTGCACACACACACACACAAGGAAAAGAAAAGAAACAGAGAAAATACACAACCAAATAATAATTTTAAAGAAAACATGGATGAAAGTTATCTCTGAATGTTGAAATTTGAAGGTTGTTTCTTTTAGTTTATTTGAATTTTACTCGTAATTCCTCTAAATTGGAAAAGGATTATATGCAAAATGAAGCTATAATTTTAATTGAATGATATAATGCATATTAAACACTATATAAATGGTAAAGTGCTATTCAGATGTGAATTATTAATCACCATTCTAATTTTTTCTATCCAGCTGCTTCTGTAATTTCAACATAAATCACATAAGTGGGAAGCAGCTTATATGGCCTTTAGAATAATACAGAACTGGGGGTCAAATCTTAGCTTCCCTCTTGATAGCTGAATGACCTTGGGCAAACTTGGTATGTCTTAGGTATTTTAAAGGAAAAATGGGTATAATGATACCTACATCAAAGGATTATTCTGAACATTAAATAAATTGGCAAGAGGAAGGTGATTTCCCTAGGTAAAAATAATAATTCATTACAGGTTTGCCACACTTATTATCGCTGATGTATACATTCAACAAAGATTTACTGAGTTCCTACTCAGTGTCAAGGAAGAACCTCTTGCCTTGAGTAGTTCGCAAACCTGCGGATAAAATTGTTGAGGAAGTTCTCTAGTATCCCCACGCCTAATACAGCAAATATAGTGCAATAACTATTGAATGAATAACTTCAATAAGTTTTATGATAAAGTATATGTGTAATCTTATGAGACCAGAAAGGAAGGGCATACACCTAATGCCTAGGAAACTGTAGCATCTTCACAGCAGAGATGGCACCTGAGCTCAGTCTTAAAGGATGAGCGGATGCTTAACATGCAAGGGATGAGAAGAGCATCACAGGGAAAGAAAAGAACAGACTTAAAACCAAAGGCATAATAAAGTCTTGTCATATTCGGGTAACCGGAAGTAGTTTCACAGGGCTAGAGAAAGCTAAGGATACATCATTATTCAAGCATCGGCATCCCCTTTCTTTACAGCAAACAGATGTGAGATTCTGAAATGCAACTGAAAAATTCAAATGTGATCAAGTTGATTTGGTGGCACACAGTGATCTGCAAAGAGATGCCACTTTACAATTAACTCCATAAATTAAGCAACATAATTTTAGGAAGGATTAGAGATTTTAAAATACATCTCACATGTAAAATTAAAGAAAATAATTTGACCTTGGTAGCTGACCAAATATTATTTTCACTGCTTTCATTGTCACTGTGTATTATTTCTGTAATTACACCATAAAATAATATTAATATTGATTTACAATACACTCATGCCCACCCATTTGGCTCCTGAGAGAATATACAAAGTAATCATAAAAATGTTTAAAATCAATATTTACTTTGCCTTTAAAAAGAAGCAAAATCCAACATAACATTTGATCATCTTGAGTGGGCACTAGAATGTTTCTATTAGCTCTTTGTGTCCAAAATTTCCACTTTGTCATAAAAACAAAGAATATATTAAGTGAAAGAATTTTTGCATGTGAAGTATAATGACCAAAGAAACTAAACCAATAGACTGAGGGTAAACCACCAGCTTAGCTGCCATCACTTAATCAAGTGTGGTCTACTAGCTACACAGGAGGGCACTAAGAGGAAAAGTCAATTTCATTTGCTGTCAGCAATGTGTATCCTGCATTTCAGGTAACCCAAGCAATTAGGATTCAGCATTGCTTAACAGACAGTAGAAATTTGATCTAATCTGGACTAAAAAACTATCTAGAATGTTTTTTTGTATTTGATGCTAAGCAAGATGAAGATATAGAAGAAAACCTTCAAAAAAAAAAAAAAAGAACTCATTTCTCCTTTAAGTTACCAAAGATTCTGTTTCTTTGAAAAGCTATTAGAATCCCACAGAACATAGGAATTACTATATAATTGAGGTATAATTCTTGGCTCCCTAAAAGCTTGAAAGAAATACAAATACAAGATGGATAAAGGTAGGAAGGGATATGCTCATTGACAGATAGGACATTTGGAGAATGACAGAGTTTAGAGATGAGTTAGGGGCTTAGAAATCATCTAGCTCAAATCTTACAATCTTTTAATATTATACCAGAACCTTTTCTGTACTTGTCCAACTCGCTCTCTTACTTGTCCTAATGGCTCTTGCCACATTGACTTTGCATGTGTGTTTCTTCTATGTGGAATTTTCTTTCTTCCAATATGACCATTAACCTTTTCAATTTTTCTTCAAAGCCCTTCTCCAACCCCTTTCCCCCAAATCCATGTTATGTCACCTGCCCCATTATAGGCTCTCATTTGCACCTTCTATTTCTCATTTCTACACTTTATATAGTGTCATATTTATTTGTGTGTTTAGAAGTATCTGTCCTCCTCTCTAGATTGTAAACTTCATATGGGTAGCAGCTTTGTCTATTTTGTTGAGCTTGCATTTCCTAGTGCCTGGCACATAATAAGCCCTTATTAAATTAAGAGATGCAACTTTTTCTCCCATCAAGATAAAACGCAAATCAAAACCACAGTGGTATTAACTGACTAGCACCTAAGTGGACACATAGGTACTACAGTAATAGGGTATTGGACAGGTGGGAGGGGGGAGGGGGGAGGGGGGTGGGTATATACATACATAATGAGTGAGATGTGCACCATCTGGGGGATGGTCATGATGGAGACTCAGACTTTTGGGGGGAGGGGGGAAATGGGCATTTATTGAAACCTTAAAATCTGTACCCCCATAATATGCCAAAATAAAAAAAAAAAAAAAAATAGGAGAGACAGTAGAAATCAACCGGCCACCTCTCCTCCCAAAAATGTAGCATTAAAAGTAAAATGAAGTAAGAAAAAAAAAAAAAAAAAAAAAACCACAGTGAGATATCACCTAACTCCAATGAGATTGCCTTTTATAAAAAAGTCCCAAAACAGCAGATGCTGGCATGGATGCAGAGAGAAAGGTACACTTATACACTGTTGGTGAGACTGCAAACTAGTACAGCCTCTATGGAAAGTGGTATGGAGATGTCTCAAAAAACTGAAAGTAGACCTACCATTTGATCCAGCAATCTCACTAGTAGATATTTACCCAATGGGAAAAAAAAGACATTTTATAAAAAATACATGTGCAATGGTATGTTCGTAGTAGCACAATTCACAATCGCAAAGATGTGGAAACAATCCAAGTGCCCATCGATGCATGAGAGGATTAATAAAATGTGGTATATGTATACCATTGGGTACTACTCAGTCATGAAAAAATGGTGATCTAGTATCATTTGTAACAACTTAGATGGAATTGGAAACCATTATTCTAAGTGAAGTATCACAAGAATGGAAAAACAAACATCACATGTACTCAACACTAAATTGGAACTAATCATCTATACTGATGGGCTCACATGGAGGTAAAACTCAATAGAAATCAAGTAGGTGGGAGGGAAGGGGTGGGAATGGGTAAATTCACACCTAATAGGTACAATGCACACTATCTGGCTTAAGGGCACATTTATAACTTTGACTCAAACTGTACAAAAGAAAATTATGTAACCAAAACATGTGTAGGGTCTTGAATCAAGATGGCAGATAGAAACACCACCAGACAGAGTGTCTCTGCAGAAAACACAGATGCTAGGAAAAATCAGAAGAAAGAAGCAAGAAGATGAGCGTACATCAGACGAGGGTCGAAAGGAGGGGTACCTGAGACCATGGGAGACTCCATGGGAGGAGGTTGTGGAGGAGAACTGTAAGCAGAGCCCTCTGGTGCAGCCTGGAGACCAGTGGCAAGGGTAGGTAGAATGGTTAACTCTCCCCTCCCTTGCATCTTGGACTGCTGGTGGGCTCCCTAGCAGGTGAGAGACCTGTGGACACCAGCCCAGAGACAGCCACCACCAGTGAGCAGTAAGCCTCTAGCAGACACAGCACCAGGCTCCCAACTCCCTCGGGCACCTCCCTGTGCAGAGACCCGAGCCAAATGGCAGGCACCATATTGCCTCATGCTCCCCTCCCCATCCCTAACCTCAGCTGCTGAGAGACACAATATAGCCACCAACCAGAGACACCTCCAGGAAACTAGACCTTCCCTTTTGGGGCCCTACAGCTGACTGAGGGGAGCTCAGACAGTGAGCTCCCTACCTGCCAGCCATCCCAGGTGCTGCTGGCCCAGTGATCCCAGGAGAATGGGGCAGACCCTGAGGCTGAGAGCCATCAACCCAGCTTGGGCTCCCCATGGGTGAATTAGGATTGGCACTCCTCTCCCTGGTGGGGATAGGGATTGAATTCTGGGGCCCAGAGGTCAAACCTGCAGACCAGATCCAGTACACCCAGGTCTCACATTGCCCGGGTCACGGAGGTGATATACGTGAACAGCCTACTGAGGTGTGTGTGCCTTCTGGGGCAGATCAGCATCCTAGAGAGCAACCCTCCTCCCAAAGGGGGGCCATGCACCCAGCCCAGGCAGCGATCCTGCCCAGGGAACCTCCTGGCCTGCATCACAGCCAGGGGAGGCCCGGTGGCATGAGGTCTGGCCTGCTGGCAGAGGCCAGGAGTAGCTGAGGAGTTGGGGAGGGTGGAAAGAAGCGAGGCCTACTCCAGACTGTGGGTCTCAGATAGTCCCACCCCAACACGCAGACTTTCTTACCGAGTAGGGCCATTCCAGCCCCTCACTGACAGCTTTTCCCAGAAGCAGAGAACAGAACTTTTCCCCCTGCGAACGGCATTTGTGGTGTCTGAGTGTAAGCTTACCCAATCCAGCTCTGCCCAGACTCACTCCCAGACCAGCTCTCACTAAAGGGCAGAAAAGGACACACCTGGAAGTCCCAGGGCCCCATCCACCACCTGAGGCACTAGAGTATCTCTCCAGAGAAACAAGAGCAGGTTACAGGACACAAAAACAACAGTGTAGCCTGTTCCTTGAAGCAAGCGCCACCTACTGACAGGGAGGACATTCTGCACACCCTTTGCACAGCACCTACTGACTCATCATACAGGGTGTGGTCGAATTTCACCCACAAACACCACCTACCAGCTCAGAAACTAAAAAGGATGTGTCAATATCCAAACGAAAACCTAAAGGAAAGAAGCAACAACTGATCCAGATGGGAAGAAATCAGCAAAGGAACTCCAGAAACATGAAGAACCAAATGGAAACCACAAGCCAAAGAGGAGCAACAGTGCCTTAGAAACAGACACCAACCAAAATCAGGCAACCAAAATGACAGAAAAGGAATTTCGAATGTGATTCATAAGAAAATTCAACTACTTGCAAGAAAAACTGGATAACCAACATGAAGAAAACACACAAAGACTCCAGAACCTGGAGCAAAAATTCACTAAAGAAATCAATACAATGAAGAAAAGTTTAACCAAACTCCTGGAAATGAAGAATCAATTCAGGGAACTACAAAACACAGTGGAAAGTCTCAAGAACAGGGTACATCAAACAGAAAAAAGAATATCAGAGATTGAAGATAACACCTTCGAATTAAAAAAATCAGTCACAGAGATAGAGCAGAGAAACGAGAAAAGAGCAAAGCCTACAAGAGATGTGGGATTACATGAAGAAACCTAATGTGAGGGTCATAGGGTTACCAGAAGGGGAAGAAGAAAACAAACAAGGGTTGGAAAAGCTATTTGAAGATATAATAGAAGAAAATTTCCCAGGACTTGCTAAAAACCTCGATATACAAGTTCAAGAAGCTCAGAGGACCCCTGAGATATTCAATGCAAACAGGAAGATGCCACGACATACAGTCATTAGACTGACCAAAATATCAACTAAAGAGGCCCTTCTAAGAACTGTAAGACAAAAGAAGCAAGTAACGTACAAGAGAAAGCCAATCTGAATAACACCAGACTTCTCTAATGAGACTTTACAAGCAAGGAGAGACTGGGGCCCCATTCTCACTCTTCTGAAACAGAACAATACCCAGCCTAGAATCTTATTCCCTGCAAAACTAAGTTTTGGATATGAAGGAGAAATAAAGACATTCTCAGATAAGCAAAGACTGAGGGAATTCACCAAGACAAGACCAGCCCTTCAAGAAGTACTCAAAACAGTGTTACCCAAGGATCAGCACAATAAACACTCATGAATGTAAATCTACTAAAAGCTAAAGATCTAAGCCCAGATACCACAATGGCTCAAGAGAGAAAACAAAGCAACAAAGTTTAACCCAACATAATGAACAGAAATCTGTCCCGCCTATCATTTATCTCAATAAATGTGAATGGCTTGAACTCCCTACTCAAGAGACATAGGCTGGCCGAATGGATAAATAAAACACAAGCCAAGTATCTGCTGCCTTCAGGAAACACATCTAATCTGCAAGGATGCATATAGACTAAAGGTAAAGGGGTGGAGAACAATATTTCAAGCAAATGGAAGCCAAAAGAAAGCTGGGGTGGTGGTGCTGATTACAGATAATTCGGTTTTTAAATCAACAAAAGTAATAAAAGACAAAGAAGGTCACTATATAATGGTGAAGGGTACAGCTCAACAAGAAGACATAACAATTCTAAATATATATGCACCCAACCTCGGTGCACCCAGATTAATAAATCAAACTCTACTGGATCTAAACAAATGGATACACAACAACACCATAATAGTTGGAGACTTTAACACCCCACTGACAGCACAGGACAGATCCTCCAAATAGAAAAATAAACAGAACTCTAGAACAAAGGGGCCTCACTGACATTTACAGGACATTCTATCCCAAAACCACTGAATATAGATTCTTCTCATCAGCTCATGGGTTGTTCTCTAAGATTGACCATATCCTAGGACACAAAGCACATCTCAAACAATTTTAAAAAATAGAAATTATACCATGTATCTTTTCAGACCACAATGGAATAAATGTAGAAACCAATCCTAACAGGAGTCCTCATTTCTACACAAAGTCATGGAAACTAAACAACCTTCTGCTGAATGATCACTTCATAAATGAGGAAATCAACATGGAAATCAAAAGACTTTTTGAACTAAACGACAAAGGTGACACAAGTTACAAAAACCTGTGGGACACAGCTAAAGCAGTCCTGAGAGAAAAGTTCATTTCCATAAATGCCTATATCCAAAAGTTGAAAAGATCACAAATAGACAACCTAATGAATTGTCTCAAAGAGCTGGAAAAAGAAGAACAGACCAACCCCAAACCCAGCAGAAGAAGTGAAATCATTAAGATCAAATCAGAACTAAATGAAATTGACAACAGGGAAACTACACAGAAGATTAATAAAACAAAAAATTGGTTCTTTGAAAAAATAAACAAAATTGACACACCATTGGCTAGACTAACATAAAGCAGAAAAGAAAAATCTCTGATAAGCTCCATCAGGAACAATAAAGGAGACATAACAACTGATGCCATAGAGATACAAGATATAATTTATGAATACTACAAAAACCTCTATGCACACAAACTGGAAAATGTGGAGGAAATGGACAATTTCTTAGAAACACACAGCCTCCCTTGTCTCAACCAGAAAGAAATAGAATTCCTGAACAGACCAATATCAAGTACTGAAATTGAAACAGCAATAAAAATCTTCCTAAAAAGAAAAGTCCTGGACCAGATGGTTTCACACTTGAATATTACCAGACCTACAAAGAAGAACTGGTGCGCATCCTGCAGAAATTATTCCACAACATCGGAAAGATGGAAGCCTCCCCAGTACATTTTATCATGCGAACATAACCCTGATACCAAAACCAGGAAAGGATGCAACAAAAAAAGAAAACTACAGACCAATATCCCTTATCAATATAGATGCAAAAATTCTCAACAAAATCCTAGCCAATCAAATCCAGGTGCTTGTCAAGAAAATAATTCATCATGACCAAGTGGGCTTCATCCCAGGGATGCAGGGATGGTTCAACATACTCAAATCTATAAATGTAATTCACCATATAAACAGAAGCAAAAACAAAGACCATATGATCCTCTCAATAGACGCAGAAAAAGCATTTGACAAAATTCAACACCCTTTTAAGATAAAAATGCTCAACAAAATAGGCATAGCTGGGACTTACCTAAAAATGATACAAGCCATATATGACAAACCCACAGCCAATATCAAACTGAATAGGGAAAAATTGAAAGCATTCCTGCTTAGAAATGGAATAAGACAAGGTTGCCCACTAACTCCACTTCTGTTCAACTTAGTGCTGGAAGTCCTCGCTACAGCAATCAGACAAGAGAGCAGAATTAAGGGTGTCCAAATGGGAGCAGAAGTGATCAAACTCTCACTGTTTGCTGATGACATGATATTATACCTATAAAACCCCAAGGATTCAACCAAGAGACTCCTTGAATTAATAAATGAATTTGGAAAATCAGGAAGAAAAAATCAAATAACCCCATTAAAAAGTGGGCAAAGGACTTGAACAGAAATTTTTCTAAAGAAGACAGAAGCATGGCCAACAAACATATGAAAAAATGCTCAACATCTCTAATCATCAGGGAAATGCAAATCAAAACCACAATGAGATATCACTTAACCCCAGTGAGAATGGCCTTTATCAAAAAATCTCCAAACAATAAATGCTGGCGTGGTTGCGGAGAGAGAGGAACACTCCTGCACTGCTGGTGGGACTGCAAACTAGTTCAACCTCTGTGGAAAGCAATATGGAGATACCTTAAAGCGATACAAGTGAATCTACCATTTGATCCAGCAATCCCATTGCTGGGCATCTACCCAAATGATCCAGTGACACTCTAAAAAAAGACACCTGCACTCGAATGTTTATAGCAGCACAATTCATAATTGCAAGGCTGTGGAAACAGCCCAAGTGCCCATCAATCCAAGAATGGATTAATAAAATGTGGTATATGTACACCATGGAGTACTATTCAGCTCTAAGAAACAACGGTGATATAGCACATCTTATATTTTCCTGGTTAGAGCTGGAACCCATACTACTAAGTGAAGTATCCCAAGAATGGAAAAACAAGCACCAGATATACTCACCAGCAAACTGGTATTAACTGAGTAGCACCTAAGTGGACACATAGGTGCTACAGTAATAGGGTATTGGGGAGGTGGGAGGGGGGAGGGGGGCGGGTATATACATACATAATGAGTGAGATGTGCACCATCTGGGGGATGGTCATGATGGAGACTCAGACTTTTGGGGGGAGGGGGGGAAATGGGCATTTATTGAAACCTTAAAATCTGTACCCCCATAATATGCCGAAATTAAAAAAAAAATTCCTTTATAAAAAAAAATAAATAAATGAATTTGGTAAAGTCTCCAGATACAAAATCAATACATAGAAATCAGAGGCATTCATATATGCCAACAACAGTAAAAGTGAGAACGAACTCAAAGACTCAATTCCCTTCAAAATAGCAACAAAGAAAACAAAGTACCTTGGAATATATTTAACTAAGGAGGTAAAAGACCTCTATATGGAGAACTATGAAACACTGAAGAAGGAAATAGCAGAGGACGTAAACAGATGGAAGAATATACCATGCTCATGGGTCAGCAGAATCAACATTATTAAAATGTCTATACTACCCAAAGTGACCTACAGAGTCAATGCATTCCCTATCAAAATATCATCATTATTTTTCACAGATATAGAAAAAATAATTTTAGGCTTTGTATGGAACCAGAGAAGACTCCGTATAGCAAAATCAATCCTAGGTGATAAAAACAAAATAGGAGGTATCAATTTACCAGACTTCAAACTATACTATAACGCTATAGTAATTAAAACAGCTTTAGACTGGCACAAGAACAGGGACATTGACCAGTGGAACAGAACAGAGAACCTAGATATAAAACCATCCTCATATAGCTAACTAATCTTTGACAAAGCAGACAAAAACATACACTGGGGAAAAGAATCCTTATTCAATAAATGGTGCTGGGAAAAACTGGATAGCCACATGTAGAAGACTGATACAAGACCCACACCTTTCACCTCTCACAAAAATCAACTCACACTGGGTAACAGACTTGAACCTTAGGTGTGAAACTATTAGAATTCTAGAGGAAAATGTTGGAAATACCCTTCTAGACATTGGCCTAGGCAAAGAATTTATGAAGAAGACCCCAAAGGCAATCACAACAGCAACAAAAATAAACAAATGGGACCTGATCAAATTAAAAAGCTTCTGCACAGCCAAAGAAACTGTCAAAAAAGCAAACAGACAACCCACAGAATGGGAGAAAATTTTTGCAAGCTATAATATTCTGAAATTTAAAAAAATATTTTATTTAAAAAAAATAAGATAAAATACTTAAATGACGCCAGACTCTTTTTCAGTCTCATACCATTGTATATGTTATTCCTTCTACCTAGAATACCTTCCCTAGTTTTCTCTGGCTAATTTCTCCCCATCTTTCAAAATAAATCTGAATACCCTTTTTGGAGTACTTCATCTCTTAACTAAGTTGCTAGAAGTCCTATGCTTCCAAATCCTTCTGTGTATAACCCTCTAACACTTTTCTTAACAGCAGAAGCTCTTTAAAACAACATCCATTAAGGTGCTTAACTGGATTAATCAATCCGTTCAACTCTTCCTGAAAATAAACTAATACAAGGGTGTTGATCACTCTTGGATAGTTGGCTACTCTCTAACAGACCTGCAGCCTTTTGTCTCCCATTATCCAAGGTCTACCTATGTTCACCAAGAACCACTGTGTTTGTTTACATACTTCTTTATGTCAGATATATTAATACTTCTTATTCTAGTTACATGATTTAATTAGATTTTATGTATCTAATGAGCAGTGACTATACAAAAGCATTTTTTTCAGAAAAATTAAATACTTTGAAAAGAAGAGATAAAACAAGATGCTAAAAATGAGGTGATCATTTGTTACAATCAAGATTAATGTATAAGACTCAGAAAAAAAATTTAAAAATCTAGAATTCTTTACTCACATTATTTCACAAGTGCTTAGGTTCTTTCTCCACATTAAAGAAACTAGAAATATTAGATGCAATTTTATGGATATGATATTGCAATATGATATGCAATATTATGTCATTATTTAAGAATAATGACAGAGAACTCCAACTAGCAGTCCTCATTAAAATGTCTACATTAAAATAATGTGGTATATACATGCAATGGAATATTATTTAGCCTTAAAAAGGAAGAACATTTTTATACATGCTACAACATGGATTAACTTTGAAGGTATTGCACTTGGTGAAATACACGAGTCATGGAAAGGCAAATATTGCATGATTATATTTATATGAGGGTGTCAAACTCATAAACACAGAGAATACAATGTTGGTTGCCAGGGGAAAAGGGGGAGGAGGAATGTGCAGTTATTGTTTAACAGATACAGAGTTTCAGTTTGAGAATATGAAAAAGTTCTAGAGATGTATGGTGATGATATTAGCACAACAATGTGAATATACTTAATGCCACTGAACTGTACAATTTAAAATGGTTAAAATAGTAAATTTTATATTGTGTATTTTGCCACAATTTAAAAATAAAAGAATATAATAATAATAATGTTTAAAGCAATTTTTATAATTCCTCACTTTAACTGACTACTTTTTATTAATCAAGTAACATTGGCCTCCATCATGATTATGAGTAGGCTTCTATTACATTAGCTTTTTATTTATTTTATTTTTTTTAGTTTCAATAGATTTAGGGGGTACAAGTTGAATTCCGTTATATGTATATGCTATACAGTAGTGAACTCTGGACTTTTAGTGTCCCTATCACCTGGACAGTGTATATTGTACCCTATAGGTATTTCTTCATCCCTTATCCCTTCTACCCTTCCCACTTTTGAGTCTCCAATGTCCATTATACCACTCTGTGTGTCTTTGCATAGACATAGCTTAGGTCCCACTTATAAGTGAGAACATATGGCCTTTATTTTTCTGTTCTTGAGATACTTCACATAGAATAACAGCCTCCAGCTCCATTCACATTGCTGCAAAAGACATGATTTCATTATTTCTCATGGCTGAGTAGTACTCCATGGTGGGTGTTTATGTGTGTGTGTGTGTGTGTGTGTGTGTGTATGTATATGTGTATATCACATTTTCTTTATCCATTTGTCAGTTGTACACCAGCTTTTTAACTGTTTCTCATACCTGGTAGGCAGGAAATCACAATGGGCACATATAATTTTTTTTATCATCATCTATAGATTTTCCAGAACTTATTATATTTCCTGGAATACAGTAAGTAATCAATAACCATTCATTGAAGTAATGAATGAACAAATGCTGCTATTTTTCTGCTAAGGGAACAGAAGCTTAGAAGAGCTATGATCATACAGTTATATAATGGCATTGATGGGATAAGACTTCAAACTCCATTGACCAAAATTATATCCAGTATTTCAATTCAAAAAATATGTATTAAAACATATGTATTAAATATGTATTATATACCTAATACATAAATACATTATATAAAATATGTATTAAAAAATAAAATATGTATTAAAAATATGTATTACTACATTACTACATGTCAACACAGTGTTAGGAATCGAAGATACAAAAATAAAAAAAAAAAAACAGTTTCTACTATCATTGCTGTTTTATGCTTTAAGACAATTGTATTAAACATTCATACCCAGAATTATGTCTCATCTAAACCTCCAGGAACAAGGTTGGTAGGAGAGTTGCTTGGGAAATGACTGTGAATTTGTATACAGTCTGTGCAAAGAACAGAATCCTGACAGGAGTCAAGAGCTCAGGCAGCTCCTTTACTAATTCATCATCTCACCTTGGAGAGCTCTTCTTCACCACTCTAAACTTCAATTCTCTCATTTGTAAACATTTTTTTTTAGTTAAATTTCTCTATTTAGCATCCACAGGCTTTCCAGAAAGCTTAACAGTCTTTGAGAGCTTGATTCAGATTCCCAAAGCCGCAGACAGGAGCATTTTTGAGAGAAGGAACAAAAACAAATCATCTCATGTCTCCATTATCCTAATGGAAACAGCCCAAAACAATAAGCCCTGTGGTCCAGTTACATCCAGCAGGATGTTTCCTGCTGAAATCAGTACCTGCTAATCACATGGCTAAGCCGTCACACAAAGTGATGAATGTGGAAAACAGCCTTCTGGGGAAAGAGCCAAAAATCCTCTCCTCTTAGCCAAAGAAATCAAAAGAAGTGATTGCCTTATTCAGCTCCCAGGGCCTTAGTGGGAAAGACTTGTTTCAAGCTCAGGAAACAAGTCTATCTTTACCTATGTGTGCTCTCCAGAGCATTCTATGGCTTATGAAAAGGGACCCCTAAAATCTAGGAACACCATTAACTCAGAGGAATATCTCTTGCTTAATCCATCACTGCTCTTCATGGCTGAATTTAAGTAAAACATTTCCCTGTCCACCATCCTTATTGGTGTCACATGCCGCTACTCTAGTCTCCTAGAATCCACATGTAAATATTATAGTACTAATCATTTGTGAATTTCTTTAATGTCTGTTAGTCTGACTATATAGTGCACTCCTTGAGTGCAAGGAATTTGTTTATCTTGTTCTTTGTTGCATCTCCCATGACAAACACAATGCCTGACACGGAATTTTAAAAATATATGGGATAATTAAATTGGATATTTATTCCATTGAATTATAAGTTTTCTGAGGACAGGGTGTGTGTCTTGTTTACTTTTATATTACTACTACTTAACTTAGATGCTGGCTTAGAGTCAAAATAGGTTTATTGAAAGAATGAATGCATGCTAAAGAGATGGACACACCCTCAACACCCTCTACCTCCCATCTTCTGATTGAACAGATTTCCCTAATGCCAATTTATTATGAAGATCTACACTGATGCTTTTCCACACACATATACCAGGCTAGAAAAGTTCAGAACACATGTGCTATGGCATTAATTGATAGACAAATGGGCATTTGCAATCAAAGACAATTGGGCCCAATTTCTTGTAATTTGAGAATCTACTTTAAATTTTTGTGGCTTAACCTTCTCCTGTGTCTTATCTCCTCCTATAACTTTCTCTTATATCTTCTCATATAGCAAAACAATCCAATGCCTTGCAATTCAAAGAAACCAAGGTCTAGTCCAAAATTTGCTACCAACTTTGTGATCTTGGCACGTCTCATTAAGACTTAGTGCACTAAATTGCAAAATAAAGGAATTAACCAGCATATTTCCAAGGTTTTTTCCAGGAAATCGAACATGTTATGAAGCTTTAACATAAGTCAAGCTCATGGCCATGTGAATATAATTAACTAACAGTCTGGATCACTCCTCTCTCTGTACTTCTTCTCCACAGGATCACCTATTCAGGACAAAGAACTGAATGTGTTGGGTTATTATTGGAGCCTTGGCTCAAAAGATTCATCAATGTGCTTTCCTATTTCTTAGAGTCCCCTTCCTAGATAGACTTACCAGAACAGCTTACGGTATTATAAATGAGGTCTCTAAATTCACAATCTGAACAGCGTCGGTTAAGGCATACTCAGCTCTGAAAGCTGCATTCTGAAGTCTGTTGACTTATCCTGTCATCCAATTCAAATATTGCCCTGGTGACTTCAGAAGATTTTCCACTTCTTGCCAATAATATTTTCTTCTGCACTATGTGGTCTCTGTCCTGCTCCTATTTAAGTCAAGGGCATGGCTTGAATACATTCTTTTAAGATTCTCTGATCATTTTTTCTCTAAAAAAGAAGCATCCAAGTGATAAGTACATCTAATCTCTCAGAGCCATATAGCAGACTTCAGCTGAAATGAGAAAAAGAACAGTATCCCAGGTGGCTCATTTTTACCTTTTGTGGTGAAGTCACCAACTCTGTGGTACAAAATCACCTATTCAACTTCAGACCTTAATAATTGGAAAAGAAATATTCCTCCCAGACAATCATTGCTGAGCCCACTGCACTCTGACTCCAAATGTTGACCAAAATAAGGATATTTTCAGTTAAACAGAAGCTGATATTTATCTGCCTCCTTTCCTGCATACACAAACATACACACACACACACACACACACAATTCAGTATTCAGTGCAAGCACAAGAGAAAACAAATGATTTTGAATTTTACTTTTAAAAAGTGGAAAGATTGCTTATTAATTAATCTATAGCATTTAGATGAGGAATTGAGGTGAATGCTTTTTCTAGCATGAGTATGTCTTCAAAATATGCTCATCTCAGTAAGCAGAAATGGGAGTTATATTTTGAAAGATTGAAGGGTAACCTCTAACAGCAATGTGGGTTACTGGCTCAGTTCTGAAGTTGAAGGAAAAGTACCACTTCTTGGATGGTACAATATTTTATAAGTGATTCAGAAAACAGATTTCAAGATGTGGGCTAAGAGCAACCAGTGTGTCAGTTGGGTCTTTTGTAGTAATGTGTTTATTCTGTTTGGGACTAGAATGAATAATTTGCAGATAATTCCTCTTTTTGACCACTCATCTAAAATAGGGCTTTTTACGTTTTAATGTACAAATGATTCACCTAAAACTCTAGCTACATTGACTATTCTGATTCTGTAAGTCTGAGGTAGGGCTCGAAATTCTGTCCTAACAAGCTCCCAGGTGACTTGGATATTTCTATACCATAGACCATACTGAGTAGCAAAGATCTCAAACAGACCAATCACCTCTCTAATTCCAGTCATCCTTTTGTTTCCTTTTTATAGTGACAAGAAGTAGAGAGGATTTGGTAGATAGATATAAAGGCTTTTTGTTCTCTGAAAACAGACTCCAAATAAAGTGTCTCTTTTATAATCACTTCCTATCCTCTTCTGGCTACAATTATGAGAACATTATTTGGGAGAGAAATCATAGGTTAGGTCATTGTGATTATACAGGCAAAATACATAGTGAAAGTATTAAGGATCAATGCATATTTAGAATCACAGAACCTCAGAGCAGAGAAGGGCTTCAATGTTGATCTGATAAAATCCCAATTACCTTTGGTAGGGCTCCCAGAATGGAGATGACTTGACCAAACACTCATTATTATTGGAGAACAACTAAAACTAGAGCCCAATTTTTTCACACCTACAAAAAAGTGCTTGGTTTATATTGAATTGTGTATTATTATTATTATTGAAAAGAACAAAATAACAATTTAGTTATTTCATTTGTTTTATCGCACTGTATTTGGTCAGTTTTCTTAGGATAGAATCTTAATAAATACACCTATTTCCATTTTAAAAATTGAAGAAACTGAGACAGTAACAGAATAAGCAAACAACTTGCCTGAGAACACACACACACACACACAAATACATGGACAAAGCTACAGTGAGGATTTTCTCAAATGGTATTCTGATCTGTCATTAAGCCAAGCTGTCTTCTCCTAGTTTTATGTTTTATATGAACAAACTGTGACCAATAAAACAATGTGCTGTGGGGTTTTTTGTTATTTTTCTTTTTGTTTTCTTTCTTTCTCAGTTTGGCCAGTGTGCAAGCATTGATCTTTTTCTCATATGGTGTTACATTATGTTTTTGTTTTCATCAAAACAATTAGCTACAGCTCAGAAGATATAATTCTACCAACACATCACAGAAAATCCTGTTTCCTGCCTTCCTTAATGAAGTCAGGCATCATGGGAAGTTGAAACACCAGGGAAAAGAACACGTTGTAAAGTATAATTGCTTTCAAGAAGAAAGACCTTCCCCTGTGAATCCATTTTGGATTAAATGCTATAGAATTTTTTCTTTCTTTTTTATTTCTTGGCCCTTCTTTATGGAGATATATATATATATATATATATATATATATATATATTTTTTTTTTTTTTTTTTTTTTTTTTTTTGTAATACCGTAGGCTTAAGTACAAGGTTTGTTCTGCTTTCAGGGATGTTAAGGTGTTAATATAGAAGATGGGCTAAGATCAAGAATTAATTTTTAACCTTTTGCCTTTTGTCCCAAGAATGCTTTTGAAATACCAACCTTGCTAATGTTTTCATGATGAATTATTAATGCTATTTTTAGGTTGTCCCCTCTCTACTGTGACATCCACCCACCTCCAAATCCTGCTCAAAGCTTCAACTTTTCATTTGTTCCCTATATTATGGTTTCATTTACCTTCTCTGAATATGTCATTCTTATCCCTACCATGGGACCTTTGCCTTACTGCTCCTTCTGCTTGGAATGTTTTCTTCACCTTATTCCTGCATAACTAGCTGATGCTACTTCCTTAAAGATGGCTTCTCCAAATCCCCAACCTAAAGTCAGCTCCAGTGATTCATTCACAGTGTTTTGCCTTCTTTTTCTTCAGCACATTCATTGCTAATACTTTTGCAATTTTTTTAGCTTTCTTTCTCTCACAATAAAAATGTAAGCTCCATGAGATCAGGAATACTTTCAACTAGATTTCAACATTAATTAGCACACAGTAAGCACATAATGGATATTTGCTGAATGACTGAATGAATAAAATAAATCACTCATATAGCACATATTTAAATTCACAGATTCTTAGAGCAGGAAAAGAACTAATAGTTGATCTAATCTAACCACTTAATTCCAGAAGTATACAATGAAATTCAGAGAGGTAAAATATCATTTTTGAGAAGGATTTCAGAAGCTACAGCAGAAAAAAGACATCATTCGTTAGTTCTTTCAGTAAGTATCTATTAGATGCCAGGAACTATACTAGATTGTTAGGAATCAAATGATGGGAAAAACATTATTCCCCCCATCCAGTGAACTAATAACTCCAGAGTTTCAGAGGCAAATAAAATTGTATAACTATTTAAAACATAAGAGGATATAAAATCTAAGAGTGAAGGAAATAGGTGGCATCAATTATGACACATGAATCAGAGTTCCACTGGTCTGCTACCCTGGAAAAACTCAAAGCTATCAAAATAGAAACTAAAATGAAAACAAACTCTCAGCGCCATCTCTTGGTGAAGTTTCTCACTACCATGGTTGAGTGGGCTCCTTCCCCTTCAGGGACACACCACAATCATGATTGCCCCAGAATTTATAAGTGCCAAATGGAAAAAAAAAAAAAAAAAAAAAACATCTGCAAGATAAACAGCTTAAACTAGGATTTTATTCTTTGGGAAATGATGGTTGAGGAGTTTTTAGGGAAAAGAAGATAAACCAAACTGTGTCAAAGAAAGTTTTGTCATTAAGAAGGTGTAGCAAACTCTCAGTCAGCATTACTGAAGAGGCAAATTTCTAGAGACTCATGCATAAAAAGTATTATGCAATAGATAATTACACTCTGGTGTATATAACTTAATAATAACATCATTAGTGGCAGGAAAATAAAAAATATTTTACACAAGCATTAAAATCTGCCAACTTAAATAAATCCTGCTCGTTGGCACCTATCATAAGCAGAGGCTTAATCATAGTACAGTCTTGATTTTGGTACCCTTAGAAAGCCACAAATACAGCCACTTAATTATTATCAATTACTCAGGGAAATAAAATGAGCAGGTTTGGCTACAAACGTACCAAAAATCATATATTTATAATTTACAGGCTCTAAATACAGCCTGATGGATAATCTAGATTATTCAGGACAAATGTGCTTGGCTTTTCTGAGATTATAAATGGAGGGGAAAACAGAACATTACTGTGTTCCAGTTACTCAAATCTCAAGAGAATTTCTTTTCCTTACTGAACTGTTGAAAATGTTTCATCCACCCTATAAATCCAAGAGTCATTGGCCTTGGTTTAGGGAGCCACCAATCCAAAATAAACAAAAATGAACAGTTTCTTCTCTCTGGCTGTGTCTGGATAGTACCAAATTGACTATCAGCTTCAAAAATAATCAGTCAATTATATGAACAAGTCATGCTGATCTTAGTTCTATAGACATAAGAAATGAAGATTGAGCAAATCTTTCTACTTTTCCACTAGTGTTATTAGGTCAAGTGTACAATTTTTATAGAGCTTCTATCAATTTCAAAGTCCTAAATCATAACATCAAAGTTCAACTCAGGGTAGAATATTCAATTCTTTATGTTCAGAGAAGTCTTCTCTAAACCATATATTAATAGTTTAAGCTCCTAGCAGATTTCCTGTAATAGACCACATAGTAAATATTTCAGACTTCGCAGGCCATGGATGATCTCTGCCATGTATTCTCCTTTGTTTTGTTTTGTTTTTTACAGGTTTTCAAAAACATAAGAACTATATCCAGCTCATGAGCCACACAAAAACAGGCCACGGGCCAGAGATTGTTAAGTCCTGACTTATAACCAACATCAGATATATTAGGAATATATAGTCCAAATAAGGAATGGAGGCAATGATATTTTTTCTTTTCATTTTGAAAACTCCTTGATTGCTTGTTTTGTTTTTTGTTTTTTGTTTTTTTGGTTTTTTGAGACAGAGTCTCACTCTCTTGCACAGGCTAGAGTGCCATTCCGTGGCATCAATCTAGCTCACGGCAACCTCAAATTCCTGGGTTCAAGCAATCCTCCTGCCTCAGCCTCCCAAGGAGCTGGAACTACAGGCATGCGCCACCATACCCAGCTCATTTTTTCTATATATATTTTTAGTTGTCCAGCTAATTTCTTTCTATTTTTTTAGTGGAGACGGGGTCTCGCTCTTGCTGAGGCTGGTCTTGAACTCCTGACCTTAAGCAATCCTCCTTCCTCAGCCTCCCAGAGTGCTAAGATTACAGGTGTGAGCCACCACGCCCTGGCCTCCTTGATTCTTTTAGGAAAATTTTGCTTGGTTATCATAGCAGGAATAGTTTTTTTTTTTTCATTTACTTCACATTTTTTGCATCTCTCTAAGACATACACAATACCAAGGGTAGAGGAATTCAGAATATCCTAGATTTACAGGGACAGATGAAATTTGAATTTATTCTAGTTTAACTGCTTATATAATGTCTAAATAACTTCTAAAGTCCTTGATAAGGGGCTTTCATGAATGCTTAAGTAATTCTGGTGATGAAGAGTTCCAAGCCTATTGCATCTCTGAGTACCCCTGACTATTGGTCCTTATAGTGAGTCCATATGTGTATCATCACAGCATCTTCCCAAAATTTGGTATATGTATACAATGGAATATTACTCAATTATAAGAAATGACAGTGATCTAGCACCGTTTATATTTTCCTGGATTGCGCTTGAACCCATTATCAAAGGGAGATGACACAAGATTGGAAGTATGAGCTCCACATGTACTCGCCATCAAATTGGTACTGACTGATAAACACTATGGTGCTCAAATGGTGGTGGTGCTCTCCAGGGATTAGGGGGATGGAGGGGTAGACTCACAACTGAGGGATGCCGTGAGCATTTTGGAGAGGAGGGGCATACCTCTAACCTTTGCTAGGGAGAGGCAAAGATATAAAAGGTAACCAAAAAAAAAAAAATGTATCATGTTTCATAAAGAGCAGCATAGTACTTCACCAACAGTAGTGAGCTTCATTCTTGTATAGGAACATAGTCAACCTTCAGTGTGTTCAGTAGAGTGATTGAGAACATTAAAGACTTGAAATTTAGGCCGAGGTAGCTGAATTTTTTAAAACTATATTATGCCAATATCGTTTTACTCCCCCTCCTTTATTAGTTGAAGTAACACTAGCTGATATAAGAAATGAACACAAAAATCTCAAGTGGCTACACACAAGACAGTGTACTTTTCATCCAACAGGAGGATGGGCAGAGACTGTCTACTCCATACAGCTGTGCAGAAATCCAAGCTGACAGAAGATCAACCAGTATTAACACAGGGATCATCATTAATGTTGACATCCAGCTAGTAAACAAAGAAACATACTCATGTATTAATCATGTCAACCAGGAATTGACATACCATATTCTTTCACATTTCACTGGCTAAAACGAGTCATGGGACACACTTACATGCATGTCAAGTTTACAAGGGCAAGTGGGAAATATTGATCAGATTGAGCATCCACTTTCCAGTGTAAACTCTGCACCGTAGAAAGTGAGCACAAATCTTAGTGGAGCTAGCTAGTTCTCTGCCTCCCACCCACCAGAACTCCTAATTGTTTCCAGTTGCCCTAAGAATCTCTGACCATCAACAAATTATAGTCAATACATTTGTAATTGCTTCCAGGGCTAGACAGACAAGCCAAGAATAAAGGAACTACTGCTTAATTTTTGTTTCATCAAAGTAGACTTCCATTGATCCATAATTAAACAATATTATTGAAAGCAAGGCTTCAAATAAAAGAGTTTCCTGAAAACTCAGGAAGCTGGATTTTTATGTAATACAAATAAAAGCATCAAGGTGTAACTATACAGCAGGAAGGAGCTGGGATATGACCTAAGAAAGTTCCTCCCCATAAATAAAGGAAAAAGCTCTTCATAGCCTGAGACGTGGGGAGGGGAGAAGAGGCATAGTTGCAGGAACACAGAGAGATTTAGAAGGAATAATACAAGGGTTAAATGCTGCTTCTGCATTCAACTGGCTCTGAACCCCTTAGTTTTGGGCTTACAGTACGGAGGCATGACAACATGAGGCAGTCATAGAAGAGAGTCAAGAGAATGACTGAGGTGGTTCTCGTATGTCTCCATTGACCAACTTTTTGTGGCTTGCGGCAGATCCAGTAGTTCCCACATATTCCAATGAAGGATAAGTGAGGGCTAAGACTCCACTGAACTATATCTACAGTTAGAACAATGAAGTCTCAGAGCCATGAAACATGTTCATCTGCAGCAGGTATCAGAACAAGTCATAGGTCAAGTAGGAGCAGTTTCATTATCAGCAATGTCCAGGAATAATCCAGAAGCTACCATACTGAACCAGAGACACCTCCCTCTCCCATGATTATGGGTCATTATTATTCCTAAAACCCAATGGCCCAAAGAGAAAGAAAAGGGGTAGAAAAACTGAGTTAACAGAATCCAGAAATATTGAGTTCTCCCTCGAGAGTGAGGATGCTTTGAACTAAAATAGTAGCTAAAATAATAATGCTTAAATTTGACTGCAGAGTCTAGTTTGGACTGAATATACCAGAACTCCATAAAATAAGTTGTCTGCTTTAAGTAGCTTAAGGGAACTTGAGAACAAAATGGAATTGAGGTATAGAAAACTAAAAAGTTATGTTTCTGTGCCCCTGAGTGATAATATATAAATTTATACCTGATATACTATGTTTATTTTTGTAAAATTTTCTTGTTCCTCCTCAAGCCAGAGACAATATGTCAAAACACTTTTACCTATTACATTAAGGTGTACTTTAAGTGTAATCCCAGGATGTTATATAAAGAAGAGATCTTCACAGTAGTGTTAGACTTCTGAAGTTGTTATAAACACAATCTTCAGGGTCAGAAAACCTGTGTGCAAATCATGGTTGTGCCAATGCTGTCTACAGGACCTTGGGAGGCTTACTTAAATATTGAGCCTCAGTTTCCTTCTTTATAAAACAGAAATAAGATGTACTTTACAAGGTTACTGTCAGTTTAATAAGGATGTATATGTAATACACTTACCACATGATAAATGCTCAAAAAATGATAGCTGGAACCAGTCTAGATTTTTCAGATAAATACTGAGTCAAAGGTTTTAATGGTTCATTAAAAAATAACATCCCACATTAAAATAATTAATTATATTTTTCAAGTTTAAGCAGAGTATTCATTTTCAGAAGATAGGTCAGAGCCCTGTATCATAATTGTTTGTTTTATTTTCACTATCAGGAGCATCTCTGGGCCAAGGAATCCAATTCATAACCAATAATTGGCAAAGAGAGGCAATTATAATATATATATATATATTATAATATATATAACCCATGAACACATTTCAAGTTTAAGGCCAAGATAAAGATAAAGGTGTATAACACTGTAAATGCAATGAAAGGATTTTTTATAAAGGAACTTTTGTTGAAATTTTGAAAAGTTTGCTATTGATTGCACTGAGTTTGACCAAGTTGAATATTCAAGGTCAAATTAGTCCTCAGCCCTTGGCAAGAACTGCAAGTTCTCACAGATGGATCTCTAATAGTGGTAGTAGCATGGAGTGGTAATTTTAATAGCCGACATGTTATTGAACACCTTCTATGTCACAGCACTATGGTAAGAATTTCACACTGCATAAGCTCATTTTACACTTAAAATAACTGGGAAGGATGTTTTGTTACCATTTCCACTTTAAGAGGAGGGTAGTCTCAGTGATAGTCAACTTGTATGGCTGTTTAGAAGCCAGGATTACAGCAAGGATTTCACTCAAAATTGGTCTTGATTTCCTTTTTGTTCAGATCATGGGCTATTTTTTTTCACTTCCCAAGTGCACAAAATAATGACAATACCCTTTCTATTTCCTTCAAAGTCTTTGCTTATCAAAAGCATTCTGCTTCCTCTTCTTCAAGCTATCATTTACTTTCGTTTTACTAATATTCATTGTTGTATCAACAAAGATTAACTACAACCACCTCTAAGCAGTAAAAGCCAACCACTCTTGTCCATGATGACCATTAAGTCTATCCTTCCCCTTTTTATTAATATTCATTATTGTATGAAAGATGAACTATTAACAAAACCTCTCCTAAGCAGTAAAAACCCAACCACCCTTGTCCATGGTAACCATTAGGTCCATCCTTCCCCAACAAGGACCATGACCACAGTCACACAGCCTGGAAATGGTAAGTAGTCACCTGCTTTGAAAGACCTCATGCTTGACCATTCTTCCTTAGTTGCTATGGCTCCCATAGGGCAGCAGTGGTAATATGAGAAACTCAGATTTCAGATGGCCTGTCCTGGCTCCAGAGTTAGGCAATCTTTGGCAAATAAATTTCTCTGCATCTCTGTTTGCTCCTCGGCAAAATGGGACTTAAAACACCTGCTCACGTGAGCCTTATGAAGTTGCAGTGTGGTAATGTTTAAGAACTGCTATGGCATCAAAAGGATGGATTACTCAAAAATGCTATGGAAAACACCAAACCTGTTATGGTCAGTTGGCCAGACTGAGATTAGTGAGGGAATGATGTTGCTTCCTGATGTAGGATTCAATTCCAAAATAAATGGCAAAATTAAAATAAGAGAGTCTTGGCTGAGAATCTCTATATTATGTTATAATTTACCCAGTTCTTGAGGTGCTCTTAAATATCATTTCCTTTGTTTTCAGATCCTGGACAATTTTCCACAGATCAAGCGCAAATAATGATGATAGTATCATTTTTATTCCTTCAGAGATTTTGCTTTTCATATTTCCCCTCTTCCTTATGGTATCATTTTTCTTCTTTTTTCTATTATTTCTCATTGATGGATGATGAACTTTTGACAAAGATGAACTATAGCCACCTCTTCATAGTAAAAATGATACCACTCTTCTCCACGGTGAATCAACTTCTCATTCTCTAGAACATTTTCATCTCAGCGTATTTCAAGTGCCTTCCCATCTAAGGATGGATATCTGTAACTCTAGGCTTCAGGTTGAATGGAAAGAAACTAATAGAATCACAGACACTTAAAACTGGAGGGAATCTTACCCATTACCAGTATCAACCTCTCAATTCACATTTAGTTAACAGTGAATTTTTAGCACATACCGAGCTAGAGGTTTCATTACATTAACTCGTCTAATTTTTTACAATCCTCACAACAATTCCATAAAATACTTTTATCCTCATTTTTGAGAAAATGAAAAGAAGACTTGGAGAGGCTATTTGCTTGTCAAATAGCTAAGCAATATCAATGCTGCACCTGTACCTGTCTCCCAGGTCAGGGAAGTAATTTGTCTCAAATTCAGATCAATCACAGTGCATTGTCCATAAAATCCAAGGCACATTACTCAGATGAATGAGCTAGCAACAGACTGAAAAATCAAATAAATACTAATACAAAATGCTAAATGTCAAGGGTAACATCCTTCAGAAAGAAAATTAAAACAAAATAACAACAAAAATACCTTTTGTTGTAAATGATTTACATTATGGTTATGCTTCATTTCTGACAGGGAAGTGTGGTAAGAAATGTTTCTCTCCAGATATTCTTAAAAGAGAATTCGCCCCAAGTTGCATTTTGCATGTTTCACTGGTGGGAAACAGGAGATAGAGAAGAAATACTGATAAATAATTTATGAACAAGACTGCTTCACTGATCAGATTTGGTGATGAAAACTTCTTTGAAAACCCAAGAGGAACATTCTTAACGGAAATTATTTGCACTTCTCTTGGGTTGTCTTTTTTCCCCCTGCTATTAGTTTGATTTTGGCTTGACAGTCACCACTGTGCAGAAATGTAACAGCAAACACAATGAAAAGCCTTTCCACATGATTATTTTCGAAAGTAATAAGACATGTGTGACCTGGAAAATCAGCCCTTCCAACGTGTCAGGTAAGGGGGTGGATGATTATATTTTTAAAAGCTGCCTTTATCTTCACATTGTGCAGAAACTCAGAGGCAAAATTTTAGGGGTCTAGGGTGGACTTTTGCTGCCATCTACTGGCCTGTGATGGAAGACTGACACATGCTTCTGAACTTTCTCAAATGAAGTCTAGAGAAAAGTTGGGGGATGGGGGGAATATTCTTTTTATTAGGTAGGAAAATCCCTATGAAGAGGAATTTTCACAGCCAGTCGCAGAACCATATATATCTTATGCTAGAGAATGTTTACTAACACCTTTCACCTATAATCTCAGGATTTCACCAATGAGAAATGATGCCATTCTCCACCCATTTCTTCAATCACAGTAAGTCTGAATATGTCTTTACTCATATTCATTCTCTTAAAGCTTAAAATAGAAGAGGAATAACATAATAGTTCGGTTACTTGCATGAGTGCTGTCAGAACAAACTCTGAACAGCTCCTAGCTGCCTGGAAATTCAGGCAAGTTATTTCACCTCTTTAAATACCATTTTCCTTGTACAGAAAATAGAAAATAATAATACTCCGCAGTGTGTTGTTTATCCATTTATTCAATGTACACTTACTGAGATACTGACATGAGAATTAAATGTGGTAATATGCATAAAGTTCCTTGCAAATATCTGACACCTGTAAGCTATCAATAAAGGCCAGCTGTTGCCTCTTAACATCATCTCTGCTAACTTCCCTTCATGTTATAATGACTAATGATTCCAAACTTGTAGTATCAAAGGGGGGAAACTACCCAGAATGACCTCACTTGATCATCATCTTCCTTGAGAAATTATAAATCTATTTTCTGTGCCTTGAGGAAGGCGAGGAGCACTTTTGACTTGGGCAGATATGCAAATCCAAGGAAAACTGGAAGTTATTTTCTTAGGAGAGTGAGAAGGAAATAGAAATTCCTATTCCACTTCCTAATGAATTTTAGCAGATGATATATGTAAGCATGTGGGATTTTTAATGCACTTACTTTATCACAACCATATAATTATCACTATTGAAAAGATTTGGGGAAATAATCATGCCATATTCATAAGTCTTCCTCCAATAGGTCCACTATATGTTTATACTATATTGTAAGTACAGTACCATAGTCTGTTAAGTGTGCAAGAGTATTATGTCTGAAAAAACGATGTATATACCTTAACTTAAAAAAATATTTTATCACTAAAAAATGCAAAAGATCATCTTATCCTTCAGTGAGTTGTAATCTTTTTGCTTGGTGGAGGGTCTTGCCTCAATGTCGATGGCTCCGGACGGATCAGGGTGGTGGTTGCTGAAGTTCAAGGTGGATATGGCAATTTCTTAAAATAAGACAACAGTGAAGTTTGCTGCACTGATTGACTCTTTCTTTCATGAAAGATTTCTTTGTAGCATGTGATGCTGTTTGCTAGCATTTTATCCACAGTAGAATGTCTTCTAAAATTGGAGTCCATCCTCACAAACTCTGCCATTCCTTTATCAACTAAGTTTATGGAATATTCTAAATTTTTTTGTTGTCATTTCAACTTTGTTTGCAGCATCTTCATCAGGAGTAGATTCCATCTCATAAAATCAATTTCTTTGCGCATCCATAAGAATCAACTCCTCATCTGTTCAAATTTTGGCATGAGATTACAATGCATTCACATCTTCAGGCTCCATTTCTGATTCTTATTTTCTTGCTCTTTCCACCACATCTGCAGTGACTTCCTCCACTGAAATCTAGAACCCCTCAAAGTCATCTATGAGGGTTGGAATCAACTTTTTCCAGACTCCTGTTAATGTTGATTGTTTGACCTTTCCCATGAATCACAAACATTTTTAATGGCATCTAGAATGGTGAATCCTTCCCATAGGTTTTCAATTGACTTGGTCCAAGTTCATCAGAGGAATAACTGTCTATAGCAGCTATAGCTTTATTAAATGTATTTTTAAATAACTTAAAAGTCCAAATTACTCCTTGATCCATGGACTGCAGAATGGATGTGGTGTTAGCAAACATGAAAAACAATATTAATCTCCTTGTATATCTTTATCACTGCTCTTGGCAACTAGGTAAGTGCTTTGTCAATGAGCAGAAACGTTTTGAAAGTAATATTTTTTTATCTAAGCAGTAGGTCTCAACAGCAGGCATAAAATATTCAATAAACCATGCTGTAAACAGATGTGCTAACATCCAAGCTTTGTTGTTTTTAGAGAAAAAAAAAGGTTTTTTCCCCTTCTTTTAATTGCAGAATTCTTTTTTTTTTTTTATGATATCATACTCCAGTCCTAATATATAAAAGATAAAAGCAGGACTGAATTAGCTGAAGAAAGGATGGAGGCCAGGACCACCAAGATGTGCCTTGAGTAGCTCCTGCTACACTGCAGATAAACCAGGGAAATCCCCAGAAAAGCTGTGAGAACAGTCAGAAAATCACTTATTTTTGCCACTTATGTTTTTCCAGTATAAACTCTTCTGGGAATGGGCTTGATTTGAGCAAATAGAACCAGAAACACCAATGGAAAAAGATGTAGAACCTCTTCTTATGCCTCACCAGGTATCTTGACATTGTTAGGAATTGGTTCTTAGGCCACAGGTGATGAAAAGACTAAATACAGACTAAATACTGCATCTGCAAGCACAGAAGAAGCTGCAGTGCTTGGTTCACTAACTCTACTAGTTTATTTATTTATTTGCTGCTCATCCGGTGGAACCTCAAATAATCAGAGGGGAATGAGATGTATGAAAAGTTATTAAACATTGCAAAATGGCATAATGGAGCAAAACAACCCAATTCAGCACAGGTATTGTGGTAAGTGGGACACGTTCTACGAGTCCTGGCATTCATTGGTCCTAAGACCATAAGGCCTCAGCTATGTGAATGTAAGTTGAATCTGATAGCCAACCAATAATGTATGTCTTAGGGTGACAGAGTCAGCTCCTAACCTATTGTCCTTCCTTATGCTAATAAGTCTTTTCAAGGTTAACAGAATGATAGTTCTGCTCACTCTGAAGTTCTAGTTGGTGATGGTGGTTCCCTCTAAAAAATGTGGCTTTGAACTTGAGCCAGAAGCATCTATATTGCTGCATAAATATACCTATCCAAAAAAAATATATTTTCTAAATAAAAAGATCAGCATTTGGCAAAAAATTATTTTAGTTTCAGCACTCATAAAGTAACTCCTCTTGAATATATCAGTAAAATATTAAATGGTTTGGTATGTGTATTTTATAAGTTTGTAAGGACCAAAAAATAATTTTTTCCTACAATATCTGTGGAAGATCAATCCAACCTCAGATGTGCATTTTTATAGTTTGTTCAATATAGGGACTACATGAAAGTTTTAGAATACATTACAAGCAATCTTTCTGTTTTCATTGAGGCATACTTTTTTAATTTCCATAATTGCTATAATTTTTTTCCAATTCTGAATGCTCTATTATACCTCTTGATCTTGGTGATACTTCACTTAAAGTATTCTAATTATTCCTCCTTTTTAGTATTATCCAAAAGGTTGAAATAGTTCTTAAAAAAATACTGTTTTAGTTAGAATATTTTGAGTTTTTTAGAACAAGAAACTTTTCTGTCATCTGCCAGAATGTTTTCCTTAATCAATATGCAAATCTTCAAAAAATTTATTTTTTCCAGTGACAACACATCAGTCCAATAGTTTTCTGTTTGCTGTCTAAAAAGGGAAATAGCAGATGAAATAATCTGGGAACCCCTTACATAAGAAGATGAAGTAAGATGCTAAAAATTGGATGATTGGCTGGATAAATGTAAACTTACAAAGAATAGACCATAGATATGAAGTATAAAATCCCTTTATCATATCCAACATAGGTATATATGGATCAACAAGTGTTGGAGGAAAGTATTTACTTTGATTTTTATAGTGACAATTCATTGCTTCTTTAGCCTGCTGAATATACCCCTTTCCATGTTTACAGAATTCCAGTTTATTAATTTTGGTGGACAGCAAAGATCTCCTTTAGAAATGGAAACGCTAGCTGATTATTTTTCTAGCATCTCTTCTTGCTAGGACTTAGACATTGACGGAGGTTCTTCCAATCAGATTCACCCTAGCTCAACTTCGACCCAGTAGCTAGTGATCCAAGAAAGAAGGGATGAGGAGCTCTCTTTGCATATAGTAGCAGGTGTTGTGCTGGATGCAAGGTTGAATGTTTGGTCCAGAACTAGTAATCATGCCAACTTTCGAATCTGGTGTTTGGCAGGAGGGACAGTGGTTTGCACAGCAGATGTATTCTGAGGACGCTGTTAGTCCTTGTTCAGAAAGCTTATTTAGGCTCTATTCTTCTGCTCTCCCAGTAATTCTGTGAACTGCACAATAAACTTAAACTCCATTTTGCTTAGCCTACTAGACTCAGCTTCCCTTGCTTGCAGTGAAGAACCATGAATTAATTCCTCATGACCTTTGAATCATAAGGGTTACCCTTTACTTATATTTCAGTCAGGATTTTTCAAATTGATTTAGTGTTATTTGGCCAACATCACCTCATTCCTTAAATATTAGAACTTAGTCCTCCTTTTTAAAATACCCTATGTTATTTAGGATACCTATATATTATGTGTACTAAATCAAAATTGGTCAGTTGATTGAATAATTGATCACAGACAAAAAGAGAGAAAATAATTCTCTGTTCTCTTTTTGCCATCATTCATGGAGATTTTTTTTCAACCTAATGAACAAAAATAGAACAGAAGTAACTTCTTTAAAATAAGGTTAACTAGACCCACACCCTAAGTTCTGCCTCATATCAAGCCTGTATGTGTAAAAAGCCAAGCTCAACACCAATCACCCTGTTAGATCTAACATGGATATAATAACAAATGCGAGGCAAAAGGGATTTCATTATTTTGATGCAATGCACTGAGAAATTGACTACAGTTATTCGTCCTCCTCAGGGTTTTTAGACTAAAGTAAATGTTCAAAAGAAACTAACACAGCAATTTTTGTATTGCACAGTGCATTCAAGGGGAAACTGTTGTTCACATGGAAAGTCTGTCTTTGATTTTCATCACCAACAGTTCTCTGAGGCACCAAATCTGAGAACTGCACTCACATTATGTCACCTGCAAGTTACTGGCAAGAAAGTTCCAAACTCAGGAGATAATCAGTGACTACAGCATCTTGCAAAACAGGAAGAGGGGAAGCCTCAAACTAAACAGCTTAAAATTAAACTTAGCAAAAGGATGATTTTTAATGATTTGTTTAAATGAAATAATCCACCAAATCTTGAGTCAAGAATTAAAAAGTGTGAAGAGGAACAGTAGTGGATGACATATGTATACCATAGAGTACTACTCAGCCACAAGAAACAGTTGTGAACTAACACCTCTTGTATTATCCTGGACAGAGCTGGAGCCCATTCTTCTAAGTAAAGTATCACAAGAATGGAAAAATAAGCACCACATGTACTCACCATTAAATTGGTACTAATTGATCAACACTTATGTGCACATATAGAAGTAACATTCATAGAGTGTCAGGCAGATGAGGGGGGGAAGAGGGGATGGGTAAATTCACATCTAACGGGTGCTGTGCACCACCTCTGCTGATTGGTCACTCTTGAAGCTCCAACTTGGGCGGTGCAAAGGCAATATATGTAACCAAAGCATTTGTACCCCCATAATATTCTGAAATAAAAAAATTAATTTAAAAAACACAAATATTTGTTGAACAAATGAACAAATTAACTTTCAAAATATTTCATGAATAATAGTGCAATGATAAGAGCCAAATATAGATGGACAATCTTCCATACCCTTTCTTTGAAACTCCATCAGCCATCTTATTCCTTTCCTTCTACCACTCACATTCTTTCTCTCCTCTTCCCATCCTTAAACATTTATAAACATGATATATTACAGTCTGCATGCAAATCCAAAAATGCTGATTACCCACTGACTTTGAAACAGGTTGCAACTTGTAGAGGGTAGATTCTCCAACACTGTTGACAAATAGTTTATTCTAGCACTGTTCTGCCTTTCAAAGAATGGCTTGCAAATGTCTCTCCTGTGCTGAGGTTTTCAAGCACTGGGGTAGGGGTGGAGGTTTGTGGAAGGGAGTTGTGAAGGTTCTGCTATGTGAACTAACAGGGTCACAGCAAAAAAAGCAAACTCCATCTCTTGTAGTCAACCCAACAATGATAAATGTTGTATTTTATTTCCCAAAGCATTATCTTTTAAGAAAGCAGCCAAACAAGTAAAAATTGGATATCTCAGCATAAATAATACTTTATTTCCACCTGTCACTAATACTTTCTGCTGACAAATTGGTATAAATATTTGAGATGCTAAAAAAAAAAAAAAAAAATTGAAATCATTGTGCCGAAACCAGTGAATACATTTTTGAAGAGATAAAAAGGAGTTGGCCTTAATATGGGAAAAGACATTATCCATATAGAGATAGGGGTTTCTGTGTCTCTCTATGATCCTTCTTCTTTGGAAGAAAGGGAAGAAAACAATAGATAAGAATGGGAATAAGGCTAAAGTCCAAAAAAGACATAGGCACTGATATCTTTACCTTCTCCCTGGGGCAAAGTTCTTCCAAATTACTCATCTGGATACATTTTCAAGTTAAATTTCTCAAAGATAGGTTTAATTTTTATTTAATCTAGCCATATAAGGCATCATATTAAGTGATTATTAAGGAATAACATCCTTATTGCTTTCTAAAATAATTCTTTAAAGAATATCTTTTAGTGTCTTTCAAGTTTGTTAATAGTAATAACAATCCCCAGAATAGTAAGAACAACAATTAAGCATATTATACACACGCAGGTGACAGGAATACAAACTTGTTCAGGCTTCCTTGTTCTTTTGAAGCCAAGATTCCAGATTCATGCTTTGGCTTCCTAAGGAAGCACTCTTATTTGCAGAATTACAGTTCTATTATTTGAGAAGGAGTACCTGGTAAATAAAAGCATCAGGCTTTCTGGTCAGAAATACCTGTGTTCTAGTCCTGATTCTTGGATAAAGTAACCACTCTATGCTTCAGTTATCTTACCTTATAAATGGGAAAAAAATAATATTATAATACTTATCTTAAATGTTCATTTTAAGGAATAAATAGGATAAGACCAAAAAAGCACAATATCCAGCATATAGTAAGCACTCAATAAATATTAACTATTACTAGTATTATTATTTCTCCAAAACTCATGCCAGACTGTCCCAGGGTCTGTGGTTATTTTGTTGCTACTTTAAGATCTGAGTCATATGAGATTTGACTCTAATTCAGCTTTATTTCCTAAATTAAACATCTTATGTAATTAGCATCTCCTGTCTGGGTTTTTTTTCCATAATTATCTTTTCTTTCCCTTTTCTTTCCCTCTTAAACAGCATTGCCACCCATATAGTTTTTCAAATTACAGTTTTCATGGCCTTAGCTTATACAACTACTCAAATGGCCATCTTTTTTTTCTTTAATTGCAATACATCCAAAAAAAAAAATCCTCAGGGAAGGCAACTCTGTTCTTCCATCATTTATGAAGGTCCATCCCAGAACAAAAGGGAACCACACTAATATTTGCTTTGTCCCGACAGTGAAATGTCCCCATTCTCCTCTTACCCTCAGCTACCTCCTTAAGTATCCTCAATTGGAGCCATGTGACAGGTGAAATGTCCTAATTTCAAAGTCATGCTGGCCTTTGAATTAAATTAAGATAAACTAGATATGTCTCCAACCCACTTATTCTCTAAGCCCATGGACCCTGAGATCTACCAGATTCTCTGCCAGACTTAGTGAGCAATTTGGGTTGTAGGATATTAGATGCTGAAAAATTTAGAAATAAATGCAGTTCATTCTGCTATAAGTAGATGCATTCCTGCCAGGTTCATCCAGGGAGGTGGAGCATAAAAGAAAGGGGGCAATGGAAAGGCAAGGGGAAACTTTCTTCATGTCGGAAATTTAAGTTTATAATTAATCAGAAAGAACAGACAGGGTAAGCACAAAAAAAAAAAAAGTTCTTTACTATTTTTTTACTTTGTCTTTTGCATTGCCCCCTTTCTTCTCTGCTTCAATCCAACTTTGAGAAAATAAAATCTTAATGCTGAGATTTACCAAGAAAATATATTTCACTTCAAATGAAAATCAGTGAGACTGCTGGTTCTTTCATCAATTGTATAGATATCCCACTGGGTAACAAGTTTAATGGATGACACAGGAATGTTTTAGCAGATAGATTACCCTAAAACACTGTCATCATCTCGTGCACATTAACATAACTTTCTCAAGCTGTGGAATTCATGATGAGTTGGAAAGTTCGCTGACTCCGTGTTTTCCTAAAATGGCCTTAAAAGAACACTCCACATACAGTTAGCTCTTTCCTTGTATGTGGGGGTTAGGCTTTATCATTTAAAAGCTGTTATTTTCTCTTGCAGAAATAAAAATAAAATATAGCTACTTTCTCAATCTCTTAAACTGGAAGGGACCATCAGCTATAATGATATCAACTAGCATAAATGTCAAAGTCTTCTTCCATATACTGCTACACATAAATTATTGAAGGCTCTAATCTGCCTGAAATTGAGAGATTTTAAGTGTTTCAGTTATAAGAAATTCAAATGTTTTTATAAAATTTTACTGAGCACTTTAGTATATTGTCTGGGATGGAATAATCATGTTACAGTAATTGTTTCATTAATGGACCTATAATCCACTGAGGAAGTTGCTATTATTTTCCTCATTTTTTCAGTGAGTTATCTTAGCCTTGGGAGGTATGTCCCAATGTTCAAGCAGTGTGTCCCAAAATAAATGGGGAAAATGAATCAAATCTGATTCCGAAGCCATTTGCCTAGCCACCAAGTTTGGCTCGTTGTCATTTAAGAGAGTGTATGATAAAAAGCATCTACAAATACTTCTAAGGTACAGACACTAAAAAGAGAATTAATGTGAAAGAAAAGGAATAATGGAGACGTGATGAAATAAAATCAGATAAGAATGGAGCCTATCTATATCAACTACCCCCATCTTTTTCTGTGTGAAAAATAACCATGCTGAGATCAGAATAAAGGACTCTTTGTTTCCACACGCAGAGGACAAAGCATCAGGCATCTGAGGCTGAGTGTTGTAGCTGCCACTCTCTTCCTGATTCCCTGCTTGAGGGTCCAATTAAAATAGAAAAAGGCTGGAGTTTGTGTTTATCCGTTACCAATAGCTATGTATTATTCACTTTGATTTCTCTAGGCACAAAGACAGTTGGGCTTGTAGGAGGGAAGAGGCAAAGAGAGCAGTGACTGCCATCTGCTCATATCATAAAGGGCAGCCTGTCAGCAGAGTGCTTAATAAAGCTATTCCTTCCCAAGAATGCTTATCAACTGTAGAGGTTAAAGGCCACCGAACCCAGTGCAGAGTCAGTGTGGCCAGAGCTCAGTGAAGTTTCTTTAACGTACCTCCTTCTCTGCCCATATTAGCATTGCAGCTGCCCTTGTTGTCCACCAGACACCAAACACCCCTGTGTTACTAAACGCAAATAACTCCACTAAACAACTGTAGACACTGTAGTATCTAAGTGCTAAATGAATATCTAAATGAGTCAACATGTGTATCATTCAATTGACTGTAAAATGCTAGTCAAATGTAAGGTGGTATTAAAATACAGATTACTTCCATGTATTATGACATCTCAACAACTCAGGGATGTTGGTTATTTTGACAGTTTTCAGATAATAACACCATGGTACTGTTTGCAGATAATAACATAATACTCCAAATGTTTTCTCAAATGTCTCTGGACTGCAAAGTAGTATAGCCTCAACTCAAATGTGGATCTTTTCATTCCCATCCCAGCAACTTTTTTCACTGTATCATAGCTGTATCATTTTCACTGTATCATTTTGCTTGTTTCTGTTGTTAAGCTGGATGTTTTCAAATACAATTATGCTTGACATAGTTTATGTCAGTAATATTAAACCAACTTCAGACACATATTTTCTGGTGTTGGTTTATTATTTAATAACAATAAATAAGATCAACAACAACTTTTAGTCTTCAAGGATGTTTACCAGCTATTTTTTAATTTTTTAATTTTCCCATGACTGTTTTTAAATGCCAATATATTATGCCCACAGTCACTTTTTTAATGTCATTTTTTCATACCACCAATCCAAGAATGTCTTTACATGCGCCTGGAACAAATTATTAATGGTTCAATTCCTCCATTCTTTCAAAATCTGAAGAAACTCTAATGAAAAATAATATCCTAAAATGGAAGAACATATTCAATTTCCTTGAAAGCCACTGCCTGATTTTCTTTAGCCGATCCAGTGTCTTTGAATCTATTGGTTTGTGAACCTGTGCTAATCTCATTGTATTAATATTAAAAACTGTCTAGAGTCCATGTGCTTTATTAAAGTCAAGCCCTTTTTGTCTACCTTTTCTCACCAGGTGAGAACTGACACTTTTGAAACTGGAATAAACCAAATGTCTGTGCCAGAACTCCCTTTCCAAATTACTCACATGTGTCCCAAACTGTTGGTGAGCTGGTGCTGAGTGGCTCTTAGAGTTCCTTGTGCAGTTTGTCCTTACACGCCAAGCAATTGGCTTATGGGTAATGTGGCATGAAACTTGCTTTTCCAATTGGAGCTCTCTTTTCGATTTCAACCACAGTCAGTGGTGATTGAATGTCATCACCAATAGATTGATTTTTGATCCTGAAATGCCACAAAGCATTCATCTTAGAATTGTTCCAAGGAGGTGACCGTCAGCATCTCAAAAACCACTACCAGCAGCATGTTTCATCAATCAATATATACAATATTTTCTTTAAAAATCTGAAACAAATCCAAGTTCTCCCAAACCCAAAGCCAAGTCCACATGCATACAAAATGTTAGTGATTTTTTCCCCTATAACTGGGTCTGTTTCATACATACTTTGCAAAGATTTAGGATTTGGGATAAATAATGTACATGTTGGTTTTATTTGGTGGCATCCAAAAGGCTAGGTGAAGATAGGGAGCTATGGCTGACTTTCCCTTTCCATTCTCAGATTTGTTCAAATCCAAATGATTCTGGAGTATGATTTTGTGGGAACAAAAAAAAGCTGGAATAACCACAAGCACTCAGCATTCATGAAACTCAGTCTACTGCTATGAAAAAGACAACTTCATGAGCAAACCAGGAAATGTGATCTCGATTAAAGAGTGTCCTCCTTTAGAACAAAAGTTATTGACCCAACTGCAAATCTATAAACCAGAGTAAGATCTAAGCATGCGAAGAGGGGCAGTAACTGAAAAGGAGTTTACTCTTTATATGTTCATTGTGAAGAAAAGGCTATTCTACTTGTAATTTATACTAACAATGTTAGCATATTTACAAAGAAAGAAAGAAGGAATTTTCAGTGTGGTATCAAATTTATGATGTTCTTAATAAAATGAAATTGGGATAATTGTTGTTCTGTTAATCAGAAAAACTGGTTAAAGAAGGGAATCATAAAATTTTATACAAATATAGATTAAGCATTTTATTTTACCTTAAATATAAGAACATTCACTCAGCAATCTTTTGTTGAAGGTAGAATTTGGGGAGAATGCCTGCAATAATCAGTTTTAGCTTACCTTTCCTGCATAAAACCACATGTATTGCATCATCCAAGACTTCCAGCAAGCTATCTCAATGCAAGATTTTTCTAGATATTTTTCTCCAGTCTTTTAAAAACTCTCACCAATACCTAATTAAGTTTCATTTTTTTAACAATTTGCCTTTATCAAGTTTTTAAAAAGCAATTGTTTTATAGAGACAAGTTTGTTCTCTAATACATAATCCATTGGCCTATGTAACATTAAGTAAATTACATAATTAGAATAATGGGCATAAGTAATACACAGGTTTGGGAACAAAGACTCTTGGTAAGTATAAAACTCAACTGTTGGGAGCAAAAGGTCAGTTTAGCACTCAGGAATGTTCAGCATACTGGGGGTATCAATCATCTGTTCATCTGTTATCTATTGCCATAATAATGCTTTAATAACAAATAAACACATAACCAGAGTACCTTAAAACAACAAATATTTACATTTCTCACTCACAAGTTTTGGATCCCAAGCGGTTCAGCTGAACTGAATCCCAGGCTGCAATCTAGGATAAGACATGCTTTATGGGAGAGGGAGACGGACATTGAGAGGAGATGGACATTGAGAGAATGAGGAGGAAGGAGAGAAAATGGCACCCACAGATTACAGTACCTACATCCCAGTAAGGCTACAGTGCTTATACATCCCAGCCCCCTCAAGGATATGCACAGACAACCCAGGCATACGGCAGCAAAGCTATGGAACCTATGATGTCAGCCCACTGATGTCAGCTATAGCCAAGCTCAGACCACTGCGACCTATGGGAAGACCACCTATGCAACTTCTTATGGACAGCCTCTCACTGGTTATACTACTCCAACCATCCCCCAGGCGTATAGTCAGCATCTCCAGGGATATTGCACTGGTGCTTATGATGCCATTGCTACAGTCACCACCACCCAGGCCTCCTATGCAGCTCAGTCTGCATGTGGCACTCAGCCTGCTTACCCAGCCTTGGGCAGCAGCCGGCAGCTACCACACCTACAATGCCACAAGATGGTAGCAAGCCTGCTGAGACTAGGAAATCTCAATCTAGCACAGGGGGTTATAACCAGCCCAGCCTAGGATATGGACAGAGTAAATACAGTTATCCCCAGGTACCTGGGAGCTACCCCATGCAGCTAGTCATGGCACCTCCATCCTACCCTCTTACACGACCAACTAGTTATGATCAGAGCAATTACTCTCAGCAGAACATCTATGGGCAGCTGAGCAGATATGGACAGCAGAGTAGCTATGGTCAACAAAGCAGCTATGGGAAGCAGCCTCCCACTAGTTATCCCCCCAAAACTGGATCCTACAGCCAGGCTCCAAGTCAATATAGCCAACAAAGCATCAGCTACGGGCAGCAGAGTTCATTCCGACAGGACCACCCCAGTGGCATGGGTGTTTATGGACAAGAATCTAAAGGATTTTCTGGACCAGGATTGAACTGAACCATGAGTGGTCCTGATAACCAGGGAAGGGGAAGAGGGTGATTTGATCATGGAGGCATGAGCAGAAGTGGGTGGGGAGGAGGATGCAGTGGATGGGCACTGAGGTGGCTTCAATAAGCCTGGTGGACCCATGGACAAAGAACCAAATCTTCATCTAGGCACACCCATAGATCTGGATGAAGACTGGCAACAGTGCGATTTATGTGCAAAGATTAAATGACAATGTGACTCTAGATGATCTGGCAGACCTCTCTAAGCAATGTGGGGTTGTTAAGATGAACGAGAGAACTGGGCAACCCATGATCCACATCTACCTCATCAAAGAAACAGGAAAGCCTAAAAGTGACACCACAGTGTCCTGTGAAGACCCACCAACTGCCAAAGCTGCCATGGAGTAGTTTGATGGGAAAGATTTTCAAGGGAGAAAACTTAAAGTCTCTCTTGGTCAGAAAAAGCCTCCAGTGAACAGCATGCAGGGAGGTATGCTACCCCATGAGGGCAAAGGGATATCACCACCACTCCATGGAGGTATAGGAGACCCAGGAGGTCCTGGGAGACCCATGGGTCACATGGGAGGCCATGGAGAAGATAGGGGAGGTTTCCCTCCAGGAGAGCCCTGAAATTCTCAAAAGAACCCCTCCAGAGTCTTTGCCGTATCTCCCGCGAGAATGAAGACCATTCTCAGCAATCAGACTGTCGACATTCCAGAAAATGTGGACATCACTCTTAAGGGACGTACAGTTATCGTGAAGGGTCCCAGAGGAACCCTGCGGAGGGACTTCAATCACATCAATGTAGAACTTAGTCTCCTTGGAAAGAAAAAGAAGAGGCTCCGGGTTGACAAATGGTGGGGAAATAGAAAGGAACTGGCTACTGTTCGCACTATTTGTAGTCATGTACAGAATATGATCAAGGGTGTCACACTGGGTTTCCGTTACAAGATGAGGTCTGTGTATGCTCACTTCCCCATCAATGTTGTTATCCAGGAGAATGGGTCTCTTGTTGAAATACGGAATTTCTTAGGTGAAAAATACATCCGCAGGGTTCGGATGAGGCCAGGTGTTGCTTGTTCAGTATCTCAAGCACAGAAAGATGAGTTGATCCTCGAAGGAAATGACATTGAGCTTGTTTCAAATTCGGCTGCATTGATTCAGCAGGCCACAACAGTTAAAAACAAGGATATCAGAAAATTTTTGGATGGTATCTATGTCTCTGAAAAAGGAACAGTTCAGCAGGCTGATGAATAAGATCTAAGAGTTGTCCAGCCACATGAAGACACCACATGATTACTAAGATGTATTTGTAATTTTGATGGTGCAATAAAAGAGCTGTTGGTTTGGGACTTTTTCTTAAAAAAAAAAAAAAAAAAAAAAAAAGAACCCCTCCAGAGAAGGAAATGTCCAACACTGAGCTTGAGACAGGCAGTGTCCCAGTCTGGCTTGTGGAAACCAGAAGTTCACCTGGAGAACAGAATGCAACCAGTATAAGGCCCTGAAGCCTGAAGGCTTCCTCCCACCATACTTCCCACTCCCGGATGGTGATCATGGCAGAGGTGGGCCTAGTGGTATGTAGGGTGGAAGAGGTGGCCTCATGGACCATAGAGGCCCTGGTGGAATGTTCAGAGGTGGCCATAGTAGAGACAGAGGTGGCTTCCATGGTGGCCAGGGCATGGACTAATGTGGCTTTGGTGGAGGAAAACAAGGTGGCCCTGAGGGTCCTATAATTGCTATTATAGGACCTGGACCTTTGATGGAACAGATGGAAGGAAGAAGAGGTAGATGTGGAGGACCTGGAAGAATGGATAAAGGAAAGCACTTCCAGGAGCACAGACACCAGCCCTACTAGACACAGAGACCCCACAGAGCTGCATTGACTACCAGATTTAATTTTTAAAACAGAATATGTTTTAAATTTATAATGTTGCCACAACATTATGATAACTCCTTATCTGTACTTTAGTATTTTTCTCCATTTGTGAAGAAACATTAAAACAAGTTAAATGGTAACAACAACAACAAAAAAGACATGCTTTATGTATCTTACTCTGGATCCGAGACTGAAAGGATAACAGCTACCTGGGACCTATTCTTCTCGTGATGACAGAAGGACAAAAGGGCTAGGATAAATCATGCAAATATATTCCAAGCATCCTAGTATGTCAGATATACTAGCCTCCCATTGGCCAAAGTGAGTCACATGGCCAAGTCTAAAGTCACGGAGAAGGGAAGTACGCTCCACCCATCATGAGGCTACATTAAGAATGTGGCTGCAGAACAGAAGAATAATTGGGACCAACAACATTATCCACTATAATGTTTAATACAATAAAAAAGCAGAGTGTTTAATCCACAAGAGAGATTTGATTATACTTAGGTTCAAATGAAGTAATGAATACATTGAAGTCTACATTTATTCCTTGGTTCATTCATTCACTAATCCATACAATCAACAAAAATATATTGTGTTTCTCTTATGTGTCAGGTACTCTGGAGATGTAAAAAAAAAAGGAGTAAACAATTTCCTTTGCCCTTGACTATCTGATGGATTATCTATGCTGAGAGATGAAGAATGGTTCATACTAAACAGTAAAACAGAAAAAATTTGATTTTTTGACTTTCAATGCCTCTATTAAGACAATAAATTTACCTTTCTACATATAGGTCTATATGAACTAATGATAAAATCAGCTAATGTACTTTGATTATTCTTAGCAGCAAATAATTACACATTGCCTCTTACCTCCATCCCTTCGGTGTCACATCAGATATACTGGAAGGACAATGTACTCCTTGGGACTAGGACACTCTGAAGTGCTCTTCAAAGGAAGATACCTGAACAATGCCAGATCAATAAACAGGTGGGTGTTTAACAACAGAGAGAAGCTCTGATAATAAGAGAATTACTGTCCTTCTGGAGAAACTTGTTTCTCTCACAAATATTAAGTACATTCATGGAGGTTCTGTAGGGTAGAGGAGAGAATACTTCATCACTTAAGCTTCCTCTATTCAATTCCTAAAAGTGGAGTAAGAATTTAGACACTCAGGAAAGAGACTGACTGTGAAATTCTAGTCTAGTGCTTACTCTGCCACTAATCAGTAGTGTCACCTATCACGAATCACGTAACATCCCTAGATGTTGCCTTCCTGGAAACCACCCCTAATTGCACCTCTCTTCCCAAGGCTGGGATAGAAGGGACATTTTTATTCCTTTATATCTTAATCCTATCTCTATTAGTTTGCCTATTAAGTTGTTTTATAATTATTATGTATTCATTTGCCTCTTATACTGCTAAGTTTCTTGAAATCAGAGCCAATATCTTAGGCCTTTTGGAGAATATACCTAGAAAAGAAAATAAGACATATTGATGATTTGTTTAAAACACTCACAACTCTACTATAGGCTTCTCTGAAATGGTGTGAAAATCTGGTAAATTCATTTTGGCTGAGGAAATCCCAACATTTTTCTGAGAATAGACCTCATTATCTGCCCCATAAAGTATAATAATTGCTATTATAGGACCCATGCCTAAATTCATTAGATTACTTTGATACTTTATTCTTCAACATTACATTTAAATTCTGGCTTGGTTATATGACTTAGAAAATAAAACTCAGGCCTTTAATCTGTCATCTTCTGCTTGAGGACAATTAATAAAAATGTACAAAGATGAAAATCTTGATATTTCATAGATTTGCAATAATGTTTCTTAAAACAACAGCCTTTTTAGCAGGCCACTGGTATGACCTAGAGAAAATGCTTGAATATTAACTGTAGAAGAGAATGGAGGTTTCATCTGATCTAAGAGTTTTATTTTATAGTTAAGAAAACTGAGATCCTGAGAGATGAAGTGACTTGCACAAGGCTACCATGAGTCTCATAAATTATAGGGACTTGCCACAAGTCTAACATTAATTTTTTTAAAGGTTGGGGGGACTACTTAATATCTTGCCTCCTTACATGCCACACATGTCACTTTCTTTTATTTGCCATCATGACAACCATTCCTAAACATTCACCATTCCAGAACTCTTTACTTTTATTTATGAATAGCTTTGTGATGATAGGCAAGACATTTGAGCTCCCTGGTTTCAATTCTAATAAGGGACATGGCTAAGTCATATCGATGACTTTTAAGATCATTTCTACATATATTCTAGGCAATAGAGGGATTAGAACAGGATTTAGGAATGCTTATTATAAAAATAAGTTTGAAATATATATATAGAGAGAGAGCACATAAGGTTGAAATATGTATATTGAATATAAGGTTGAGATTGTGTCTGTCTGTGTGTGTGTGTGTGTGTGTGTGTGTGTGTGTGTGTGTGTGTGTGTGTGTGTGATAACTCTGAGAGCTTAGCCATTGCTGGAGGGACTTTCTTCTCTACAATAGGTTTTCATTGCGATGACTGTGGGTCTGTCCCCAGGTCCCTGAAGATTAATCCCTGGCCATGCCAGGGGGAAGCACACTGGTCCCAAGTTGTCCATGGGGTACTCAAGCAGGTTCGATGCCCCTCCACCTCAGGGCATGCCCCGCTCTGATGGAGTTGCCAGGCAAGCAGCACCATGGAGAGATGGAGGGCAAAGAGCTCACAGTCCAAGCAGCCATCAGTCCATTGCAGAGCCCAGAGAAGAAAAGTCTGAGCCCCACTATCTGTTGATGCCTCGGTGTGATGTCTCAATTGTCTCTTTCCACTGCCATGAGTGGGGTAGGGGAAGAAGAGAAAAAGAGTCTGCGTGTCGGAATGCTAGCACTCTGGTTGTGCCCATCTCCCTCCAGGAGGCCACCTGTCCAGAATGCCTGGGCACTGGAGTCACGCAGGTCACCCAAGACCCACTGGACCCCTGTGGCTCCTGAAGTCTGGGCCAGAGTTGGAAAATGTCTGTGTGGGAATGAGCGAGACAAATCTTGAGGAGTTGAAGCCCCCTGGCAAGGACAAAGGTGCATGGTAAGTAGAGAAGCAATATAGCACTTGCCATCCCAGCTTGGGTCTATTGGGCAGGAAGTGCCCCAGAGGGGCTGGGAGCCTGGTGCCCTGTCAACAAGAAACTCCTAGCTCACTGGCAGCAGCAGCTATGGGCAGAAGGTCTCTCCAGCAGCTCAAGAACCCACCATCCATCAGAGATGTAAGGGTGGGGGAGAAATAAACCACTCCACCTACCCTTGTCACTGGACTTCAAGCCTCTGAAGGGTTGATCTCCGCTGCTGATACCTTGCTCCTTCCTGATCTGCTCTGCAACTTCTTCCCATGGAGTCTCTGGTATGTTCTGGCATGTTTCCCTCAAGATAATACTGGAACTATATTTGTTTGTTTGTTTGTTTTTTTCTTTTTCATCTAAAACTTTTCCTTCTTTCTGAGACAATCTGGCAGCTGGTATCTCTGGTCCACCATCTTAAAAATGGGCAAAATTATATAACTGATAAGGGGATAATATTGTGGTTTTGTTCTAGTAATAGAATAAAAGTTTTATGAGTACCTTTGATGTAGCATTAGGAATTTATTCCAAAGTAAAGGTTCATGTGAAAGAATATTCAGTATAGCATTGAACAAAACTGAAAATATCTAAATGTCCAAAGTAGTAGCAAAAATTTAGAAGAAGAATTACAATTATCACCAGCCTCCCGAGACCCTCAGCAATAGTAGCCTCTGTCTTATTCTATGCTGCCTCACCATCTGGACCAAAAAAATGTTAGAAGTGGAGGGGCTCCTTGTCATCATCTTCTCTGAACTCCTCATTTGATAAATGAGAGGTTGATGGCAAAGATGTCAAGTAAATCACCCACACCTGTAGCACTCTTTATAGTCCCCATAGTTTCTCCTGGCATAACAAACAGGAGTAACGGCCCTCAGTCTTCCTTGGCTAGACCAATACTAATCAGATTTTACCCTTTTCCTATAGCAGTTTTATTATTCTGCAAAGTACCCAGTTTCTACTAGCAAGATTTCTCTTATTAGGCCAGTTCCCCAAAGAAAAATTAGCATCATCCACGTATTCCAAAAGTTAACCTACTTTTTTGGTTACTGATGGGTACAAAGGCAACATCACGTTGCACTGGTCCACACAGACTGTTTTCCTCTGGCCTTTGTAATGCCTAGTAAATCTGGATTAAGTTTTTGGTTTGTTAAAAAAACAAAAAAATCCCTGGCTTTTCTCATAAAGCAAAGTGGAAAGCTTTTCTTAACTGTCATCTATCTTGCTCTTGCTCTTGGTCTTGGTACAAGACTAAGCATGCCTTTGAAGAGATGACATAAAATGCCCACTCATGAAGAACTATTTCACACTTCAACTTTTGAGCAATATTATTTTCTAAGACATTGTTCCATAGAGAATTAAAGTAAATATTTTGTATGGCACTCAAAGACATTTGCAAAGGCCACTAATCATTTCAGGTAATGGGAAAATAATGGAAGAAGCTCTGGAACTAGGCCACTAAAAGCTATCTTTTGAGGCTAACATGTGCAAATGGGTTGGCTAGGTTTTGCTGCTTTTAAGGCACAGTAATTTAGATGATTGTTTAAATCTTTTTAACTGTGTCAGTATTTAAACTGCATTTTTATTTCTGAAGACCAGAGGCCCTGTTACAAATCTCTTAGAAACCTATTGCTAATTTATTAAGAAGTAATGGCTTTAGTGACTATAAGAACTCACAACACATGTGAGTTTGAGAATACACCAGAAAGTTCACCAAAAGCCTGGAGCAACCTGTAATTGGCTATGCTCACTGTGGAAGGCATAAAGAGCCTGTCTTCCCCTGAAGCAACAGATTCTACTATCTTAAAAAGATCAATGACCTAGCCCACTTACTTGTCGGAGGCCCCCCTGCTTAAATCTGTTCTTCTTCCATCTGCTTTGAAAGCAGGTTAAGCCCTCTGGGTTATAAAATGTCTATAGAATAACCTGAAAACAACTGATATAAGCCCATCTCCAAAAAGTCCTCATGACTACCCTTTTTGGTTCCCCCAAAGCACAACTGTCCATATGAAGAGGTGTTTCATAACCCTTCATTGCTTATTACTTCTTCCCAGTATTACAGTATATAAGCATCTAAAAGGGATGATTTCTTGGCCATGGTAGCTCATTTGAAATGCATTCCATAATTAACAACTTTGAAAGCAAAGAGGTAAATTTTGTCACATGTATTATTAAAGCAGAGTGAAATCTCCCAGGACCAAATTAGGCACTTGATTAAAAATGTCTGTGTTAAAAGAAACAAGTAGATAGGGAGTTGTGCTCTCAGCAATCCCAAATTAGCACACTGATTGAAGTGCCTGCTCAAGCCATGTGGAAAGATAGACCTTGGGAATCCTTTGTGAATGAGGACTGAAGTGTCCCAACTTGAACACAGGTCAACCAGAATCAGTTTTAATGGAATCACCTGAAAGTAAAGGAGATAAAGGAGTCAAATGAGAGACTCAATGAGCAAGTAATCATGGTGTAATGAACAAAGTAATAATTGGGAATTTATAAACCTGGATTCATTTGTTCTTCAACATTTCAATTTTATTTTCAAGTACTACATGCTAGGTTTTTGTCTTCTCGTTTTTCCTCTGCCACTCCTGATTTTGGCCAAGATTCCTACTTCCTCTGCACCTCTGTTCCCACTTGTGCAAATTAAGAGGGTGGGAAGAAATGATTACTAAGGGGATTCTCACATAATTTTAGGAAAACAATGTAAGTTAAATTTTATCTAAAAGAATAGGAGAAAATACTCACATGCTACACACCCTGTAAAGGGCTGATAACTCGAATCTATATAGAACTCAGGAAAATCAGCGAGTAAAAATCAAAGAACATGAACAGAAACTTTTTAAAAGAAGACAGACTAATGGCCAGCAAACATATGAAAAAATGCTCAACATCTCTAATCATCAGGGAAATGCAAATCAAAACCACAATGAGATATCACTTATCTCCAGTGAGAATGGCTTTTATCAAAAAGTCCCAAAACGATAAATGTGGGCATGGATGCAGAGAGATATGAACACTCATACACTGCTGGTGGAACTGCAAACCAGTACAATCTCTATGGAAAGTAATGTGGAGATACCTCAAGAAGCGAAAAATAGAACTACCATTTGATCTAGTAATCCCATTACTGGGCATCTACCCAAAGGAAAAAAAGACATTCTATAAAAAAGACCTCTGCACTAGAATGTTTACAGCAGCACAATTCACAATTGCAAAGATGTGAAAACAACCCAAGTGCCCATGAATACATGAGTAGATAAATAAAATGTGGTCTATATACCATAAAGTATGACTTGGCTACAAAAAATATTGGTAATCTAGCACTTCTTATGTTATCCTGCATAGAGCTGGAGCCTATTCTAATAAGTGAGGTATCACAAGAATGGAAAAACAAGCACCACATGTACTCACCATCAAATTGGTATTCATTGATCAAGACTTATATGCACATATAGTAGTAACATTCATCGGGTGTCAGATAGGTGGGAGAGGGAGAACGGATGGGTATATTCACACCTAATGGGTGTGGTGTGTACCATCCAGGGGATGGACATGCTTGAAGCTCTGACACAGGTGGGGCAAAGGCAATATATGTAACCTAAACATTTGTACTCCCATAATATGCTGAAATAAAAAAAGACTGTATCTAAAGTTTTATTTTATTTGGGGATACAGCATACTTTCCTTTAATAACATTCAAATTGATTTTATAAAGACCTTTTAAACTCTAATCCCCTGCCAAACTTCTATAATTGTTTCCAATTGTCTCTAAGAAGTGCTACACAGCCAGCAATAGAAAGCCAAACTGGATCAATACAGACAGGACTGTCACTTTGGAGGAAGAAGAATCCTAAAACTCTGATGGCTAAGAAAGATGAGGACTACAAAACATCCTTTTAACTTGGTGATTGTGGCAGGCAAGAGAGAATTTAACAAGCTTGGCAGAGTAGCTCAGTGGCACTCTGCCTGGTCTCAGCTCTGTGCATCCCACATCCAGAGAGGGTCCTTTGTTGTAAAAGGCCTGACTCTCTGGAGTTTTGCCCTTTCTGGCTCTCTGAAGGCAATGTGTTTGGTTGACAGAGAAGCTCTTCCCCAAATGAATCCAGCTACCAAGCTTACACATAATCTAAAATTCAATTAATTTTTTTAAAAAACTAAAAAAGAAAACACGCTAATGTAGGAATCCCACAGACTCTGCCTTAATGATCCTCCTGACTGTGGCCAAGTTAAAACTGTTGTGGGAATCATAATTTGGAATTTCCTGCTCCACTTAAATTCTCCAGGGCCAAATTACCATAAAGACCTTTCTTATATTGAAATTCCATTTTTCCAGAAGGTAAAGAACAAACTGCCTTTATATCCAAAATAAATCAAATTAAAGAGAAGAATTATTAATAGAAGGTGACCTTGGATATGTCATTTCACCCTTCTGAATCTCATCAATGAAATGGTGGGTTTTGGATCTCTTAGTCCCTTGCCAGCACTAACATCATATGATTCTGTTGCACAGGTGCTACCCAGTAATTGAGGGTTATATAAATCACCCAGGAGTAAGAAGCAACACCGGACCACTAAGGAAAGGCAGTTAGAAGCATTCATCTCAGATCCCTTTCAAAATGTCAACTAACAGGCTTTTTTCCTTGGCGTATTGCCTTTTTAGCTGTCAACACCTTATGCTGCTTCTTCCACGGGGTTTTTAAAATGAATTAAAAAATATTTTTTAAATGATCTAAACTCTAAAGGATGGCTTAAAGCTAAGAAGGTAAAAAGTGCTGGTGAATAAAAGGTCAGGATGACCGTTTATTGAGGAATGTGGTCTCCATGGTCGTTTCATATGATACTCTGAAGCCATTTTTCCTAAAGTTCTTATTTCAAGATATGGCACATTTAAGGTTCTATCCACACATGACAATCTATGTTTTGCAGAATCCTTAATTAGTGAGTAAAGCTCTATGACATAATGTAAGGTTTGAGTGACACAGAATGTACAAATAAAAGCCTTCCTCAATGACAAAGAAGAGAGTCTAGTGTGTTTTCTTCCACTTATTAGGTGCATTTAATTAGCATATTTTCCCTAGTATATTTTTAATTAGTATATGTTTTCGTCAGAAACAACTTTTGTCCATGTAATTAAAATCTAGCTACAACATTTAAGAAAAAAAAAAGAGGAAAAGGAGGATTAAGAGGTGAAGGAGGAAAGAAGAGAGAAGGGAAGAAAGAATGTAGAATATCAGAGTTGGTATAACACTGTGGGAGTGAAGAGCAAGAAGTTCGGGGACCCAGTTTTGTACTAATTAGCTTTGCGCTTACTCTTGAATAAGTCAGTAGATCGCTCTGCTCTGAGATCTTTCATCTATAGCATGATTTGGCTGGATTATTAATAACTACTAATGGTGTTTACCATCTCTTCCAACTCAAATAGGCCATGACTGTAAGTAACTGGAAAACAGTTATAATACTCAAATGGAAATGTGGAATAATTTAAAGTCCTGATTTTTATCTTTTGAAGATCAAGAAAAATTTTGGAGGGTTTGTTTGTATATATGAGGGAGTGGGGGAAGTGAGTGGCTGCTTGCTTGTTTTTAATCTGTCAGCTCAAGGGGCCACATTTTACTCTTAGCATACCTCCTAAATTCTGAATTCACAATATGTCAGAAGATCATCAAAATTGTCTTATTCCTTCCTCTAGGGACCTGGAAACAATCATTCCAATGTTTTCCACTTGTACTCAATTGAAAGCAGCTCTGGAAGACTTGAGGGAGTTCATATACAGCTTCCATCAGTGATGCTAGAAGGAGAGGTGATGGGAATCATTGAAATGTAGACAGCAGGGAGAGAACTGTTAGAAAGCACTTAGTGAGTCTAAGACAAAAAGAATTATATTAGTGCCAATGAGTATTATTCCATAAAAATTCCCTTTGTGATTGATGAGAAGGAGCTTAAATCTTCAAATAAAACATTTAATTCACACCTGACAGCGATTTTCAGAGTATGGAACATGCAATGTTAGTAACTCTATTCTTAGCCCAGGGAAAAACTGTGCAACAGAATAAAGTGGCAATAAAATAAATGTCTACGGTTCTGGGAAAAGAAAAACTCTGAAGAGAAAAGCCCTCTGGCAAAAAAGAGTGAAGCCCATGTGCCGACCTGAATTCCTCTAACTTTCGATTAGCAGGTTAAAGGGTTTACAATGCTCCTGTTATTTCTGCACTGGTCTGACTCACACCTGAGCACACACACCCATGGTTGACTCTTGGCATTTGTGGATTCAACATTCATGCTGTTGATCATGCACAAGCAATTTCCAAAGATCTTTAACTTGTGTTTGTCACTTTGATGAAACTCCAGTATGAATAATGCTGAGCAAGGTTTGCAAAAGTCAGTCAGTTAGATTGAACTCAATGTCTACTTTTCAATGCAACTTCACTATTTTCTACTCCTCTGTTTGCATTAATGTCTATAAAGATATATCCAAAATGCCCCCACCCCAACAAGGAATAACTGTAAGCAAATGATGGATTCACAATTTTGGTCTTTTGGGACCCTATATGTTGGGACTAAGGCTGGAAAATTACACCCCATATGTCACCCTGTGCAACAAATTGAAAAACAGGAACCAATGCAACCACAAAACACATGCATACTGCTATGCTCTGAGTAATAAAGTCATATTTTTTTCTGATTCAGGAGTCTTGTGTCTTTTGTCAGGATCCTAGAAACTGTGGTATGCTAACTTGTTAGCTTGCAAATATGGCTAAACCTCAGACCCTTCTCAGTTCTTGACAAAAACATAGACAATTTTACAAAGAATCTTATCACAAATATAAAAGCTATTATAAGATTGAAATCTTAGAACTTAAAATGCCATAACTGAAATTGAGAACTCAATAGATAGATTTAACAGCAAACTAGATACAGCTAAAGAGAGTGCTAGTAAACCAGAAATACATAAAAGGAAAAGAGCCAGATTGAAGATTGACATAAAAAGAGATGAAAAATACAAACACCACTGAAGGTCTCTGTATATCCACCCATAATTCTATCATTCTAAAAGTAACTATTTTTTAATTCAATGTTTATCATACCCATGGTTGTCTTTATATATTTACTATAAGTGTGTATATAGGTATATGCATATGTGTGGGTACCAAACAACATAGAACATTGTACTGTTTAAACCTGTATATAAATGGTATTATAATGTACTTGCATTTTTGCTTAATATTAGAATCCTATAAAAAGTCTTCCCCTAGGTATAGGGAAGAACCCCTCTGGAATGAGGATCTTCAAGGGAGAAGGGAAGAGGAGAAGACCTTTCTAGGTTTTGGCTTGCTTTCAAAGACAGGAGCTCTAGTTTCCATTACTCACTTTGGGAAAGAAGAATTCTGATTTATATGACTTGCTTCAGAAGATAAAGAGGAATGGGAGACAGGAAGGCTGGAGAAAGTCAGAGAGAATTTGCTTCTGAGGCTTTCCAATATCCTTTAGTTCAAAGTACTCAGCATTCCAAAGCACCATACTTTGGGGTACCATTTTCTGAACCTAACACAAGGATGACTTGGCATCTGACAGGATGGCTCGTGGCAACTGTAACAAACCCTGATGGAGCTGACACCTCGAGGGCTATCTGCTGCCTGCACTTCTTTCAGTTGGGCAGCCAGTCTTTCCTTTAAAAAGAGGAATTCAGGATGTTAGAATGAAATGCAAGGCATAGGCAGATATTTAAATTAATGCAGGGATATGCAGATATTTTTCTCTTGGGCCAATCTTATAAAGGTAAGACTCCAATTTAAATATCCGTCTGTGGTGGTATCTTCTCTTTACCCCTCTAAATCCTCTTTCCACCTTCAACACCTTCGCCTTCGCCATAGAAAGCTGGATTTTATTTACTTTAGCAATGAGCTTTCTTGCCCTTTGGTTTCCTATTTAGAATCACCTGCAGAGGATCAAAGGGCAGGAAAGGAAAGTCAGGGTTTTTATTCCTCTAACTCCTGTCAGCCAGTAGGTTGGAAGTAATCCTCTCCTAGAGGCCACCACTCCTGCCAGATGTCTCTCTCCCACAGCTATCACTTCTTCTCCAGATGTCAGTAATGGCCCCCTCCCCAAACCATTCAAGTTCACAGATGTGATAACTTGATACTGTTACAGTGGGTGGTACATAACCATCCTATATTTCCTTAACTTTGCCCATGCCCATGCCAAAAGTCCCTTTACTAAGCTAGCCTCAATTACTCTATCTCTTCCCAGTAGAAACTTGGCTAATTCACTCTATAATTTTAAGCCTCTCCACTAATGCTCTCCAAAGCAATAAAAAGATCTACTGTAACAAATGGGGAAAAATAGGAGGGACAATTCTTAGAGCACAATTAACAGGGCTGACATTGATGAGAAGCAGTAAGTCTTCTCATTTTGCCAAGGAAGCCCCTCTCAATTCTATGCCTCAGTTAACACCCTTTTTTGATTCTTTGAAGCATTTGAATGCATAGTAGTTGATCTGCCCAGAAACCTCTTGGCCGGGAAGCTTTCCCTGGATTTCTTTGTTCCTAAGCCTGAGGAATTAGTAAACACAGCATACAGCCAATAAAATCCCCACACACAGTTTAGGCAAATAATAAGGTAAAAGCATTTTCTTATTAAAGTTATGATTAGGTTTATCACATCTAATCATAACAGTCTCACCAGGGAGAAAAGTAAGCAAGTCTTCATTATGCACCACTACCTGCCAAAGCCAGAATTCTCTTAAGGAAAAAAAAACCCCAAGTAAGCAATAATGTGTTTTTGGAATACACACCTTTGCCCAAAGAATTTGGTCCAAAGTGAAACTCACCTGATAAGCAATTGCTTAATCACTTATCTGAGTTGGATTTACAAAGCTAATGAAGCTTAGACTTCAGGGTCCTTCATTTACACCTCTTCCAAGGCTCTGGGAGGTGCCCTGCAATTTGTCCACATAGTCAATATGTATTTATAACATTTGCCAAAATAAAAATTTTAATTACAGCTGATTAAGACTATTTCTTTCCACTCTGCTGTTCCTATCATTAAACTTCCTACTGTGTTTGATAAAGTTTGAATGGCTACAGGCATTTTTACAATCTGGCTAAGCAGAAGTTCAGCTGGGAATACATTTAGTTTTGACTTATGTGATGCATGTATATGGTTTCCAGTCACTTCTGCATATAGTTAAATTATTGTGAGCCCTTCCTTTGTAGTAATGGATGCTGGGAATATTCCTGCCACCTACTGTGCCAACTCACTCTTCACCAGACACATTGGTGCTAGGTCAAAGTGCTATCATAAGGTGAACATGTTACCCAAGACTAGTAACATGAGGGCATTAGAGATGCCTTAGTCTGTTTGAACTGCTACAACAAAATATCATAAATTGGGTAGTTTATAAACTACAGAAATGTATTTCCCACAGCTCCAGAGCCTAAGAAGTCTACAACCAAGGCAACAGCAGATTCGGTTGTCTGGTAAAGCTCTGCTTTCTGGTTCATAGATGGTACCTTCTCACTCTGTTCCCACATAGAAGGAGCAAGAGAATTCTCTGGGGTCTCTTTTATAAAAACATTAATCCCATTCATAAGGGTTCCACCCTCATGACCTAATCACCTCCCAAAGGTCCCACCTCCTAATACATCACCTTGGAGGTTAGGATTTCAAAATATGAATTTTGGGGGGTAAAAACATTTAGACCATAGCAGAGAAGAAAGAAAGTTTGAAAGGTCTGTGGCTGGTTGCTAGTATGTGCAATAATGTGAATAATTATATATACCAAACATAAAATTATAAATAGATTCAGTTCTCAAAGATACATAATCCAAACAGTTCTCTCCTCTCAGGAATAGATTTAATAATGCACAAAATAAAATTATAAACACCATATATGAATGTTTTTTTGATGAGAAACATGCAAAATAGAATTTAACAGAATTTCTATGGTTAAAGGGTACAAATCTATAACTGTCCTACAAACAGAGAGTACATCTGCATTTTTATTATCAAAAATATTAAAAAGCATCAACCCCTCTAGAGGAAACACTGAATTATCTTTATATTCTCTCAATAAAAAATCATGTTACAAAATGCTGTTATGTGAAGAAGCCATCAAAATAGCATGCAGAAAAGATGTATGATAGACAAGTGGCAGGCTGTAAAAAAATCATTATTTTTCAGGATTTCTTTATGTTTGTGGTATTTGTTACCTTTTTAAAAATGTGTGCTTGGTTGTAATTTATTTGTCCAGATACATATTCTCTTTTGTGTCTAATTGTATATTCAGGAATTTTGATTCTTTTTGTTTAAAGAGGCCTCCACCCAAATTGTATAAGTTTCAGGGTCCGCAAAGGCTGGATTGCTCTGCCAGTGAGCCTCGAGTACAGTAATGTAAACTAAATTCAATTTGCTGTCTGACTCCATATGCACAAAGCAGGCACTAGATAGGATGGCACATAAGGGGAGAGTCTCCCTGTTAGAAAGAACTCATGTCATAAGTAACATGACAATTGCCATCAGCCCAGAAACGCAAGTTAGTTGTACAATTGTCCCAAGACCATCATCTAGCATTCTTTGTCATCCAGCAGAGAGCTATCAAGGCTGGACTTCAGAAAAACTGCTTTCTAGTTCTACCCTTTTCCATAACAATCTGATAAACAAAAAGACGACAAATGATTTCTCTGTACTTTAGATTTCTCATGCTGAAATTGGGTTGACTTCTGGGACAAATCTCTTCTTTACTAACTATACACAATGGCTCAAGCCCCAACCCTACCCCCACCCCACTTGCTGAGATTTCCCAGAGGGTCCTACACCTCATGCCCCCTCACAGGGTCCCCCTTCACTCCAAATTGCTGCTGCACTGAATTCCTGATTGTGCTACTCACATCTCACTCCCCGCAGTTGCAATCCTCTCTCCTCCTCACTGAGCTAGAATATAGCTCCTCTCACTTTGTTCTCTAAAACGACACACACAAAGATATTTTATGCAGAAGGTTTTTGCTAAGTATTTTGGTAATTTAGGAAGATAACAGCACAGTGCTTGACCAAATATTATTTCAAATTGGACATCAGACATCATTGTGCCTCAAAATTCATCAAACATGCCCTGCCAAGGAAATCTCTCTCCTAAAGCCGTTTATGTTCTTAGGCCCCAAGCTTTCTCTTTCCTGGGGCCTCTTCTCTAGAACTTTCTTCCCATTTCCTCTTTAAGTTTGCTAAATCCTTTCCTAAACCAACAGTTACAAAATTTCTTACACTTTATTGCGTAAATGTTTTCTTTCCTTTTTTTTTTTTTTTTTTTGTCTAAAAAAGGAAATAGCCTGGGGTGGGGATAAGACTATGTTTCATAAGGCTACACTTCATGTCTATTCAGCATTTCAAAAACAATTCTCTTCAAAGAAGAATTCATTCATTCTCATTTCTTCCCTCAGCCAACCAACTTAAACTGCGGGCAGCTTTTTAGAATATTAAAAACTTTTCCCATTTGCAGGTATTGTATTTAAAAAAAACTTGTAAAAATTAAAAGAAAAACTATTGTGAAAGATTTTTAAAAATTAAAAAGATATTATAAGGTACATATCTATGGAAGAGAGCTGTCATTGATTACATTATTTCTAGTGAAAATGTTATTCTTGCTATCTCCAGAGTTACCATTCTGAGCTTTCTTTTTCCTGCCCTTGCATCAAGTACTATTATAGAAATTTGAGTAGATTGGAGGATAACACAAGGAAGCTCAGAGAGAAGAAGAAAGAATACAGCAATTCTGACCACTTTATTTGTCACCATTAGGAGAACTTGGCTGTAATACCTTCTCAGGAAGAGCTATATCCAATTTTCCAATGAAAACAAAAAGCTCTACCACATATATCAATCTGTTTACCTATGCCTCCATTTTATATATATGAAATGAGACCAAATATGAGAGATAGAAATCATATCTTCTCAAAAATAGAACTTTATTTTAAATCAAAGGATTATAGAATTATAGGGGTCATTAGAGATCCTTTATTCTACTAGTCCCATTTGAAAGATCAGGAAAACTGAGACCCAAAGAACCTATCAGGTAAAAGATCATACCCCTGTTTGAGTTCAAGGTGGGCATCAATCCAGCTTCTAACCCAAGCTATTCTCACCTCTAAAATGTAATCCACTTACCTGAGTTTGGGATGTTACAAAAAATTATTTTTAGATTTTAGTTATTCAAGGGACAGGGTCTTTGAAGCATGTACCAATGACACATGGATTTGAAATATCATCTCATGCTTAATCACAACAACAATCTACCTGTTTTATGATTTTTTTAAAATTTAAATTCATTCAATATTCTTGGCTTACTCTTATTCTTAGTCTATCTCTTTTTCCCTTCAGAAATACAATGTTTATTTATCAGTGAACACCAAATGCTGTCAGCATTTAATTGCACATGGGTTAATTGTGAAGCTAGGTGAGAATTTTAAGAAAGGGATCAATCCCTTTATTATAGAAGTAATGAGTTTCTAATGGCTCATTGGTATACCATACTTCCTTGCCTTCCCAATGCTGGGTTGAACCATCTGCTTTCTGTCTAGGAGTTAATCACTTGTCCCTGACAGCTGATCAAGGGCATTTTTTTAAAACAGAAAAGAAAGTAGGAAATAGAAAAAGCATAATCACAACATCGTATTAGCACTACAATGACAGATCTCAAAGTCTGCATTTCTGAGGAACTGTATTAGTCACAGTCTCTTGGTTGCAAATGACAGAAACTCGCTTATAGTTTAGGCAAGATAATTATTGGAAGGATACTGAGGTATCTTATATAAGAGCTAGAAGAAAAGGGAGTGCAGCTAAGCCTTAAGGACAAGTGAAACTACTCTCACCGTCTCTCACCTCTGCTTCTTTGTGCATTTTGATATCATTGTCTGAGACTAACTTACACCACAGTGGGAAGCATGACTGCTAACAGCTCCCCTGCCTCATGCTCTCAGAACTTAGAGGGGGTTCAAGCTTTGAAAGTCCCAGAGAAGAACATAATGGGCCCAGCTTGAGTACATGCTCATTCCTAGATAGCCTGATAGTAGTCAGGCAGATGGGATGCTATACTACAGGGGTCCTTAAACTTTTTAAACTGAGGGCCAGTTCACTGTCCCTCAGACCATTGGAGAGTGTGCACTGTGGGCCCCGGGATGAGTTGGCTACTAAGCAGGACAGGCAGCAGTGGCAAAAACACCCAGCAGGCCGGATAAATGTCCCCTGCAGGTGGCATGTGGCCCGAGGGGCCGTAGTTTGAGGACACCTGGTATACTATTTCATGGTTGAAAAAAGGAAGTGCTGCTTCCAGCAGAAAGGAGAAGTGGTTGGCAGATTAAAAATTTAAAAATCTACTAAAAATATTTTCAATTAGGGAAACCATAAGTATATCACTAGAGACAGCAGAGTACAAGTGGGGCTGGTCCCTGGTTCCAAATTTAATAGCTCTGGAACCTTGTGCCAATACCTTAATTCATTAAGTTCCCTTGACCTCAGTAACTAATTCATAAAATGGGAATAAATATTTTAAATTACTGAAGTCAGAGACTAGACCAGGAATGTGGCAGCCATTAGAATGCGCTTTAACGACCTCTTCCACTAGGAGGGAACTTGACCAAGACCCTAAGCTTTGACGCTTTGAAATCCATTGCCGGGTTTATGTCAAGGCTACTCTCAGACAATGCCCAAGTAAAGATGGGAATGGCAGATCCATTCCTGAAAGATGTAACACTCTTCTAACTTTGGCTAACAGTGTTTTCTAATTTTGGCTAAAACTCTCCTCAGTGACCTTGCTGAGTCTTTCTTAGACTGCACAACACTCTACGAAGTTTTGACCAAGTTTCTCTCTTCCCTCTTAACTTGGGATCAGACTTAGATTATAGTGATGGACCACCCAGTTTTGTTTTCACTCCCTCTCTATTTCCATTCACACAAGCATTTCCCCTAATAAAATCCATGCACATTTAATCCTATTTTTGTACCTGGTTCTCAGAAGATCTGGACTAGTAATACAAGATGGTATAAAATTTCCTTCATGATCTAAGAAATGATTTCATGCTTTTCACCCTAGGGAATAGTTCCCATGAAGAACTAAATCAACTAGGAAACTAAAAAAACAAAAAGTACTGAGTCCTATTACTCATCCTAGGCCTACTGTATTACAGTCTCCCCAAATTTATACCTAGAATTTTGTATTTTATTTTTTTTAAAAAAAGGGGTGGGGGGCTCTTATGATCAGTGTGGTAGTCTTTAGAAATGTTCAATATTTCCTTTATCTGCCCCCACATCCCCTCTGTCCTGCAAATTCATGGCTTTGAGGCATTTAACAGGATTAAACTCCTTGACTTCTTCACAATTCAGGGAGGGAACATACAACTAGTTTTGGCCAAAAAGTTTTGAAAGGAAACAATATACATTATTCTCGGGCCAGAATATTAAATTACCAGTGTGAGACCCTCGAGATCAGTACTCTTCCAAGTGTGGGCTACAAATTAGTCCCAGTCCACTCACTAATTTTTTCCTAGTCCATGACAAGGTAAGTACAAAAATGGAAATAAGCATTTAAAAAGCTGTATGGTAATCTAACATTGCTGCAATGTCTAAACATGTGATCTGTAATTTATGTTTATATTTTACAAAAGTATTAGTGCATGACAGATAACAAATAAAATAAATAAATAAAAACTGGTCTTTTGCCACACATAGACAAGTATTGCTTTAGAGCTCTCATTTCCTTCTGGCACCAGGAATGGCAATATTCAAGATGGTGGCCACTCATTCAACTTGGATCTGAGAATAACTAATGAGTGAAAACTCACCACACTCCTATCCTGCCCTCAGCCCTAGGCAAACTCACAAGGGAAATGCAATTAAAATGAAAAATAAACTATTGTTGAGCTAAGCCACTAAGACTTGGGGATTTTTTTGTTATTACAGAAAAATTCGGCCCATCTCAACTGACATAATCTCATAAATTATGACAAAATACACAAGGTGAAAATAAAAATTGGGTTCATATAGTAACTAATCAAAGGAAACCAGGGTCTCATAAGAGGAACCTAGAAAGAAATTTAGATTTGGAATTGGTCAATGAAAAAATTTCCTCTTTAGATAAACATCCAATATTTTCCATAACATTTCTAGTAAAGGAAGTTAATCTTCATAAGGCATTCCTATTCTAATTAGGAGTAAATGGTTGGTAAATATTGAGTGTCAAACACCATGCTAAGTACATTTTATAGATTACTATATTTAAATCTTATAGAAACTCATGAAATAGGTCCTATAATTAACATCATTTTTACTAATTAGGAAAATTAGTCTTACAAGGTTTAAGTAACTTGTCCAAGGTCACAAAGCTAGTAAGTAGGGAGTCAGATTCAGTTTCTGTAATTGTATTCAATAATCATTATACTATGCACCCTTATACAAAGTTAAACATGCTTCTGTGTCTCTTCTATCCACTGGTCCTAATTCTTTTGAATGGAGAGACAGATTAAATTCAATCCCTTTCAGTGTGATAGGCAACCAAACATATTCAAAGCACGAAAAGGAGCAAAGAAGAAAATTAATGAATGCCGCATAGATACTATAAATATTAAAACATTTAATCCTCCTACCATCACTTTATTTTATGGATAAGAAAATAAAGCTCAAAATATTAAAATAATTTTTCTATGACCCAAGTGGTAGTATTAGGATTCAACTCCACAATCTTTTCATTTTACCACACAATCTCCTAATTGTGGTCATGCTAGTTCTTCTCTTTTAAAATTCCATCCTTCCAAATAATTAGGTAATTATTCATTAGTTTATTATTTATTCTTCTGCTGATAGTAAAAGCCAGTCCTTACCCTGGCCTATAATATGCTATATTTTCTGCCTCTTTGCCAATACCATTCTGAACTCACCTCCACTAAACTGTCTCCCTTATTTACTAAACTTCAGCCATTGGATGTTCTGGACACTATTATTGCATAGCAAACTGCCCCAAATCTCAGTGGTGTAAAACAACATTTGTTGGAGACTAAGACCCTCCACATTCCAACGACTTGTCCTGACTTGTCCTGACTTGTCCTAGGCACGGAAAATAGCCTAAGATGAAAATAGCACCCAGCCCTCCAGCTATAGTTCGGAGAAGAATGCATTACAGCTTTCGGTGCCATTGAGATGCTGATTGGGGCTGATTAGCCCACACCCAAGCCTCATCATCCCCCCACTCTATTTTTCTGTTTCTACTTCCTTGTTTTCTGTATATAAAACCTACTAAAAATCCAAGTAAAGTAGACCTTGACAATCATTCGCTTGGTCTCGTTTCTTTCTCTCGCTCATCTCTTTCAGGCACGGTCCCCCTCGCCCCCGCGAGTAACAGAAGGTCCTGCGGGTCGGGACAAACATTCAAGTAATATGCTCACAGAGTCTTTGGTTAGAATCACTAAGAGAGCACAGCAAGAATGATTTTCTCTAGCTCTCTGCTCCCCAATGTCAATGTCAGAAGCCCCAGTTGGGAAGTTTGGGAGGCTGGGGTGGGCAGTGACTTACTGGTGAGGGAGACTTGATGGTGAAGGGCTAGAATCATTCAAAGGCTTACCACTCACACAGTTGGTGGCTGATGTTGGCTGTTGGTGGAACACCATATGTGGTTTCCCTGTGTGGCCTAGGCTTTCTCACTACTTTGTGGCTGGGCTCCAAGAATGAGTGCCCCAACAGAACAAGGTTCAAGTGCATGACATGTTTATGACCTAGCCTCAGAAGTCAAATAGTATCATTTCACCTCTACTTTATTGAATGCCTTAGGTTTAATAGAAAAGGATATAGACCCCTTACTTAATAAAAGAGTGCCAATATCACATTGTAAGAAGAACATATGATATGGAAATATTGTAGTGGCCATCGCACTAGCCTTCTTGCTATTCTTTCACACTGTCAAGCAAATTTATTCCTTAGGTCTGTGGTCACCAACCCCTGAGCCATGGACCAGTACCAACCCATGGCCTATTAGGAACCAGGCCACACAGCAGGAAGTTAGCAGCTGGTGAGCAAACAAACAAAGCTTCATTTGTATTTAAAGCCTCTCCCCATCGCTCACAACACCAGTTTACTTTAGAGTTCAACCTGAACACACATTGAACACAATTTGCATTTCTAGGAACAGAAATTAGTTGCACTATTTTCAGTTTTCTCAATTTGCATTATTGCAAAGTAGCCTAGTAACAGACAAATGCAAACATAAACTAAAGAGATGAGCTAGTCAGGATACTTACTAAAATTCAAAAGTCATTCACAATTTTTCTTTACACCAACTATAACTAATAGTCAAATTCCAGTTGCCAGGTTAGTGACCACTAAACCTAAAAGGCCTGTTTTTCCATCTTCTGACTTTTAGGCCCAAAGCTGAACTTCCTCAAGCTGACAAAAGTCTACCATTGATTTCTTTATGGAAAAGAGAGATGGCACAATCTCCAGCTAATTTCCTCTGCATAACTGTTCCAGTGCCAGCTTAGGCAGGCCTAGCCGGCCTCTAATATTCGGAATGCCTGGGCAACCCTGGGAGGTGTCCCCAAACCTGAGCACCCTTGCTGCCTTGCTGAAAGTTGGCATTGCTTCCATGTGTCCTGTGATTTCCCTGTCAAGGAGAGAGGATATTATTTCAAAGTTTAAAACATTTCTAATTTGTGTAGAAAAAAAAATTTTTTTTAAAAAATGGAAAAGTAGAGAAATGCTGAGTAACAAACATGAAAAGCCAAATAAATAGCAGCCAACAGAAGTAACTGCTTATCCACAAAATTCCTATTGGTACCATTGATTTACCTCATCCTAGTGATGATGATGATGATGGTAAAAGAAAGAACTTCCATTTAAAATTGCAGCTAAGAACTGATCACAATAAGTTCTGCTCAGCAGAGGATCTATGAATTACTCCACTATGTATTTTGGCAGATGGGTCACTTGGAGTATTAAAGGTAGACTACCAAATTATTATTTCTAAAGAGACAGTAAAATGAAGAGATCACTAAACTGTTTAACATAATAAATGAACAAGAGTTCAAGACTGTGAAAGAAAGGAAGGTGGGCAGGGAGAAAGAAGGAGAAAAAGAGATGAGAAACTAGGCTGGATATAGCCTCCAGAGCAAAGTCAGTGCTATAGAATGAACTTTTGTGTCCTCCCAAAATCCGTATGTTGAAAGCCACCCATCCCTAATATGATAGGGCCTTTGGAAGATGATTAGGCATGGGATTAGAGTCCTTATAAAGGAGATCCTAGAGAACTCCCTTGCCCCTCTGCCATGTGAGGACACAGTGGAAAGATGGATATCCATGAACCAGAAAGCAGCCATCATCACATATGCTTGTGCCTTGATCTCAGACTACCAGCCTCCAGAACATTGAGAAATAAATTTCTGTTGTTTGTAAGCCACCCAGTCTATGGTATTCTGTTATAACAGCCAGAGCAGACTAAGCCAACCATTACAAATCAGAAAGTACAAATTAATTTGCAAGTTGACACAAAACTGGTTTGGTGGGGAGACAAGTTGTCTCTCTACCAGATTATTCATTTGTAATGACAGGGAAGGCAATGGAGCTGTTGTAGTTTTAAGCTGTTTGCATTGTTGGGAAGCAAATGTTCTATTGCCCCACACATTCGTACCGCCTCTGGTTGGTCATATCTCAGGTATGGAGTCATTGGGAAGGCATCTCAAATAAGGTTATTTCAGCGAGAAAATCCACACATAGAACTCGGAAGAATCAAGAACTTCAACTCAATCTCAATTTGAAGGAAACGTGAGCTAGCCTCTGAATCCCCTGCAACACACAGATGGGGATTTATGTCAATTCCATTTCAGTCTCAGAAGACAGGGTAACCCTAGTTAACATCTCAGCAATAATAATAGCTAAGTTTGAGGGTATAAAAAAACTTGGAATAAGCAAATAAGTGGAATATTCTGCACTTTTTAGAGCATGTTATTTTGGGACATCTGATTCTGGCTTTTTATCACCTTTGAACTATTTTTCACTCTGTAAGGTGTAGAAAATTATAGTGCAATACAAAAGACTCTTGACTATGGATATACGAATGAATAATTTGGTAGAGAGACAACTTGTCTCTCCACCAAGCCAGTTCTGTGTCAACTTGCAAATTAATTTGTAATTTCTTGTTTGTAAACCTCTGCGTTTTTTTTTTTTACATCTTCTTTGAGCCAGCTATAATATCTGCTGATTCCCTCACTGATAATGGGTAATAGTTGTAACATACATTTATTTTATATCTGTATGAAAATCATGATTTTTATCTTTTTTTAATTATCTTTTTAACAAAATTGCTCACTATGATTCAGACATTATACTAAACCTTTTACATGTAGTACCTCATATCATCTTCCCAACAACTGAAGAGTTGGATACTATTGTTATTTCCACTTTATAGATCAGTGTCCACAAATGGCAGCTCAGTGGGCCAAATCAGGCCTGCCAAATTTGTCCTGCAGCCCGTTTTCTATAATGTTTTGGTGTAACACAGAATGCTCAGTAGTTTATGTGGCTGTTTTGCCATACAATAGCAAAACTGAATAGTTGCAACAGAGATTGTATGATCCTCAATACCTAAAATATGAGATAGGAGAAGGAGGGCAGGATGACAATATTTCAAAAGGAAACTTGTTAAACAACACTTCACAGAACAGCTTTAGGTATAACAATTGCTCTTGCCATTTTCAACCAGGCCCTCAGAAGCTGACACAGGCTGATAAGAGAATACTGTTGTAACAACACATTTTACCTTCACTTTTGACGACAAAATACAAAACAAATCAGACGTGGGAAGGGAGGGTAAATCATGGAGGTGTATTGAGTTAGATGCCTGACTGCCCTTAGGCAACCACATTTTTGTTTTGTGCCAACTTCCCTTTGAACCATCACTCCTTTTTTATAACCAGGTATAAATAAATGACTTGGCCTCCTTCTCTACTCAGGGAATGGGGTCTATTACCAGTCATTACCACCTTCATACAAGCTTAATTCCTTATTTTTCTGTTTTTAGGCATGTTTCATTTTAAGGCTTATCTTTCATTGTAACATGAAAGAATTATCCCTTCCTCGAGAAATTCCAAGCATGAGGGTGTAAAAGGAGGCAGGAGGGGCCCTTACTTTAAAGAAATCAAAATCATGTCATGTAGAAGGTGATCTGGTTTGGGACAAGTAAAACCTCTGAGGAAATACAACGAAGGGGTAATAGTCAGGGCTATACCACTCACTAATTGTGTGAATTTGGTTAGTTTTCATAACTTTCCAAAGCCTGTTTTCTCATCTATACACGAGTCAACAAACTATTTCTTTAAAGGGAAAAATAATATTTTAACTCAATACACCTAACTCAATACACCTCCATGATTTATCCTCCCTTCCCACGTCTGATTTGTTTTGTATTTTGTCGTCAAAAGTGAAGGTAAAATGTGTTGTTACAGCAGTGTTCTCTTATCAGCCTGTGTCAGCTTCTGAGGGCCTGGTTGAAAATGGAAAGAGCAATTGTTATACCTAAAGCTGTTCCATGAAGTGTTGTTTAACAAGTTTCCTTTTGAAATATTATCATCCTGCCCTCCTTCTCCTATCTCATGCCCCCTGCTCCCATAGAATCCCAATTAGTGTTGGGGGGAGGGGATAGTTTTCCTTCAAAGAAACAATTGCACAGAACTGTAAGGCAAATGAGGTCTGCCCAGCACTCATGTATTAATTATAATTTTGCAAAAACCTATAGAGAAGTGAAAGAGGGTCAAGTGAAAAGGCTAATCAGAATTTTTAAAAAATTTTTTCAAGGGCACCAGGACCAACAATCACCAACTGTCTAATTACGTAAAAATGTGGAGATAGCTTTGGAACTGCATAATGCATAGACGCTGGAAGAGTTTGGAGGCCTATGCTAGAAAAATATTAGCCTGCCGTGAAGAGAGTGTTAAGGGCAATTCTAGTGAGGTCTCAGAAGACAAGAGCCGTAGACAGCACTTAAATCTTCTTAAAGATTACTTAAGTGGTCATGATTGGGATGTTTGTAGAAATATAAACAGTAAAGGCCATTCCAGTGAGATCTTAGATGGAAATGAGGAATATCTTTTTGGAAAATGGAAGAAAGGCCATCCTTGTGACAAAGTGTCAATAAAGTTGGCTGAATCTTGCACATGTCCTAGTACTTTGTGGAAGGCAAAATTAACGAGTGATTAACAATTAAGAGAATATTTGGTAGAATAAGTGTTGTAAGTGTTCAGTATGTTCGATGGCTTTTCTGACTGCTTATAGTAAAAAGCAAGAAAAGAGAAATAGATTAAAATTATCGTTTGTAATCAAAAGGGAAGCAGAACTTAAAGATTTGGAAGATTCTCAGCCTGGCCATGTAAAGAATTAAAAAGTATGTTTGGGAGAGATAGCAAAGGTGTGGCCAATCAAATGTTTGATAAGAAGATTAGCATAGATAGAAGGAAGCCAGATACTGTTCATCATGACAATGAAAGAATAGCCCTGAAGACATTTCAGAGATCTTTGAGGCTGTCATTTCCATCACAGGCCCAAAGTTCAGGGCCTTGAGGGCAGAACAGTTTCAAGGGAGGGGACCAGGGTACCTGAGACCTTGGGATCACTACCCAGCACCACCTCAAGTCTCTGCTCCTTGCATTCTGGTACAATACTCCTCAGCACCCCCAGCTATGGCCCAAGCAGTCCCACATGCAGCTGGGGCCTCTGCTTCAGAGGGAACAGGCAGTAAGTCTTGGCAGCATCCATGTGGCACTAACTCTGCAGGAGTACAGAGTGCAAGAGATACAGGTTAGATATAGAGATATAGGTTATATATGTAACCTAAACATTTGTACCCCCATAATATGCCAAAAGAAAAAAAAAAAAGAAAAAAAATTGTTGGCAAATTTGACATAAAAAAAAAAAAAAGATAGAATGAATGCATTTTGTTGTGTGTGAGAAGGATATAAATTGGGAGAAGCCAGGGACAGAATTCTATGGCCTAAAAGTGTCCCCCAAAGGTAATGTGTTGAAACTTCATGGCCATGTGGTAGTATTAAGAGGTGGGACTTTCAGGAGGTGATTAAGTCATGAGGGTAGAGCTGTCATGGATGGGATTAGAGCCCTATGAAAAGGCCTGAGAGAGTAGGTTCACTATTTTCTGCTCTTCCCCCATACGAGAACACAGCATTCATCCCCTCTGGAGGATGTAGCAGTGAGGTGCCAACTTGGAGCAAGGTAAAGCCATGACTACACACCCAACCTGCTGGCACCTTGATCTTGGACTTCTCAGCCTCCAGAACTGTGAGAAATAAATTTCTATGGTTTATAAATTATCCAGCCTAGTATTTAGTTATAGCAGCACAAACTGACAAAGACATAGGTATATTTGCAAATACCAAATCCATAAATAATGAGGATTGACCGTATCATTCCCCACCCCACCCCCCAGAAACAGCATATGCAGAAAATAACACCTTGGGGGTAATACAAACAGATTGGCATTGCCAAAATATGTAAGATGAACATTTTTTAAATTCTAAATGCCTCAGGAACGGGTTTCAAATACAGTGATTTCTCTAAAGAGAATGTCACGCTGGACAGTGGTGTGAAAGATTATTGAATGGGGAAATGTTGATTGCTTTATTACTTGGCAGGCATTTTGTGTGAAACAGTGGCCATTCTTGACATCCAGAAAGCTGGCATAGTAATTGATTTCCCAGTTCTCAAAAAAACTAGCACCTAAAATCTAATCTCAAGCAACCCTAAGGGCTTCTCGAATTGCCCTTCCAAAACTCTTCAAACCTTCAGCACATTAACCTTGAGAATATTAAAAGTCTTTCTAGAAATAAAACCCTGATATATAAGGAGCCTGTTAAAGGCTTGAGTCAAGAAAATACTAACAGTTGACAAGTCAACAAAAATTAGTACTAGGTATTTTGCATATTATAGAAAAAAATTGTGTTTTAGTATAAAACTATGCATTGTCTACACAAGCACCAGTTCATCAGATTCTATCCTTGTATTTGTTTTGAGCTATCTTTTAGCCCCTTTGAGTTGTTGGTAACTGAAAGACATGTAAATTCTGTCTGATTTGGTAGAAATTTAATTTATTCTCCTATTCTCCAGAGAAAAACACAGCTTTTGCCTGCATTGACAATTAATTTCAACTTCCTTTTCTTGCCGGATAAGTTTGTGCTTTTTTCATTTTTCCTTTAAACCAGTTGTAACATCTGCCTGATTCAGAAAGAAAAGCTTTTCTACCACCCTCTTAGTTTTCTCTTGGGAGCCTCAAGATTAAACTAAAAAAAGAAAGATTAACAGGAGAAATAGTACACAATTTTTGTTAATATTTATGCACATGAGAGGTCACAGGAAAGAAGTGAAACTCAAAAAAGCAGTTAAACTATGGAGCTTATACACCATTTTAAGAAAGAATAGGACGTTTGAGCTTCAAAGGATGATAAATCAGGGGAAGCAACTAGGAAATATATGGGAGAGTTAATAGAAGATAAATTTTTTTAACAAGATCTGTTTATGGACACTCATCTTGGTGTCAAGTCTCCATCTCTGAGAATAAGAGTGTTAATCTCTTGCTGGTACATGGGGAGATATCTTCCCAAAGGGAACTTTATGCCCTGCTGAGATGGTGGGTGCCATACTGTTTCTCTACCCATTATGTGCCTTTGTCCTCCCTAGGGAGCTTCAGCCCTTTCGTTTTCATGTCACTCATCCCCACACAAACATTTCCCAACTTCTGCTCAGACTGATGTGGCAGGGGCTAGTGGGTCGGAGGGAATCTGTGTGATCCCAGAGTTTGAACATTCCAGGTAGACTGCCTTCCAGGGACAGGGAAAGAGATGACCAGAGTGCTAGCTGTCCTCCATTCAGACTCATTTCCTCTCCTGCCCCTTCCCCCTACTCACTGCTGCTGAGTAACAGGTAACCCTAGCAATGACTGAGCCAGGGTTCTCAGGAGCAGCTGCTTCCTCTCTGTTGGTACCCCCACCACACAGTGGCTTCCACAGAAAATGGGGCTCACACCTTTCCTCTTAAAGATCAGGGGATGCTCAGGCTGCTGCTCCAGCAAAGCAGAGCAAATCTTAAAGCAGAGGGATAATAATGGCATGATTAGGGATTGATCTTAGAGGACCAGGAGATGGGCCTGCAGGCTGGATTCCATACCCTGAGGGCTCAAACATGATGCTAGCGGGGACAAAGGGGAGATTTATGAACTAATCTTGGGAAGTAAGGGAGCACACATGGACAGAACTTAAAGGAGAGTGCAGTAGGGGTCTTAGTGGCAGCACATTCATGGAGCACCCCTTCCCCCACATGAAAGTCACGCTTTCTGCCTGGGGTGGGATAGTGGGCAGGGAAACTCAGCCTGTGACACGATTGCTGGTGAGATCAGGTAGTCTGGGCTACTGCTTGTGGGCAGACACTGGAAGGAGTCCCTAGAGCAGAGGAGGAGAGAAAAGAGTTACGTATTGGGTACAATGAACATTATTCTGGTGATGAGTGCACCTAAAACCCTTACTTAAGCATTATACAAGATATCCTTGTAATCAAGGCATTGTACCCCCTTAATTAATATTTTGCAATAAAAACAAACACACATACAAAAAGAACTTATAGGGTGTAGTAAGCATAAGATAAGAAGCTAACAAATAGAGTATGGTGTATGTCAAACAGAGAGGAATGAAATGACCAACAGATGTCTAATATCCATGAAGCACTTGGATACTAAACACTAGTGAGACTAAATATATAAGAGGCACTAAATATTCAGTATACACAATACGAGAGTACTTACTGTTCATGAGGCTCAAATTCATCACTCATCAGTGATACCCATTTTAACTCCATGTGTTTGTGGCCCAAGAAATAAATCAAACCCCTGGCTGCTCCTCAGGCTAGTTAGCAAGCTCTAGCCATGGCCAGTTGTACTTGTCCCTCTGTGTCTGCCATAGAGAAAATGTGTGTCATTGGCCCAAGGTATCATCCATCTGTGGGTTCCTTTGCTCAAATCTCAACTCTGGTTCTTATAACCATACCTTTGAGAGACTGATGTGGCAGACAGAGAGACAGGATATAAGAACATTGCATACCCTAAGACTCAGATGGTGTGGTCCTTCCATCTCACATACACTTATCCTAAGTGAGTTAATTTACCCCATCCCTCTCACTGTGCATTTAAATTTGATTTGATTTGATAAATCATATCATTTGAGCATCTTAATTTGGTCTGCGAACATTTCTGTTCTATGACCTCTAGGATAAGATGCCCAATAGTATATTCAAAGGCTATCACTGCCTCAGGTAATTCCCCTCTGTTCTGGGACTTTTTGAGTCAAGAGTGAATGATTAGAGTATGCAATAGCAGTCTAAGGACCAGACTGTGCTTCTGTGGGAATCTTGGCTATAGTACAGGCACTATACCCTCTAGAATCCTCCTGATTTCAGTATTTTCTCTTTCTCTTTTTTTATTGTAAAAGATGGCATACATAGCAAAAAGTACATAAAAATATGTAAAATTTGGCAAATAGTAATAATATAAACAATAATATAACTTCACCAAAAAGTAGGAGAATTAAATCATATGTAGGAGTTAAACTTTCCCAAGACTGGTTCACCTATAACTTAGCATACTAAAAAACAAAAACAAAACAAAACAAAACAAAAAAATCTGCATTTCCTGCAATGCCCCACTAAAATGGACCACAGCCTGATATTTAAGGCAGTTGATCTTGGTAAACCATAAGACTTGGATTACAATTTTTTGCATATCCTATGGAAGGATTAATGTTGATTTGGCAAGTCCTATAACTAATTCAATACTATGTCATAAAGCTACAAATGCAAGGCTTAGAAGCCAGTCACAGGGCTTGAAGGTATGGTGCTATCTCTAAGCACAAAGAATAATCTGGTGGAGTAGGGCTCAATCCAAGGGTCTGTCATGACATTTTGCAGCTTAAAAACTCCAAAGCCCAGTGGTCGTGATGCCTGTCCCAGCGTCTTATGTATGGCTCTGATAGATATCAGTGCATTATCCAGGCACTTGCCCATGTGCCACTGATTCTGTCTGCATAAGTTTCCCACAATGAACAGTCCTCCAGCAGGGATGACATATTTATGCCTGGTTGCTTGCCCTCTTTTGAATGATGAAAATATTACCAGCATCCCAACCTTCCACACCCATATACACTTTCTCAATCATAACCTTCTCTCTCTCTCTCTCTCTGTCTCTCTCTCTCTCTGTCTCTCTCTCTCTCTTTTTCTCTCTCTCCTAGAAATAACCATGGTCCTCACTTCTGTGGTTATTATTTTCTTGCTTTTCTTTTAATTCTACCACCTAGAGATTCATGATTGAACAATTCAGTTTAATTTTGTTTCTTTAACTATTTTAGAGCATTATATAGGGTAAAATATTTGTCTCTGACATTGTATATAGCTGTAGTGTATTCATTTTTGTTGCTGTGAAGTTATTTATAGTTCCTATCTAGAAGGAAAAACTTTTCCTCTATCCTTTTAGGTTCAGTATTTGGGGGCCTGCAAATTAAACTGAAAAAAAAAACAGATTAGCAAGAGAAAATACAGATTCAGTTACATATGTATGAGAGTTCACAGAAAAATATGACTAAAAGAGGCAGTTAGAATATTAGGCATATATACTATCTTAATAGTGAAAAGGGAGGGAGAGAAGGGTGCTTATGAGAAAACAAATGACTTTTAGGAAAGATAAATGGAGAATAGATGGGAGACATGATAGTTTTAAAACAATGTTTAGGAGTGGTATGGAGAGTTCTCATCTTCATTGATAAGAGACAATCTTTTCTGGTTGCTCTCTGTGAGGGGATTTATGACAATAGAGTTCTTTTGAGTTATTTGGGGAGGCTCTGCTTTCTTGGCAGATAAGAGATTGCAGGGACTCAGATGCCTTCTGCTCAAAATAATTTTTATGCCATAGTCATGCATTCTGGACCTTTTTGGTCCTTTATATTATAGATCCATTCTATTATTAATAAACAACTAGAAGTGGAATTTATGAATCACAGGGTGTGCTTGTGTTTAGTTTTGATGAGATAATGGCAAAGAATTTTCTATAGCATTTGCACAAATCGTTCTCTTGGTATGATCTGATTTTTTAATGTTTGCCCATCTGGTGAATATGTATTGTTAACTCATTGTGGTTTTATCTTGCCTAATTATCAATGAGGCTGAGTGCCTTTCCATATATTTATTAGCCATTTCAATTTCCTCTTTTGTTAAATGCCTGTTCAGGTCCTGTGTATAAATTTCTATTGAGTTGTATGACTTTTTCATGTTTCATATTTGTAGGAGCCCTTTATATATTTTGGATCTAGACCTTTGTTGTTAAGTATCATGAATATCATCTCCTACTCTATTGTTTCACTCTTTTAAGAAGTCATTTGCTCTATAGAGATTTTAGTTTTAATGTGGTAAAAAAAGCAATCTTTTCCTTTACAAAGCGTTTTTTGTGTCATATAAGACAATCCTTCCCAACTCTGACTTCATGAAGCTATTTTCCTGCTTTACCTTCTAAAGCTTTATAATTTTACCTTTCACATTAAGGTCTTTAATCTACTGGGAATTGATTTTTGTGAATGTCCCTGCTTTTTATTCCAAGCCAAGTTTTCCAATCTCCAATCAATCCTGCAAGTCCCCAGTCACTTATCATAAATTCTCTTTTTCCTTCTGATAGCCAGCATAAGTTTCTGCTGCTTTCAATCAAGAGCCTTGGCTGATAAAATGGGCTACCGCCTTGGATCACATTCCTGGAGTCCTGCCTCTTAACCCCAGTCCAGTTCTGTGCCCCGTGACCAGATGACGATCGGTTTTTGTCCATGGTTTGGACCGAGCCCAAAGATTGCCATATCCTTGATCTTATGCCTTTCCCAGCAGGCTACTGCATATTTCAGAACCTGCAGCTGGAATAGTTCCACCAGCTCCTGTCCCACTGCCCAGTTTCACTGTAAGCTAAAAAACCATGCTTCACTGATTTTCAAGATATGACATGAAACTGTGAGCCAGCCCTTAGACGCCCAGCTGGAAAAGTGAGAGACCCACAGAAAGAGGGATATAGAGATAACATTCATAAGCCATGGCCAACTGACGTCATATGCTAAGCCAGACAAGTAAAAGCCGGTTTAACTCCCAGTTGGGGATTTCAGATCTTATTGCTGTGCTTTGTCTCTTCCATCAGGAGACCATGCAGGAAGATTCACACTTTACTTCTTTCCAAGTGGTTTATTGATTTGTGGATTCAGTGAAATGTGCATCAAGTGAACTAACTATTCCCTTTAAGCAAAGGGGGAAAGGGATTCACAAAGCACTGAAATTAACAGACACAACAGAAACTGCTTCTCAGAGTTCAACCACAGCACAATAGATATACACAGTATGAGGTCAATCTGGCAATTAAATAGCCCCGCTTCATCCCTAGAGATCAAAACAGTGTGCTCTGATTTCTTCCTTCTTTGTCTCTCTCCTCATTACCCACTCCCAACACACACACATTTCAAAGAGATTATGTGCACTATTTAACAGAAAATAGATTTCTTTCCTATCTTCCACTTTCTCTTTATACCTCTAGGTTTTATTTTTTCTCACGATTTCTTAAATGTGCAGCAAATTTTAGATTCTTTCTTCCTTGAAAGCTATTTAACTTTACATCTTCTTTGATCAAGTCACAGTGGAAATAATAGCTAAGGCAAGACAACATGGCAAATGAACCACATTTAATCAATGATTTTTTTCTTATAAAAAGTGTAAACACTGTCCTCATACAGGGATATGATTCCACTGACCTGTTGCTTGTTTTTTTTTCCTCTGAATAATGAATAGGTATTCTCCTTTCACCAAGTCTGCCTAGGGCTCTTTTGACTAATAATTGTGATACTTTGGGATTCTATGATCTTTACAGACTTCGAAGTCCTTTGACACAATCACTTCATTTTCTCTCAAAACTACTAATGAAATAGGTGAGATATATATAGCACTCAGCTTCTTGAGAAGAAAACTGAGGCCCAGAAGGAATTAATGAATGATCCAAGGTACAGCCAGGACCTGTGTCGGACTTACCTGACATCTCAGCCAGTATGCTTTCTAAGATGATTGCCTAATATTAAAAGGTCCATTATGTAGCTATAATAATATTTATTTTATGCAAAAGTCATATCCATACCAAGAATCAAACCTGTAACACTGGCCATGTTCATATCTTTTGACCATCTAATTTCATAGTTGGCATAAATGTGCTATAAAGACATAAATTGTAAGGTGACACTATTAATAAATATTACCATGTGCTAGGCTTCTAAGAATGTCTAACACATTGAATACAATCTGATTTGAGGTTTTATTTTTATTTTTGGCAATTCAGATTCAAAAATTATCTTATTATTGAGATTAAAAAGCCAAACATATTCCACTAAAATGTGTTTAAATAAGAAAGGTCAAATTCCAGATTTCCATCTTTATTAGCATACAGATTGAGTAAACAGGCTTTTTGGAAACATATTTAGGTCTTTATAACTGTACAGAAGAGGCAGGGGATGGTTGGTTTCAGGGCACAAATCTGATAACACAATCTGTCCTTTTTATTTTTTGAATACTTAGCTGTTAATTTCAAGGCTGGGTGAAATTCCACTGCTTTAGAGATAAAGTATTTGTTTAAGTAGGATTATAAGAAATGAAAGAAGAATGTTCAATAAAATTTATTGTACATGTGTAAGTATACTTTAAAATCTTCTACTCTGGCTATCTTGAATCTTCTGAAAGAATAAAAGAAATTCCTTTTTTGCATGCTGTAGTTCATTTAATTTCATTCACTTGTGAATTTGTTTTTCATTATTCATATTGTAACTGCCATGCATGCCTTGTAACACTGTAGGTATTACACTGTAGGTAGGTGTTACACTATAACACTGTGGATTAGAAGCATAACCTCAGAAGTGAGCACAGAGATCCCATATAGAGAGAACCAATCATTTCCTTGAAAATTAAGGCATGCTTAACAGAGGAGATGATGTCTAATCCCAGGAGAACTAGGAGCACCCTATCTTAGTCCATTTTGTGCTGCTATAACAGAATACCCAAGATTGGGTAATTTATAAAAAATGAGAAATTTATTTCTCACAGTTCTGAAGGCTGGGAAGTCCAAGATCAAGGCACCAGCAGGTTTGGTGTATGGTGAGAACCCAGTTTCTGCTTCCAAGATGATTTGCTGCATCTTCTGTCAGGGAGGAATATTGTTCCTTACATAGCAGATAAGAGGAAGAGTGAGAGAACCCACTTTCACAAGCCCTTTTTATAGTGGCATTAATCCATTCATGACCTTTTTCAACTCCCATTGGACCTCACCTCCCAACAATGTTGCTTTGGGAATTAAGTTTCAACATGAGTTTTGGAGGGAACAAAAACATTCAAAAACCATAGCACCCCCTTAGAGTAACCCAATTTCTTTAGCTATCCTGTGAACTTCAAAGCCTCCCCAGTGAATTTAGTGGAGTTTGAAATAGGCAAGAGAACTGGAAACCTATGGATTCATGATTTGTGTCTTGGGATCCCAAACTCCCATGGTTCCATAAACTAGTTCCAATATTTCAAACAACCTAGTAGAGTTCAAACTACTATTCTTCAGCCTTATCAGTTGTTTACTGGCTGCCCTAACTCTGAACTTTTATACCAGTGTGACCCAGAATGCATCAGAAGATAGCCTTTCTGACAAGTCACATAATCTTCAACATTGTTCATAGAAGTTACCCTAAACCTCTTTATCTTGCTTCAAGGTCTATTACTTTCTTGCTTCACATAAACTACTTTGGAGGGTTGGGCTTGTTTCCCCATCCTTCTGTGAAGAAGCCATGAAGTGGCTTTGGAAACTTTAGTTCTCCATAATTTTAATCACTCCCCTCCCCATACACATACAAGTTACTCTAAGAAAGAAGAATTTCAAAAATCTAAAAATAAATATGTTTGTTATACAAGAATAGTATAAAGAAATCATCTGGTCTGCTTCTCAAAACCAGAATGTTGGCTGTAGCAAATGTTGTATGCTATATCCCTAAAAAAATCCACTCCTTCTCTTTACTAAATAAAAACAAAACAAACAAACAAAAAACTGCACATTCTGTTAGGTACATGGCAGCAAAGTGCTCAGAGAAGATGGGCTACTTCCCCTTCCCAGGGATTGAACTCTGATTGGTTTAAGACTCAAATGCCAGTGATTGACTCAGATGCATGTATAAGATCCAGTTCTATCCAATGATATCTCAGGGCATGTTGGCTAGAGGCTTCTAGAAAATATTTTCCTTTATGATAAAAAGGGAGACAGAAATCTGATAAGAACTCTTTTCTTTCTTACTTCCTGAGAATATTTTTAGAAGCTTTGGATCCCTTTGGACTCCTTTAGCTAAGAATGTGATACCTTCTTATGACCATAAGTAGACAAGCATAAAGACAAAGCCACTATACTAGATGTGATAGAGTAGAAAGTTAGAAACAGCCTGGATCCTAGGTGACATTACTGATCCATTGAATAATCTTGGAACTGCTCTGTCTCTGAACTTTTTTAAATTAAAGTACAAAATTTCCTTCTGGTTTAATCCTCCTCTATAGAGATATTCTGGAATCACCATGGTCCTTTTGCCCTTTGACCTAACAACATACCTATTTTCCCTACTTTAAACTTTGGTTCTTCCTAAAGAAGTTAGCTCCAACTCACCACCCTTACCTCCCACTCTGTCTGGATCCTTGTTCAATCTAATAGGACCAAGAAAACATGCAGTTTAAAAAACTCTGACAAAACTCTGACTTTGAGTCAAACTGGCCCATCTTGGTCATTTGAGATAAGACAGAGGATGAGGATATACTTCCTGATGTATGACTTTGATAATAAACAAATGAAAATAGAAATCATATATTGCACAATTACCTTTGGGCAGACAAAAGTATTGATAGTTTAAAAGATGAAGTAGATAGGTAATTTTTTGAAATTGCTGGGAATGAAGAATTTGAAAGTCACTATCATAATTTTGGTATTGATTTTGTCCTCATGGAAAAAAATCTGGAAGATATGAGTCTCTTTAAGACCTGGTCAACCCAAACCTTTAAGAAAATACTAATCTTTAATTCCAACTCTAGATAGCTGTCCAAATAAAAATTTCCAAATTCAGAAAAATCTTAAGGTAAAAAGCATTTGTGTTACCAAATATTGGAAACCATCTAAATAATAAACAATGAGAAAAAATAGGTTATGATGTGGCCATATAATTAATATATTAATTAAAATATTTAACATATTATTGGCATGAAAAGTGCACATTTGTTATATAATAAAACAAAAATAGGGATAAGAAATGTATAATATATTTGTAAGAAGTATGTTTTAACAAGACTACACATAGGAAAAAATGACAAGATAAATTTTACTAAAATGTGAAAACAGTGACTATACTTGATGATAGAAAAATGGGCAATTTTTACTTTCTTCTTTTTATTTTTCAGTACTTTCCAAATGTTCTTTTACAAAAGTTTATGAGCTGCTAAACTCAAGGTCATTGCTACAGTTGGTTGATTGGCAGCTTTCTTTCAGTCACAGTCTGGAACTGGACCAGGATTTGGCAAATGCCCCGAAATAAATAAGGCATAATTACTAATACATAACACTAAAGTTTCAAAGCAAACAACCCAGATGTTCCAAATTCCCAGATGTTTGTTACAGAGTAAACTAAATCGCCAAATCTTTAACTGCCTAGTTTTGTTTTCCATTTGGATTTTTGGCTTTAAAAAAGCTGGGCGTTGAAACAAGGGCAGCTAAAATTTCAGAGAAAAATGGAGCAGGTTGCTCTGGCAGAGAAACACACAGATACAAGTTTACCAAGCACCTGTCTGAACTATATCTGAGCTAGAGCAACTAATTGCTTCCAAATAAAGGTCCAGATTTTTAATACAAGCATGTCTGATTCAGTAGTTTACTGGATGCTTCTACTGGTCTAGAGAGAAGGGAAGAAATATTGCCATTGACACAAGATGAAAGGATGGTTGGGTTCCATTAGGAATCTCTCATAAACCTCTAATCCTGTCTTCAAGAACTGCAAAGTGTCACTTAACCAACAACAGGGACTGGGGCTTCCTAGAATAGGCACAGTTCCTCAGCTGCCTTCTAATCTCCCACTTGCCTGGAGAAGTGCCAAGGCATTAACATTTAAATCACCAAGAAGGGAATTGATCCTCCCTGAGTTGTTTCTATCCCATTGAGGCTATTTCTACTTATAGCCTCAGACTTCCCAGGGGGATGAAAAACCCCAGTCTATTAGTATCAGAATCAGCTTACAAGGAAACAGCTGCAGCATCCTGGAACAAGAATTAGATGGGGAATCAGGAAACCTCACATCTAATTTGGGGCTCTGCTGGCGACAACTTTGACCTGAGGCAATCCACAAGAACTCCCAAATCCACAGATCAACTATCTTTCGGAATGTGATAGGTTGATCTCTAAGGCCTCAATGATCCTATTTCCTTATCTTTAAAGGTAACCTGGATCTCTGCCACCCAGAATCCTCCAGAATCACCCTTCACCTTAAAATGTGGAAATTCCGGTGCATTCTCCATGTTTTCTACAAGTTCCTAGAAAACATGTTTTCAGTCATCTCTTGCTCTAATTACCTGCATCTGTTTCATTTTCCATCACGTATCTTAAATCCTGCTGTCTTCTCTCCTCTCTACCTTTTCACCCCACAAAGTGACACTTCCATTTCTTTTTATCCACTCCCTTCTGTCTATTGCTCTCCATCCCTCCTCCAAAAAAGACAAAAAACAAAAAAAAAAAAACAAAAAAAAAAACGGTAAGGTCTGGAAATAAAAGTAGAGAACTGCCTATACAGACAGTATCCAAAGCAAAGCAGGGTTAAGAATGCAGAGGTAGGCTGAACAAAGCATCCAGCCCAACAAGGGAGACCAGGCAGAGGGATGAAAATCAGGTCCAGTGATATAAATAAATGATTGAATAAATACATAAATGGAGAACAAGAGACAAATCTTCCTCACAGAAGAATTCCAAATAATTTATGTGGGTACTCTGTCCTCTAGGAGGTGGAGTTTAATCCTTCCTCACCTTCTTGGGTGTGGATACACCTAGTGACTTAATTCTAAAGCACAGAGTATGGAAAGCGGAACAAAAAAAACTAACTTTACAATAGATAAACCTGAAAACCACTACCTTAGTCAGGAGATCAAGGTCAATATCAACAGTAATAAGTTATGTTTTTAGTATGTGCCCTTGACATGATCTGATTTAAAAAATGATACTTTCTCTCTGTGATCTTCCTCCTAAAAAACTTAGAACCCCAATCTAACCATGAGACAACATCAGAAAAATTTAAATAAAGGAACATTCTGCAAAATATCTGACTAATACTCCTCCAAACTGTCAAGGTCATCAAAAACAAGAAGAATTGAGAAACTGTCAGAGCCAAGAGAAATCTAAGGAGATATGATGACTAAATGCAATGTGGCATCCTGGATGGATAAAGAACATTATTAGAAAAACTGGTGAAATCCAAATAAAGTGAAAAGTTCAGTTCATAGTTCAGTAATATACTAGTTGGTTTCTTAGTTATGATAAATGAACTACAGGAATGTATGATGTAAAAAATAGAGAAAACTGTATACATGAGGAGTATACAGAAATTCTTTGTACTCTCTGCAACTTTTCTGCAAATCTAACACTATTCAAACATTGAAAATTTCATTTAAAAAAAAAAATCAGGTCCAAAGCCAAGGGGCTGCATTTGGAGGGAACGTAGTTCAGAGGGAAAGTAGAAGATGGGCATGAAGAGCTTGTGGAACATAATTCCCAGACCCTTTGATGAGGACAGAGGATTTACTCAGGGATGAGAAGGAAGCTGGAAAGGCACAGTCACTAGAAAGCAGGAAACATTATTTATAGGGTTTTACAAAATGATTGGCTCTCTTTTTATTGAAAGTGTCCTGCAGGAAGCAATCCAAATGTCCAAAGAACTATGTTTCCCATTTAGAAGCCCAGGATAAACTGTAGCCTCAGAACCAAGCATCTCTTCCTTCAGTCATGCTTATAATAGCACACATTGCCCTTGAATACATTTTGAGGAAAACTAGAAAGTTCAAAAAAAAAAAAAATCTTGCTGAAACAAGGAGAAGTGACAGTGACTGACTGGTTTGAAAAATGCAAGATTAAGATTGCGCCTGAGGATAGAGTGACAGGAAAATCCTGGTGGGAATCTGACTAAAATTGCTTGCTGTCTTAGAAAGGAGCCTCGGCAGAAATGTCACCTTTTCACTCAAGGCATTGGCTTCAGGCTCTCTCCAAGTCACATTGACTGCACTTCCTGACAACAGCCCACGTTTATTCTTTTAAGCCCCATAGCTCCAGACAACCATCTGGAGGCTGAGCTCTCTACCCTTCTCACTGCCTTTCACATCAACCGACTGGCACCGGCACAGGGGCTCTTTGGGCAGAAGCAGGTCAGCAGGGCCTGAGGAATGACAACGTGAAAGGCCAGCTGCTTTTATCTCCCTCCCATATATCCAGTTGGGGTGCCATGCTGAGCTCCCACATGGAAGGGGCAAAATCCATCTTCCCTAGTTAATACACAACCAATCACGAGCCCAGCTGTAGCAATCATCCTTGATACCTAGTTCTCCTCATGCCCTAAACCTATCCCATCAGCAAGCTGTACCAATTTCAGCACTGAAACATTGCCTGAATCTGCCTCTGCTATTACTCCTGTAGTCTACCTCTCCTGGACTTCCTTATAATCTCATTTTGACTTTGAGATTCTCTCATTTCCCTATATGTCTACACATGAAGTTATTTTTATTTATTATCCTTGGTACTCATTGACATTCTGGAATCAGAGGATTCTGAAAAATCTCAACCATTTCTCCAACCAATTTCCAACCACATTTTCAATTTGTGCTTCATCCTATTTTCTTTATGATATCCTAAAATTATGATTAGATTCATGTTGAGTCTTCTCATTCTATCCTTCATGACTCTTAAAATCTTATTCATATTGTCCAATTCTTTGCTGCCTCCCATGCAATTTCTTTAGTTCCATCTTTCAGTCCACTAATCTTCCCTTTGGTATGTCTATTCTACTGTTCATACTGTCCACTGATTCTAATGTCAATTATTACCATCTTCATTTTATAAGTTGTAGTCGGTTCTTTTTTTCAAATCCGCCAGGTCAATATTGATAGTAGTTTCTTCCTACTCTTCTATTTCTTTAAAACTTAATTAAATATACTTATTTTATCATCCATATTTTATCATTCCAGGTATCTGTAGATTTTATGGTATGACTCTAGTTTGTTATTTCTTCTGATTCCTCATATCTTTAAGTTGTAGGCTCAGAGTAGAATGTTGTGGAGATTTTCAGTTTGGATTTTAAACTTTATTCCTCCAGGGAGGGTTTATATATACATTTTCTAGGACCTTGGGAGTATCATTAATACAAATTTTAGACTTTAGGGTTTCAAGGCTTCCAGATATTGTGAATTCAGAAAGTAAATCGGCACAAGTGTGGGCTGTGATGAGAATTTCTCAGGGGAGATGTTTTTTTAATTTTCTGCTACACTCAGAGCCAAAGGCAATATAAATAAGTACCCCTTAGTCATGATCCTTGGGGGTGGGGGAAGGTTTTTCCTAATTTACCCAATGATGTCATCATCCCTTGGGGCTCCCAACTTTTTGCAGGATTTGCAGATATGACCTCCTACCATGATTTGGCCCCATTAAAATCCAAACCACTGGCTGTCAAGGATCATAGATAACAGAACACCAGGGCCAACTCCTGCTCTGGAGCTTGTTTAACCCTATGGATTAATATTTACTTTCTGACTTTGGAAGAATTCCATTGCTTTTCCTTCAACTCAGCCATACATTAAAGATAATGAGCTATATTTTTTTTATCCAGTATTTTCAGGTATGCTATGCAAGGAAGGTTTCTACAAACTTCTAGTCAGTCATAGTCTGACACAGAACTTACAATTGCCTCCTAGCAGGTAGGTGTTTGATTCTACTCTCACTACATACATTCCACCCTCTATGCAGTAGCCAGAGTCACCTTTTTTAAAACATTTTTGAAAGAGAAGTAATTAGTAGAAATCTCACAAAGCTATTTTAAGAATCCTATTTGCAAACAACACCCTTCCTTTCCAGGACTGCTTAGGGAAAGCACCATGGCTAAATATGCGTTACACTTTCAGTGGCATATGTAACCTGGCTGTCAACCTTGGAGTTTCTCAAGTCATTCAGCTTGTTGAATTTCTTTGTCCCTTAAAGTGGCTAAAAATTGGCTTACATTTCTATCCCAGCACTAGCCCTGAGATTCTTAAAGGACTTTTTTCTTCAACATCTTGGGTTCTAAGTTCTTGCATCTGCTGAGTTAATAATCTCTGTCTTTCCTCTAAACCTTCCGGTGCATTCTTCCCCTCTCTTTTTGTGACCTGGTGGGGCACCACCCCCAACCTGTCACTCTCTAACATATCCCCAATCAGGCTGGATTAGGTCATTTACACCTGTGGTTCCCAACCTCTGAGCCACGGATCAGTACCAGGTACCGGTCTATGGCCTGTTAGGGACCAGGCCGCAGAGCTCTGCTGTCTATCCAGGCCCTGTCTGTGGAAAAATTGTCTCCCATGAAACTTACGACCTGGGGGGAAAGCATGCAAAGTTTCATCTGTATTTACAGCCACTCCCCATTGCTGGCATCACCACTTGAGCTCCACCACCCTCCCATCCCCCATCCATGGAAAAATTGTCTTCCATGAAACTGGTTCCTGGTGCCAGAAAGGTTGGGGACCACTGATTTAAAGGACATAAGCATTGAAAAAATTATGGTGCCAACAATTTCCCTATATTTAATTTCAAAATATCAAAATAAAATTTATTTTTAAAATGTCTCAATTTACATGTACACTGAAATAAAAAGACTTCTCATTAAATTTTCATATTGCCAAATTCAGAATATGTTAATAAAAATTAAACTTCTCTCTCTCATGCTTTCTCAATGTCTCAGAACGTGCATAGTAAGTAATCCACTAAGCCAATGTTATATATAGTAGATAATTCTGAAGTTTTAGGCCAATTGAGACCATTGGGTTGGGGAACTTATGTCACTTCTTCACACACATAGCTCAGTAAACAATTTAAACTTAAATAATAGAAATCAATAGTAGATGTCACTCTTCTCAAGGTCCTTCAGCTATTTGTGCTTCCAGAATGGTCTTCCTGGTCATCTCCAGGGAAGCCACAGCTTCTGCCATGTTGTTAGGGCTCCAGCTCCTTTCTTTTGAACTACCCATTTTCCTCCGGAGGCTCACTTATTCCAAACACCCACAGTTCTCATTAATTCTAGTGAAGAGTCATTTACCCAACTCATAGTGAGGTCAGGCTATGTTTGAAGGAACTAGTTTTCAAAATCAAACACACCCACTATTTTGCATCCCAGAGGAAAATCAAGCCTCTTCCTGAGAAGAATCCCATACTCAATTGCCAACAAACAAAACAACAACAAATGAAAACAGGGATAATCCCAAATTCTATATTTGGAATTTAAAGTTTTCTTTTAAACTTAATATTAACCTATTATTAAAATTAGCTTATAGCTGTCACTTAGGACCTGCCATCTGATAGTTAGGTTTGCCCCCAAAAAACATTCATTATCAGCCTCAAAAGGAAACTGAAAATGCCTTCTAGAATCCACATTCCCCTTAACACTTATGGAGTTAATAGCATTTAGTTTGGTTCTTTTGAACAATTTCTTCCTTGGTCTTACCAAACTGTGACCTCCTTGCAGGCAGGACTTTTGTCTAACTCCAGTACTAGTAAAGAGGTACTCAATAAATGTTTACTGAATTGAATTGTTTAGCAAGTTGGCTATAAATGTAATCTTGGCAGTAAAATGAGCCAGAGTAATCATTTTTAGACAATTTGTGAATGCACTAAAAGATATGATTACCACAAAAATAATATTTAGTGCTCAAATAATAGCATTTAAGTACAACTTAAGTCCTATTAGCCAGGTGCAATAAGTCAGAACTGCAGGAAATGAACATTACATTAATAGTGCAACCACATCTCACCAGACTTAGGTTGTAAAAAAATGAAAAGCCCACCCTGGGGCCACACTCGTGCCTCTTCCCCAGCTTCCCCACTTTAACTCAGTTGTAGAGAAGGAAGGAATGTTCTTGTGGCTTCTTCAAAAGAATAGTTGTATACATAGAAAAGGCTCTTAAATTTCCCCTCCTTATTTCCAGTCCTTATCAAGATTTTAAAAAGGGAGGGGGATGTTTTGGGATTAATTACTTCTCTTGTATACTCCCTGCAGTCTTTATGGTGCCTTTTTATGAACATTTCCCCATTAATTTTCCATTTGATGGGTTTGATCATTTTTATTAAATATTTTACATTAAAAAATAGTTTTATCACCAGTTTGGTGGGGGTTTTTTGTTTGTTTTCTGTGTGTGTGTGTGTGTGTGTGTGTGTGTGTGTGTGTGTGTGTGTGTTTTACTTAATTTCATCTCTGTACAAATTGGGTAAAGGATTAGACTGAAAAGAGTCTCAAAATTCATACTTTCTCACCTCCTTAGAGTCATGAAGGACAACAAAAGTGAAAATACTGCTAAAGCCCATGTTTTGAAACCTTAATTCTATTCCTCAAATCTGCACCTACATCTCTGACTTAATGTTGAAATGAAGTCAAAAGAGACAACTTCTTACCCTGCCAGAAACCTGTTCTTTCTACTAGAATCAGAAGATAAACACCATGTTAGGAGCACTAGACACACACAAAAAGAAAAGATCCTTCAAGAAAGACACAAAGGGAGGGAAAAAATGAAAAATGAATTTTAATACTCAACTGTTTAGCCGAAGTGCTGGGGGTGGGGGGAGACATTGAACAAAGATTTTTTGAAGTTACTGATCTGCCACTGGAGGCTGGAGTTGCTAATTGAGCTGTGCATTCCCAGCACATCAATCCATTGGGGTAAGAGATGAGGCCATTTCCAGAGTAAGAGGAGAAATTAAGAGCTTCACACAGTTTTCATTATAACATCTGAGATCTGGTCATTCTAGTCAGCCTCCAAAAGGCACTAATTGTTTGTTCTTCTCCTACTTAGAACTCGCAGTTGTAAAGACCCAAAAGGATTACACATGGGGAAAACTTCAGGAAATGTTCATGACCTTTCAGTCTTTAAGCTTTACTCTGTGAAAGTTTCCAAAGTCCACAATTACTAGTTGTCAGGAAATTATTCAGGTTTAAATAATTTAGCACTAACTGACTCTAGTGTTTTAATTGCAGAGATAATTTTCCTGAAAGCTTACAATCTGTACTCAAGGGGAAAAGTAGAAGACAATGGCATACCCACTCAGGAACAGGGCTTGATTTCACCCTAAACAATCCTACTAGTTATTTGATTGATGGTTACTATGGCCTTAAAACATTGACACTTCCTTTTGATTTAGATTGTTGTTTTCATGCTTGTGAATTTAGTCCCAGGTAACTAGAATAATGGAAAGTCCTTATAAAGTATGATGGCATAGAATCATATTACACCCCCTGCATTAAATTTCCTTTTAAAGATTCTATGGCTTGTAATAATGTTCAAACCTCTTGTCATAGCACAGACAACTCTTCATCATCATTCCCTACCTTACATTTTCATACTCACTTCCAGAAAATACAATGAATACGATATCTTTCTACATTGGATTATTCAATGCTCCTGAATACACAGGAGCTTGGATAGCTCCATGTCTGTGCATGGGCTGAACCCTCTGCATAAAATGCTCTGCTTTACTTTTTTGTCCACGAAAATTTGTTTTTCAAAATAAGGCTTAGATACCATCTCCCACTTGAAGCCTTCCCAGATTTCTTTAGGGACAGTTATTTGGTCCGTCGTCTATGCTTCCAGAGGTCTATGTACACCCCTCCAATTTATTTTTTTTAAATGATCTGTTTCCCACAACAGATCTCAACCCTTTTTAGAAGAAGTCTTCTCCAAACCCAAGACAGTGCCAGGCACAAGGCAAGCATGCAAATATTCACTGAATACATTTGGGTGAATCTTCCACTTGTGAAACTCTGTTAACAGCTCTCAACACTCATGCCTAAAAGAGGTGCTGTAACATTTATTGCTCTTTTTAATGCCTGCAATTAATACACACTACCTGCCCTGTTTCAAAATGGCATTTTTAATGATTCAATTAACAACTTATAAAAAAACTGTCTTCCTAATTTACTCCTTCTACTTTTACTATTTTAAACTTTGCCTCTGACTTTAAGCCAATCCTCTCTGGGCAAGTATTTCAAACTCTGAACACAGATCCAATTATCTTTGAGCACAATGGTGTTCACACTGTGGTCCTGAGTGTGATTGCACAAGGGACCCAAATACTAGTCAGTACCAAGAGACCCAGTAAACTCTTGCCTCTTCCAAGAAATTACTAGCATATAATTTCATTTATGAAGAAAAACTTCTCAACATTTATTTTCAAAAAGAAAATGGAGAAGAGGAAATCTTTATTTTTAAGGATGTTGTAAATAGAAGAAAGCATGCTACACGTGTTCTCTTCTACAGAGTTCTTTCTCCCTTTAATGCCTAAGTGAAAAAATTCAGGTCTCTCTTTCTACTCAATTACTTCACAATTTGCCCCTGTCTTTCTGCCTCACTTAAAAACTAGTAGAAAGTTTAGGGAGCCTATGATTGGATGAGATAAAGGGCTGGCCTTCAAGGAGTTTACTATAACACAACTAACACAAATACAGGAGAGTGACATAATGGTACACGTAACTTGATGAAAGCATCCAAATGATGGAGTATTTAAATTTGAATGAATATCAAGGAAGGCCTCACAGAGAAAGTGGCATTTTAGCATTCAAGGATGAGAAGAATTTATATAAATGGCATCATGAACATAGGCACAAGAAATGACACAAATGTAATAGTACATATTCCATTGCAATTGAACTAAAGTGGGAATATATGTGGGAAAATTTTTTAAGAATTAATTCTGGAAATATTTTTGGAAGTCAAATACTTGAGAGCTTAGAAGTCATAAAGAGAAGTTTTCATATATATATATATATATATATATATATATATATAAAATAATTTTTTTTCCCTAAAAGAGTTAACTGATTTTGAACAAAGCTATTCCCTACTCACTAACAGCTACCCAAGTCAATAGTGGCACATAGACTACATTTTAATTGTTCCTTCTCTGACTACCCCCCATTATATTTTCTTTCAAATGTAAACAGCTCTAGGTAATTTTGGGTAGTGGATTAAAGTACCAATTGTAAAACATTGGGAGAGGAAATTACTTAACACTAGTAAAGTGTAATTTCTTCATCTGTATAATGGGGCTAATTATAATAACAGTTACCTCATGGATTGAATTTACAAAAAAAAAAAAAAACAACTAAATGAATCTAAGTGCTGAGTCCAAATCTTGCAAATATATCCACGGGATACAAATGGTATCTATTAAATGCAAAAACCTAACCACAAATGTCTAGACTGATGTAAAATACAGAACTAGCCCACAGTAGATGATTTGTCATTGTTGTTTTTCCTTCATTTCCTGGATTGTTCAGGTAGAACTGATGTCTTTTATTCTGGGTGGGTACTTCTGTGGTTTTTCAGAGTGCTATAAGGAATATTAAGGGATAAATATGATCCATGGGGGAACCTAGTTAAAGCTAGGAAAGAAAAAAACAACAACAGTGCCTTGAAATCTCAGATGGAGTTCTTTGCTTTTGGTTTTTCTTTTTTCAAATGGAATTTTAAATTTCATTTTAAATGGAATTCCCCTAATTCAAGGATGGAGAGAGAGGAGAATTGAGTTTTATCATATATATTTTTAATTTGCTTCAATCCTTAAGAAAGGGTAACTTTCAAAATCAGAACCTTGAAAACCCTATTCCTCAATATATTTTTCCACTCCAGTCCTGTGTTTTCTTTCTTCCTCTATTCCCTGGTGACTTGGAAGTTGCAAGGGGCCATAATGAATGATGGGGTAATTTGCTGTATTGATGACAAAGATGCGAGCTCACACAAAGCAACATCAGTCTCTCGGATCATTTGAAGAAAGCTCATTACAAACCAAATAATTCATGAGCTAAGGCCCATCTATAAGGGATAATTTGTACTAATTGTACCAAATTAAGTAGACAAAGTCTATAGGATTTAGAGACAAAAGTCTTATGTCAATAGGGAGATATTTTCCAACATTTTAAAATGTAGGATTTTTATCACCAGGTGCTGAGAACTCCATTTTGGGATGTTCCTTTCAACAGATTAGACCTTAGCTCTCAAAAGAAATTGTGCTACTTGGAGGTAACCAGCAGTCTTCCATAAGCACTCTTAGAAGTATTCTTGTCTTTGGAAGAAAATGTTATTTCCCACACTCTGGGATCTCCCTTGGGATTGAACAAACTCTAGCAAAACATGTCAAGCAAATTCTCACAATAACTCTAGGAATGGAATAGCTTGTTGCTTTTTCATCATCATTAAGAGAAGATTATTCTGCAGGTCATGAGGAACATAGAATTGCCCTCTGGAAGACTCTGAAGTCAGGCTGATTTCTGATCCAACACAGCAGTAGTATAATCCCTCCTGAATTTTTCCCTCCTGCAGCATAGCCATTAGTTGAATAACATTCACACACCTGCTCAGTTATGAGGTCCTGATTGATCCCAAAGGCACAAGAAGGGTGGTGTGAGCAAGGCAGCACCATGAAAAGAACCTGGGCTTCGGAACTGAGCGGAACAACTCTGATACTGGTGGTTTTGTGACTTGAGGCAAGTCTCATGACCCTTGAACCTCTATTTATTCATCTGTAAAATGGAGATTAAACTAATAGGATTTACTATAATTATTGATAGTTAATTAGATAATACTAATGCTTGCAAATAACCAAATGTATATATTCCACAAATGATTGTTATTATCACATTAGTGCCCAGGTTATGGAAATAATCTTCTCTGGATGACAATCAGCTGGATCCTCATAAGCTTCAAGGACTACAAATCATCACACCTGTTATATAGAGTGGAGGGGAAAAAGTATTTTCTAGAGAGAAAGGCCTGGAAATCCCATTTATTCAGTTCTATCTGGTCAGTGAGAGAACTAATTCCTTTTTCACTTGACTAAATCCAAGAGAAATCTAATGTACATGTAAAAATTATCATCATCATCATCATACACACACATATATACATATTTCTAATTCAAACAATCATTTAGAAATTAAGATCCATTAGTCCAGGTGATATTTCCTAATGCCAATGTGAAGTCATTACATTCGAAAGATATTTATTCAACAATAAATGCAGATCAGCTTCTTATTATTTTCTATTTGGAAAAATACTATTTGCCAGGATATAGATTAAGGTTTCTCCTAGTAAAATAGCAAATGGTGTCACTAAATGTATCAAGAAAATTTGAAATCCTCATACTGAAATGAACTGGTCATCCATGATCTTAACAACTTAACCTGTGGGCTGGCTTTACTTCTGGGAACAGCAGGAAGCAGATCATACTCTAAAGCAGGGGTCCTCAAACTTTTTAAACAGGGGGCAAGTTCACTGTCCCTCAGACCCTTGGAGGGCCTGTTGGAGAGTGTATGCGGCACACATTCCACACATGCGCACTGTGGGCCAGGATGAGTCGGCTGCTAAGCAGGACAGGCAGGGGGGCAAAAACACCCAGCGGGCCGGATAAATGTCCTCAGCAGGCCACATGTGGCTGGTGGGCTGTAGTTTGAGGACGCCTGCTCTAAAGAATCAAACCTGACTTGACAAAACAACATTAAGCTGCAGCAGGTGCCGAGGTTTCCATTCTATCTACTTTGGAGTTTTAAGAAAAAACCCATACTGAAAAACAAAATTCCAATTCCAACTTGTCAACTTTTTTTTTTAATTATAGTTCAACTTAGCAGGCACCATGGAGCTTTTGGGAACATAGCTGATGAGAATCCTTGAAGATATATAATTTAGAGATGACATTTAGAAGTAAATAAAGACCTTTGGGAGGCTGATTTAATGAAATGTGGTAGCTGTAGGGCTATTATTTAAGTAAAATAAGTTTTAAAAGACTTAGCTTCTTCTACCCTGTACAAAAATTCTTAGTCTCAATTTTCAAAAAATAGTGGAAAATTTTTCAAAATTCCCTGATAAAAATAATGTAAAATGATATTTTCTCAAAATAACATTTGTAGCAATAGCAATAGCAAACACTTTGGAACGTGGAATAAAGTTCTGAAGTAGCCCGGTAGGCAGGCTCAAGTACTCGCTTGTTTCTTCTCATGATAAAATGGGGATGGGAGGAATGAAAAATAGCAAGAAAGGTGGTATTAAAGAAAATCTTCATGATTATTTTCTTGTTGGCTTTCTTCAGCTACATTAAGGCACAGATAAAAGAGAAAGAAACAGACTAGACATTTAAGGTTCTGTCTTGTTCAAATTTAGGTTTGATGTTTAGAAGGTGACGCAATATCAGTACATGTAACGTATCAATTCACTCAGAGATTTTCAGAAGAGAAAGGGCTTCCTAGATATCTAAGTCTCCATAATTTTTAATGGTTTTCAAACTGTGTTCCATAGATCCCTAGGGTTCCTCAATGATGCTTCAGCCCTAACACAACTTGAGGAGTATTACATTTATCTGATTTTACATACAGGATTGGTGTGCCAAGTGAGATTTCATTTTGAGGGGAAGGGGAACAAGGAGAAAGAGCAGAAAAACTAATAAAAAAATCTCTTTGAAACCATTGATCTACTAACCCCAAGTAATAACAATCCAATATATGAGTACAAATACCTTCAGTGGTGAAGAACTCACTATCTTATGAGGCAAATTTCATGTGGCTAAATTGTTGGGAAACTCATTCTTGCAAAGAGAATAAATCTGCCTTTTTATAATACAACTTCCAATCTGATCCTTTCCTCTCAGACCACTGAAAGGAAGGCTAAGCCTTTTTAACATAAGAGTTTCTCACCATTGGAAGGTGATTAAAAGGCTATCACTCTCCTCCTCTGTTGCTAAGCTAGAAAGTTCCAGTGCCTTGATGCTTGGGAAGGTTTTAGATTGTTCCATCATCCAAATCATTCTCCTCTGGGCACACTGCAGGGTGTTGAGTCTCACTGTGTGTTCTTTGTGTGCAGTGTAAGAGGAGTGGATAGACATCATGTCTTTTTGCTTCCTTTGGTTCCCTTAAGACAAAAGAAACAGAAGGACACTATCAAGCAAATATTTGAAGCTGTTTGCTTCATTCATGGTCTAGCTAGTGCATGGTCGGGCAATGCATAACACAATAACACTTCTTGAAGACAAATTTTGTAGCAAAAAGAAACTACACTTCTGGGCAGAAAACAAAGTTCTACAGAAGTATAGCTGTTCACCTCCAAGGCTTTAATGAGCATATAGATCCCTGTATTTTCTCACCTGTTTGCCATACTTTCTCCTTCCACTGGCAGGATGTGATAAAGGAATATAACCTATAGTAATCATTCTAATCATCTCTTATGAGCCTCAGATTTTACCAGCTAGGGTAAGCAAGAGGAATACACTATTACAGTGTTGTGAAGAGGAAAAAATAATAAGGTTTTACAGCCAGAAAAAAACTGGGTTCAAATCTTATCTCTTTAGTGTGACCTTTGGTAAATCATTCCACCATTCTGAGCCTCAGTTAACTCATCACACTACATAATTGTTATATGTGGAATAATATATGTAATAGGCTTAGCACTGAGCCTGACACTTAGGATCTCAATGATATAATATCATATCATATGGTATAATATGATATCATATCATATGGTATAATATCATAATACCTGTGTAAAAATTATTATAATTTCAAGCATTTATATGACAGTTATTTTAACAGCATTGATTTCAATGGTATCATTTATTCTTCAGTAACAGAGAATGGGGAATTTCCATGCAAACTTCCAAGATACTTGAAGCTTACAATTTGAGGATCAAATCATTTTTGTTCTAACCATTTTAATTGAAATTTTTTCCTAAAACAATATGTACTGCTGTGAATTTGCAAACAGAAATTACTAGCATGATTTACATATTTGTTGATATTTGTTGATATTTTTGATATTTGTTGAAATATTTGTTGATATTTTTATTATCATAATATTCACAGTACTATGCAGTAATATCATAATACCTGTAAGAAAATTTGAGGTGGACAGGACCATTTTCCTCTTCACTAAAGGGCCTCAGGCTTTTATAATTTTTGAGATTTTACCTTTATCCTTGATATATGGAATGGTTCTGGCTAGTTCCAACCTATGGCTTATATTAATATATTGTAATAAGTGGCATTAGATGACCTACTTCAATACCATCTGGTTACATTTTTGGTTCTCCTATTTTCATGAGGTTAATAGATAATTTGTTTGGAAAAGTTTGGGGGCTGTTATATTTGAAGTGAAGCCTGCCCCAAGTCAAAAAGGAGAATCAGATTTTGTAGTTAATTTTTCTCAGCTCTGGAAATTCTCCTCATTACAGTGGATTTAGTCACATCTCTTGACTTACAGAATGCCATAACTGTGCAATACTATGGGCTGCACTATGACCCACAACCCATGGACAAAGAGATGGATTGTCTGAAAGTAGTTAATAGCTCAGAGGATAACAGCAGGCAATGTCAGAGGCCAGTAGTGCTACAGCCAACATTGGCTAGGAGTGGACTGTCAAGGGAAGTATTTGGAGCAGAGAATCCAAAAGAGGTTCAGGTAGCTGATTTCAAATGTGGCTAGCTCCCCACCCCAACCCTTACACCCCCAGGACATCCCAGAGAAAGGCAGAGAAAGATGGGGGCAGGAGCTAAGATTCTGTCATTTGACAGAAGCAGTTATTGACCCAGCAGACTTAGGGAAAACTGTTAAAAATATCATGCCTAAGATCCACCAACTTACTTTGCTCAAGTAAGACTTGAGCAAAACTGAGGTACCACATGCAAGTTTCTAGGTTTTTTGCCCCCTTACTGCTAGAAAATTTTCTGACCATTCTTGCTGCTGTCACAATAATGTCTTCTAGTGATTTCTGCCTCTGACCTCCAATGAACTCCAAAAACAAGTAAATAAACTTTATAACATTTTGTAGAATGAGTCTGCTGAAATTGCATGAGGGCTGGGAAGTACTTTTTGGAGTTAAGCCCAGAACCTTAACCCAGAGACCATGTGGCATCTGGGTTTGACTGCTCATGTCAGTGGTATTAAACAACAAATTCATAATTAGAAGAAAAGGACAGACTGGACCAAACTAAGCCAATTTTGTCTGGTCTTTGCCTCCTAAATAGACACTAGTTCTACAATTTCACTAGGTATGTAACAGTCATTAAAACATCCTTTAAAAACTCCCTAGGACTATGAAAAACTTTTCTACTTTGAAAATCAGAGAAAAATGAGAGAGAATCACAGCTCTTTAAGCATTTCCAGGCCTCTTTAAGCATTAGAAATTTGATTTTCAGACCAATAAGCCATCTTTTGCAGCTTGATGGTCTCTCCAAGGTCCTATCTTCTATAATATTGATGCTTATGATATTTGCTGTGTAGTTGTATAACTATGATAAGATTAATTAAAAATGGTTGTGAGTTTTAAAACACATTTGAGCTGAATTATATGAGCTTCTAATATGGAATATTTAAACATTACACGATTGCCTTAAAACATGATGGGCTATCTAGCACAGGAAGAGATTTTTAAAACTGGCATTAAAGTTTTGTGTGCATCCGAGAATGCATAATTGCTTTAGGAAGCACTGGCATTGAATTCTTGACCCTATAATGAGGTATTTTGGTGGCATTGGGTAAATAAAGAACAGGAGTAGCAATCTCTGAATTAAAATGTTTACAAAGCAAGTTGCAATTCAAATACAAACTAACTTTAATGCTTAAGAGTGATTTTTGGCTACTAGATCATCTTGAAGACCTTTGCATTTTTGACTTACAAAGAAGAGACCTTAGAGTCCAACACATCTGTTAAAAATGAAGAAATTAAGGCCAGGGGAATCAACAATCCCCATTACTTTGCCCAGAGCCTGGTTCATAGAAGGAATACAGGAAACATTTATTAAGCAATTGAATGAATAACATCATCTGTATAAAGTCATTCAGTGAAGGAGGAACAGGACTCCCTGTAGAATCTAGACATCCTAACTCTTAGCCTTGTGTCAAATGTTCCAGATTTCCACCTTCGGCCTATAAAATTAAGACACACTTGGTTTTTTATTGTTCATTTTTATTTAAACTTTATACAGTAGTCCCCTCTTATCTATGGGGGATGTGCCCCAAGACTTCCTGTGGATGCCTGAAACCATGAATAGGACCAAGCTCTATTTACACTATGTTTTCTCCTATACATACATACATACCTATGATAATGTTTAATTTATGCATTAGGCACAGTAAGAGATTAACAGTAACTAACAATAGAACAATTACACCAATATACTATAATAAAAGAGGTAAATGTGGGTTAATCTCTCTAAATATCTCATTGTACATGCTCATCCTTCTTGTGATGATATGAGATGATAAAATGCCTGCATGATGAGACAAAGTGAGGTGAATCACATAGGCATTGTGATGTAAATTGAAAATTCCAGAAATATACAATCCATAAATTTTACATTGTGCACTCTTCTGAGTAGCGTGATGAAATCTTACGCCACTCAGCTCTGTCCAGACTGGATTTTCTTTACTCATTTAGTAGCCATCTAGGTTACCAGATCAACTGCCTGCCATGCTGTTGCAGTGCTAGTGTTCAACTATTTTGCTTAATAATGGCCCCAAAGCACAAGAGTTAGTGATGTAATATTTTTGGATCACGTATACCCACAGGTAACTGAAACCAGAAATCAAAACTGTGAATAAGGAAGAGCCACTGTATTTGAGGTAATTGTAGATTCACATTCATTTGTAAGAAATAATACCTAGAGATCTCAGGTACTCTCGATCAGTTTCCCCTAAAGGGAACATTTTGTAAAACTATAGTACAATATCACAACCAGGGTATTGACAGTGATAGTCAAGATACAGAAGATTTCTACATTGCACTTTTTTTCAAATTTTTATTGATATATAATAGTTGGACATATTTGGAGAACACATATGATATTTGTATACATGTATATACAATGTATAATGATCAAACAGGGTAATTGGGATATCCACTACCTCAACCATTTATCTTTTCTTTGTGTTGGGAACACTACACTTCTTCTCTATAGCTGTACCCACCTTTTTCTGCTTCTTCTCCTCCTTAATTCTTGGGGAAATCAATAATTTGTTCTCCACAACTATAATTTTGTCATTTCAAGAATGTCGTATAAATGGAATCATACAGTATATAAACTTTTGGGGTTGGCTTTTTTTATTTGTCATAATTCTCTAGAGATTCATTCAGGTTGCTGCATGTATCAAGTTTATTCCTTTTCATTGTTGAACGGCATGCCATGGTATAGATGTACTATAGTTTGCTTAAACATTCACTCATTGTAGGACATCTAGGGTTTCTAGTTCTTGAATATTACAAATACTGCTGCTATAAACATTCACATACAGGTTTTTATGTGAACAAAAGTTTTCATTTCTCTGAGATAAATGCTCAGGAATAAATCAATGCATTGTACAATAATAGCATGTTTACTTTTTAAAGAAACTACGAAACCGTTTTTCAAAGTGGCTCTACTATCCTGTATTCCCACAAGCAATGTATGAGTGATCCAGTTTCTCCAAATCTTTGTCAGCATTTGGGGTTGTCATTATTCTGATAGATGTGTCTTGATAGCTCATTGTGGTTTTAATTTGCATTTCCTTAATGGCTAATGTTCTTGAACATCTTTTCATGTGCTGATGATACGCCATTTGTAAATTACCCTTGGTGAGATCTCTGTTTATGTCTTTTGCCATAAGATATAACTGGATTTTTCTAATTGGATGGGTTTTGTTTGCATTGTTTTTGTTTCTAACAGTTATTATCACTTTGCAACTATTTCCTTTATGGATCATCTTTGGCTGTTAAGTCTAATAACTCTTTTCCTACCCCTAGCTCCCAAAGATTTTATTCTATGTCAGAGGATTTATTACTGCTGCTGTTGTTACCTGCATATAGGTACCTATTCAATTGCTCTGGCACTTTAGTTGAAAATGCTATTCTTTCTCGATTGAATTGTTTTGTACCTTTATCAAAAATCAACTGGGATTATTTGTGTGATCTACTTCGGGGCTCTCTATACCACTTCATCAATGTATGTGTGTGTCCGTCTCTTCACCAATATAGCACAGCCTTGATTAGTATGGTCACATAATATTAAGTTTTGAAGTCGATTCTTGTCACTTTATTCTTCTCTTCAAAATTGTTTTAGCAATTGTGCACTTTTGCGTTTCTATTAAAAATTTCAGAATCATCTTGTCTATATCTACAAAAAATCTTTGTTAGTATTTTGATAAGAATTGTGTTAAATCTGAATATCAAATTGAGAAGAAGTAACATCTTTACTATGTCAAGTCTTCCTCTCCATTAACATGGTTTCTCTCTATATTTATTTAGATCTCCTTTGATTTATTTTATCAGCCTTTTTGTAGTTTTCAACATAAAAGCCCTGTACATGTTTTGTTAGAATTGCACCTAAATATTGTGGTTTGAGTGTTTGTAATTGGTATTGCATTTTTATTGGGGGGGGGGAATCTATAATTCATTGCTGGTATGTAGATATATAATTGCCTTTTTATGTTTATCTTATGTCCTTTGACCTTGCAGAACTCACTTATACTTCTGAGAACTTTTCTGTGGATTCCTTGGGACAGTCAATTGTCATAGTCCTGTTCACTGCTAGACTTTAAAGTGTTGTCCCAGTTCTTGGGTCTTGGATTTGGAAGAATCACAAGCCTTGGCCCATGAGATAGAGAGAGATGACAGACACTCAACAAGTATGTGTGAAGAAGTTATTGTAAAGAAAGTTTAACGGTGCAAAGCGAAAGACGTTTCCTAAGGGGAAATGGATCGGTCTCAGCTAGTGGAGAAGACTGTCTACTTCTATGTTTCTCTTTTTTTTTTTTCTTTTTCTTTTTGACACAGAGTCTCACTGTCGCCTGGGCTAGGGTGCCTTGGCATCAGCCTAGCTCACAGCAACCTCAAACCCCTGGGCTCAAGCAATTCGTCTGCCTTAGCCTCCCAAGTAGCTGGGACTATAGGCATGTACCACCATGCCCAGCTAATTTTTTTCTATATATTTTTTTAGTTGGCCAATTAATTTCTTTCTATTTTTAGAGATGGGGTCTCACTCTTGCTCAGGCTGGTTTTGAACTCCTGACATTGAGCAATCTGCCAGCCTTGGCCTCCCAGAGTGCTAGGATTACAAGCATGAGCCACCGTGCTTGGCCTGTTTCTCCTTTTATATGTTAGTAGTTAAAGGTTCGTTATAATTATTCATATTTATATGTGACTGTTTTGGGAACTGAAAATTTTCCAGGTATGGACATGACTTAAAGGTTATGTTATATATACTGTGGGGAAAGTTCTATTTACATTCTCTGACTGGTGGTCAGTGTTCCATGGCCTAACTACTCCATTCTTTAAGACCACAGTAACTGTTTTCACTGCTTATTTTTCTGTAACCATTTCCTCCTTATTGTTTTTCTATAACTGCTTTCTCTTTTCTATTTTTCTGATTTCCACTACCTCTCACTTGTTTTTCTATCCCTAACACCATGTAGACAGTGATGTAGTTTGCAAATAGAGACAATTTCATTTCTTCATGTCCAATCTGTATGCTTTTTATTTCCTTCTCTTTCTATATTGAACCTGCCAAAACTTCCAGAACTACTATGTTTTAAAAGAGTGGTAAGAATGCACATCTTTGCATTGTTCCCAGTCTTCAGAGGAAAGCATTAAATTTCTCACCATTAGTCAGAAATAATGTTAGCTGTATGGATTTTTATCGAGTAGAAACAGTTCCATTTTATTCTTTTATTAATAATCATTTTATCACAAATGTGCATTGAAATTTTATCAAATTTTTTTTTCTGCATCAATTGATATAACCACATGATTTTTCTTTTTTAGTTTGTCCATATAATAGATTACATTTATTGGTTTTGACATATTAAACCAGCCTCAAATCCCTGAAATAAAACCAAAATGGTCATGGTGTATAATTCTTATGTGTTGCTGAATCACATCTCCTAATATTTTCTTAAGAATTTTTGCAATTATATTTATGAGGGATAATGTTCTGTGGTTTTCTTTTTTTTTTTTTTGTATTATCTTTGTCTACCTTTGGTTTCAGAGTAGCTTTGTAAAATGAATTAGAATATGTTCCCTTCTTTATTTTTTGGAAAATATTGTAGAGAATTGTCTTAATTCTTATTTAAACATGTGTAGAATTATGCAGTTAAACCATTTGGCCTGGAGGTTTCTTTTTGTGAAGTTTCTAAAATACAAATTCAATTTTCTTAATAGTTATAGCGCTATTCGAATTATCTATTTCGTATTAGATGAGTTATAGTAGTTTATGTTTTTTGAAGAATTGGTCAATTTAAAGTAGGTTATAAAATGTATATGTGGGCCGGGCGCGGTGGCTCACGCCTGTAATCCTAGCTCTCTGGGAGGCCGAGGCGGGCGGATTGCTCAAGGTCAGGAGTTCGAAACCAGTCTGAGCAAGAGCAAGACCCTGTCTCTACTATAAATAGAAAGAAATTAATTGGCCAACTAATATATATAGAAAAAATTAGCCGGGCATGGTGGCGCATGCCTGTAGTCCCAGCTACTTGGGAGGCTGAGGCAGGAGGATCACTTGAGCCCAGGAGTTTGAGGTTGCTGTGAGCGAGGCTGACGCCACGGCACTCACTCTAGCCAGGGCAACAAAGCGAGACTCTGTCTCAAAAAAAAAAAAAAAAAAAATGTATATGTGTAGAGTTGTTTGTAGTATTCCCTGATGATCCTTTTGTTTCTGCAGGGTCTGCAGTGATTTTATTCCAATACTAGTAATTATTTTTATCTTTGTTGGTCTTGTTATAAATTTGTCAATTTTATTAATTTTTTTGAGGACCCAGGTCATTGAATCATTGATGATGCCTTTTGTTTTTCTATTTTCAGTATCTTGATTTCTACTTTTTATTTCCTCCCTCCTGCTTGCTTTGGTTTTTTCCCCCCTTTCTTTTTTCTAGGTTCTTGAGATAAAATCTTAGATTACTGATTTTAGGCTTTTTCTAATGTATGCCTTTAGTGCTATACATTTTCCTCTCAGCACTGTGTTAGCTGTATCTCACAAATTTTGATCTACTGTATTTTCCTTTTCATTCAGTTTAATGTATTTTTTTAAATTTCCCATGATACTTCATCTTTAACTAATGGATTATTTATAATTGTGTTGTTTAGTTTCCAAGTGTTTGGACATTTTCCTGTTATCTTGCTGTTACTGATTTCTAGATTGAGTCCATTGTGGACAAAAAGCATGCTCCGTATCATTTCAGTTATTTTAAATTTTTGGAGGTTTGTTTTACGACCTAGGATATTTTGTATGTTCTACGGGCACTTGAAAACAATGTCTATGTAATCTGCTGTTGTTGGGTAAAGTGTTCTACAAATACTGATTAGATTTCATCAATTGATTGTGCTATTGAGTGTTTCTATCTCCTTGCAAACTTTGTCTCTGATTTTTCTATCAGTTATTGAGAGGGAATGTTGAAGTCTCCAACCACAATTGTGGATGTATCTATATGTCCTTTCAATTCTATCAGTTTTTGTTTCACATATTTTGCAGCTCTATCACTTGGAGCCTACATATTTAAGATTGTTATGTCCTGTAGTTGGATTGACCCTTTTATCATCATGCAATGTCCTCTCTGTCTCTGGTAATTTTTTTGCTCTGAAATTCAGTTTGTTTGGTATTAGTATAACTACTTCCACTTTCTTTGGATTATTATTTATGTAATATATCATTTTTCATCCTCTTGCTTTCAACCTGACAACATAAAGTGAGTTTCTTACAGATAGCATGCAGTTTGGTCACATTTTTTAACCTACTCTACCAATCTATGTCTTTTAATTGACATATTTAGATCATTTACGTTTAACACAATCATTGATATGTTAGACTTGAGTTTAGAGTTTGAATTTTTGTTTTCTGTTTGTTCTTTCTGTTATTATTTCTTTTTTTTTTTTTTTGCCTTCCTGTGAGCTACTTAAAACACTTCTTACAATTCCATTTTGACCTATGATAGTGTTTTTTAATCTTTTTCGATAGCTTCTTAAGTGATCATAATTTTTCTAGGTATTACTTTATATATAAATAATTCATAACAGTCTATTTGTGTCATCATTTCACCAGTTCCAGTAAAGCATAAAAACATTACTTTTCTTTATATTCCTTTACCTTTCCTATTTATCATTGTCTTAAATATTTCTCTACATACATTTAGAATCACATCAAATCAGACGGTGTTATAATTTTGCTTCACTCATCAAACATAATTTAGAAAACTCTAGAGAGGAAAGAAAGTCTACTGTATTTATGTATATTTTTTCTTATTGTATTCTTTTTTCCTTCTTGGTGTTCCAAGTTTTCTTCTTTTATTATTTACTTTATGTTTAGAGAAATTCCTTTTGTCATTCTTCTAGGGTATTCTGGTGATAATTTTTTAGTTTTCAAGCATCTGAGCATGTCCTAAGTTCCCCTTCATTTCTGAAAAATATTTTCTTTGCATCTAGGATTCTGGGATGATAGTGCTTTTCTTTCACCATTTGGAAAATGTTGAACCACTTCTTTCTGGGCTCCATGATTTCCAACGAGCTATATGATGTAATTCATACTGTTTTTTCTATAAGTAAGATACCATTTCTCTATTTCTCCTCACAATATTTTTTTTCTTTGTCTTTAATTCTCAGATGTTTTAACATGACATGTTTTGGTATGGATTTATTTGGTTTATACTATTTGGAGTTCACTTAGCTTCTCAAATCTGTAGTTTTATATCTTTTTCCAAATTTGAGAAGTGCTCTGTCATTAATTCTTAAAGCACTTTTCAGCTCCACCCTCCTCATCCTCTCCTTCTGAAATTCGAAGGACATGAAAATTACATCTTTTTTTATATTCCTGAGGTCCCTGCAGCCCTGTTTATGTTTTTTTATTCCACTTTCTCTCTGCTGTTCAGGTTGGACAGTTTTATTGCTCTTTCTTTCAGTTCAATGATACTTTCCTTTATCCCTTCCATTCTACTATTGAGCTCATCCATTAAGTTTTTCATTATGGTTATTGTAATTTTTTAGTTCTAAAGTTTCCATTTGATTCTTATTTATATCTTCTTTCTTTGCAAAGACTTTCTATTTTATCATTCCTTTCAGCATGTTCATAATTGCTTGTTGAAGCATTTTTACGATAACTTCTTTAAATTTTTTGTCAGATAATTTTAACATCTCTGTTATCTTGATGTTGAAATATTTATTGTCTATTTATCAGTGAGTCTTAGAACTTTATAGATTTTGGTATGGTAATATTTTTATAGAAACTGGGACATATTTGGCATTATGTAATGATACTTCTGAATCTTTTTTAACCTCCTGTTTTACCTGGCTTCTTTTGACACACTCTTGCTGGATGGAGGTGGGAGTTCTGGCTTACTCTAGACCTCCAGTGATACCTCATTAGCTGAGAGGAGTGATGGTGCCATATTACTGCTCCCCACATAGCCTTCACTGACTCTATGATGCTGGAGGGTGGCCATATTTTCGCTCATTGGTGGTAAAAGTTCCACCTCTCTTTGGCCTTTTGACACTACCCTAATATGTCAAAACTAGTGTGTTTGGAGGCTCCTCATTTATGCCTCATGAGTTGTTAAAGTCTCAGCTCCCCACATGGTCTTGGCTGCTGGAGGTGGGGATAGGGGAACAGATTTTTCTGGGGAGTTTTCTGTAATGAAATCCAAAAGTTTTCTGCCTTCCTAGGCATTCATTTTCCTGGTTTTGTGGCTGGAAAAAGCAGGATTTTGCTGTTGTTGCTATTCTTATTGTTATTTTCTGCATTCCTTGGCATTTCTGGATTGCTGGCTTCTTTATCTCCAAGTTTGGAATAAATGAGATACAACAAAAACTGAGGAAACTCAACAACATTTTATTCCTTGGATCATGAGATACCTAGCCCTCTTCTCTTCACTTTAAATAGTTCTCTGATGTTTGTTCTGGAATTTTTTTTTTTTTTTTTTTTTTTTTTTGAGACAGAGTCTCGCTTTTGTTGCCCAGGCTAGAGTGAGTGCCGTGGCGTCAGCCTAGCTCACAGCAACCTCAAACTCCTGGGCTCAAGCAATCCTCCTGCCTCAGCCTCCTGAGTAGCTGGGACTACAGGCACGCGCCACCATGCCCGGCTAATTTTATATATATATATTAGTTGGCCAATTAATTTCTTTCTATTTTTATAGTAGAGACAGGGTCTCGCTCAGGCTGGTTTTGAACTCCTAACCTTGAGCAATCCGCCTGCCTCGGCCTCCCAGAGTGCTAGGATTACAAGCGTGAGCCACCACGCCCGGCCTGTTCTGGAATTTTAATTGTAGTTAATGAGAGAAATAGGAAAAAGTATGTCTATTGCATCTTTCCTGAGCAGAAGTTCAATTTCACACTTGCTTTTGTGACCACCTTTTGTAAAAGCATAAGCTCCTCAATATTTGAATGCTAAAAATTAGCCTGTTTTATGTTATGCCTTGAACTTCTGAAAAGGTATGTCATTGTGCCCTCAAACAAGTCTGTAAGATGTAGCCACCATGAAGAATCCCTGATTGTTCAAATATCCCATATTCTCACACTTGTCCTTATGTGTTACGCCAGAAGCTACTCATAGAATCTTCACAACTCCTACAACCTATCACAAAAGGATCATGTTCATTATTGGGGTGTCATCTCAGAATATTCAAAAGCTTCCAATCATTAAGATTTCTGAGTACCACTGAGCTCCCAACAAAGGTGAGGAGAAGAGCTTCTCCCCTAACCATGCCTTGTTTGCCATTTGAACACCAACACAATTCCACTTATTCCTAAAGATCAGCCTCCCACCCTTCCTCTTCAGTTAGCTTTTGGCTCAGTAACATTGCCCTGAGACAATATCAAATGATGTGAGATTCTAAGAGAGTTTTGTTGGTAATAAGGGGAATAATTTTCTGGAATTAATTTAACAAGTATCCTGTGAATTTCTACTATGTGCTGCACATTGTTCTAACCACAGGATATAGAGTAATAAATAAAATTATTGACTGGAAACCAGTCAAGGTACAAAGTAAAAGCTGTTTCCTATTTTATTTTTCATATACATTGTCCGCCTAGCCTTGCCCCCAATCACAACTCCTTCTTTTAGACAGAAAAATGCCTCATTTAGATCAATGAGTGCAAATAGCTAAAATGAGTGAATTAATTACTTATATTATTTCCACTCACTTCTGTCCTAAGTCACTCAAAATACCACCAAACATATATTTCTAGAATATTAAGGCAGTGGTCCCCAACTTTTTTGATACCAAGGACCAGTTTCATGGAAGATAGTTTTTCCACGACCTCAGGGAAGGGTGTTATCATTTTGCCTCCACCTCAGATCATCAGACATTGGATTCTTGTTGGGAGCACACAACCTGGATCCCTCCCATGCACAGTTTGCGGTGGGGTTGCCATTCCTATCAAGGTCTGATGTCTCTGCTGATCTGACAGGGGAGGGGCTCAGGTGGTGATGCGAACGACAGGAGAGGCTGTGGGTGCAGGTGGGGCTTCACTCGCTGGCCCACCGGTCTCTTCCTACTGTGTAACCCAGTTCCTGGCGGGCTTAGACTGCTGCTGGTCTGAGGTCCAGGGGTTGGGGACCACAGCATTAGATGATTTAAAAAAGTGTGTGACAATATTTATGATGTCAAAGACCTGATAATCTAGTTTGGAAGACAAAATATATACTTCAAAAAAAAAGGCTAAATAAAAATAGTTAAACTCATATTAATATGCCAGGTTGGAGGGTGTGAAAAAAATCCCTTATTTATTTTCTTTAATTTTTACAGAAAACACTAAAAATACAAGGAACCTCACCCCAAAAAGTTTAAATAGATTGTCTCATGTTCTTTTTCTAATAAATGGTGATTCTGGGCCTAAAACCTGGGTCTCTCTACTCTGAGTATTGGACCATGTTAAGGTGCTTTTAATGAGATATGTATTTTAGCTCATACAAAGAAAAATCATCTGAAGATTAAATTGGAGAGCAATGACAGGAAGAAAAGTTTGCAAAGTGACTGCTGCAACAAATTAAACTGCAAAAGCAAGCAGCCTCTGGAAACCTCAATAGATAAGATTTCAGATATTCATTTTAAAATAGCATATTTTTTTTTTAAAGAAGAGGAAGAAAAGATCTCATTCTTGTAACAATCTAACAAGATAAAATTTTGTTTACTCTTGCTTTAATGCCTAAAGCTCTTACTGTCTGGTAGTTCCTGATTCAATAATTAGTAAGTGGTAAACAAGTTGGATTTAAAGTTGCCTAATAAAAGTTTTCTTATAGCAGGCAATAAAAGTATCAAGATGCTGTAACCAGTTAAAGTAGTTTTCAAATGGTAGTCTATAAGAAAAAGCATTTCAAGATGTTTAAAAATATACATGGAAAACATTCTAAAGGCAGGGATTGTTATAAATTTTGTTTATTACTCTATTCCCTTTGCTTAAAACAATGCACGGCACACAGTAGGAATTCACTAGATACTTCTTAAATGAATTCCAGAAAATGATTCCCCCTTTTACCAACAAAACTCTCTTAGAAATTCAAGTCATTTGATGTTGTCTTGGCAACGTTACTGAGCCAAAAACTGACATCTGAGCCCCAATCTCATTCTTTTTGTCCAACCAACTAATCGAGTAGAAAACTTATTAGCAATGCTGACAAATATGGTATCATCAGTTATTAAAAGAAGCTACCTTCAGTTAACCAAAACCAATTTCTCATATCCATGTGCTGTGGGAGGAAAAAAAACAATGAGAAAAAAAAAGAGAGGGTTTGGTGATGGATAGACCTAGGTTCCAATTCCAGTAATATCACTTGCTCACTGAATAATCTGAGCCTCAGTTTGTTTGTTTGTTTGTTTGTTTTTTAATCTGGGAATAAGAAGATCATTTCTTAAGATACTTGCAATGATTGGAAAAAATAGAAAAAGATAGATTATTGATCTCCTGATAAATAGTATACACATAGTATTTGCAGAATACTTAAATTAGATTCTGAAAATATACCCCTACTCTATAATGCTTGCCAACAGATTTATCACTTATCACAGGGTAATTCTTTAAATTCTAATAGCTGAGAACTAGATGCAGGGTTATTTCCATAGATAATTTACTCCTATGTAACTATAACTCCATCCCTGTCTGCTAAATCCTATAGACAGTGATGGTTAGCAAATACAATAATAAACATTAACTTCCCATTTATACGAAGCACAGAGGTTTAAAAAAATCCAAATAGTGTAAGCTATAGCTGTTTATTACACGATATATAATTAAATATGGTTTGGCTAACAACACAATATGAAAAGATGGCTCCACATCACCCACTAAAGCTCAAATATAATCATTTTGGAAAACAATGTCTTAGCACTGGCTCATTCTGAGCTCCGGATCAAAAAAACAGCTGAAGAAGAAATGTTATTAGTATGGTCAGCACTGAAGCTAGATGACTGGAGCCAGCAAACAATAATCACTGAGTTACCTTGAGTCATAGATGGGGAACTAGACTTAGAATGAGATGTCATTAGTCTTCTTTCACATGGACCCAATTCTTTACCCACTTATATTCAGCATTCTTTAGGTATATAACATTTTGCTGTTCCTCAGGGTACCCAGACACAACAGCTGATAGAGGAGTTGTTTCTAAGAACCTCCCTGCTCTAAGATCCTTGGTTCTGCAAATGTGTCCAAATGGTAGGTGAATGGATAACAAATGTAACAATGGCTAATATTTGCTTGTTATATGCCAGGCATTGTGCTGAGTGCTTTTATTTAATCATCTGTAATAGCCCAAAGAGATAGGCCCTATCAATATCCTTATTGTATTAATGAGGAAATTTAGGCATAGAGAGGTTTGCCACTTTTCTATGGGTCACATCTAGAAAATGCAGAGATAAGATACAAACCAAGACTGTCAACCTGCAAAATCCACCCTCTTAGCCACCACTCTGTTCTACCAAGCAGGACATTATTTAGAGAATTATTGATGTGGGTTTATTATTATTATTGAGACCAGGTAAATTCAAGGGATTATCCAGCCCAGGTTCTGGAATTCATGAGCTGCCATGATTTTATTTTTGATGATCTTTAAAACAAAGAAAAGGAGAAGTCGAAGACAAGAATCAGAATGATTTCTTCATGTTATTTAATAAAGTGTTCATTCCTAACTTTTCTCTATGTCTTTCTGAGCTTAAGAATAAAGTAGGAAAAATAAGGAGGAAAGGGAAGGAATCAGGGAAGGAATCAGGGAAGGTGGTTTTCCAAAGCATATAGTGCAGAAAATGAAGCCACATAAAAATGATGTGAAATGTTGTACTTCTCATTCCTCCCAACCTCATCTCTCCAAGTCACCCACCATAAATGAGCAGTGAAAATTATATAAAATTATATATATAAATATATAGCAATGTCTTTTCTACTTTTGTGTACTCTGCTTTTAAGCCTTTTAAAAAATAGCACTCATTAACACCAAACAAGAATTTATGTCTATCAGACATAAATTATTATACAAATTTCAAGAATCCTAACTCTATGACAATAAAGTACAGTTAAAAAAATGCCAGACCAGCTTCAGTCATCCTATTTCTTCCCTATCCCACATTCTCCATTTACCTTTCCCTTTTTGGTAGAGTTTGTCCCCCAACCACAAAACTCATGTTGAGGCTTGGTCCAGAAAGTGATGATGTTGGCAGGTGGCTCCTTTAAGAAGTGATTAGGTCATTACAAGGGATTAATGCCTTCCTCGAGGGAGTGAGTTCTCCCTCTTTCAGGACTGGATAATTTACTACAAGAGCAGGTTTTTATAAAGTAAGACCACCTTTGTGTTTGGTCTCCTTTTGCACATGCTCACTTGCCCTTCCACTTTTCCACCATGCTATGAAGCAAAAAACAAGGCCCTCACCCCGAAGCAGACCAGATGTGGCCACACAATCTTAGACCTCCCAGTGTCCAGAAACATGTGCTAAATAAACCTCTTTTCTTTGTAAATTACTCATCTCAGATACTCTCTTATAGCAACAAAAGATGGGCGAAGACATTTCTCTAACAGTTCCTAGCTGCCAACTCCAAGCTGTGAAGGTTTGGAACCTCAGGCACAGAGTGATATCTATCTGGAGGCAGACAGCTACATCCAAACAGCCCTGCAACCACCGCCCATTCCAGGTTCATGGAAGCCGTTGCACTGGTCCTTTCCAGGATACCTCATTCCCATTGCAGTCTTGCTTGTCCTGTCATTCTGCAGTGCACTTTGGGATGCTCTTAGGATGTATATGTCAGTCATGTTCAGGTAGAAGAACTTGCCAGACCTATTCCTAGACCTATTCTTGCTGGAAAGATGTTAAGATCCTGCATTTTTTATGGTTTAAAAAAAAAAAATTTGCATTAAAAGTCCCAGTTCTACTCTGGATATAGTATGTGTTCAAGTGTATATGTTCAAGTGGCAGACTCTACCAATTCTATCTCTGTCAACTTTGTTAATTAATTTCTTATCCAGTAAAGATGAGGGTAAGGAATTGGCTAGGAAATCGAAACTATTTACTCATAGTTGTTATAAATTAGTCAAAGGTAGGGTGATGAGGCTGACAAAAATCAGAGCTTCTTGGGATCAATAACATGGACAAGATAATGAAGGAGGTAGAATTGTGATTTGACTCTGAGCTGGAAGATATGCAACAATAAGCACAGCAGGAAAAGGTTTGTCTTGCCTGGGATCCTCATCCTGAAGTATTTAATGCTTAGCTTTACATACTAAATAAAAATTATTTGTCATATCTTGAAAAAGCTGAAAAAATGGAAGAAAGAAGGAATGGGATAGTATTGTATCTAGAGGCTCTAATTATATGTTTCAGAAGGCTAGGGCATCCATTGTTGATTTCTTTAATACTCAAGCATTTACATACATTACATTTCCATAAGGAAGACAGTCATTTATTTATTATTTAAGAATGTATTAAGGGGGTGACAGCAAAATGGTAGACTAGGACTCTCCAGCAGTCATCTCCCTGCAGAAACATCAATTTGAGGAACCATCCATGCACAAAGATAACTTTCCAAGAGCTAAGGAAACCAAGTGAGAGATTACAGGACCTGAGTATAGCACAGATAAGAAAAGACACATTGAAGAGGGTAGAAAGGATAGTTTGTGCAGTACCTATGTCAGCCCTAACGCCCAGACAGCATAGTGTGGAGAGATACCCTCCACATCTGGGAGAAGGAAAGAGAAGTGAATACCATACTTTGCCTTGGATTCCAAAACCAGGCCTACCCCAGAAAAACCCAAGGGTAGGCAGGTCCCTACACCCTCAGACTCCAGGCCAGTACCTGATATGATCTTCTAGGCCCTACCACCAGGCCAATGGCAGACTCAGGCTCCAGATTGCCCTCACACCAGGCTAGCCCCCACAGCCATAGGCTATAGGACCACTCTAGTACCAGGCTCACCCTTACAGCCCTAGTCATTAGAACTTGTCCTTGTGAATACAGAATCCAGGCCCATTCAGCACCAAGCCTGTTCTTGCATCTCCATGCTCAAAAACTTAAAAATAAAACTACCATATGTCCCAGCAATACCACTACTGAGTAGATATTCAAAGAACATGAAATCAGTATGTCAAAGAGATATCAGCACTGTTATGTTTATTGCAGTATTATTCACAATAGCCAAGATATGGAATCAACCTAAGTGTCTGTCCATCAACAGAGCAATGGATAAAGAAAATGTGATATATATATATGTACATATATGTATATAGACACACACATATATACACACATACCATAGAATATTATTCAGCCTTAAAGAAAGAAAGAAAATCTTGGTATTTGCAACAGCATGAATGAATCTGGAGGAAATTACACTAAGTGAAATAAGCAAGGCACAGAAAGATAAATACCACATGATCTCACTTATATGTGAAATCTGAAAAAGAGGAACTCTTAGAAGTAGAGTTTAGAATGGTGGTTACCAGGGGCCATCAGTGGCGGTGGGTAGGAGATGTTGGTGAGAGATACAAAATTTTAGTTAGAAAGGAGGAATAAGTTCAAGAGACCTATTGTAAAACATGGTGACTACATTTCATAACAATGTCTTGTATTTAAAATTGCTAAGAAAGTAGATTCTAAGTGTTCTTGCCACAAAAATAAGTATGTGAAGTAATGCATATGTTAGCACTATCTAGCCATTCCACAATGTATATATATATTTCAAAACATGTTGTATATAATAAATATATAGAATTGTATTTGTCCATTGAGAAAAAAAATACTTAAAAATAAAATAACTTTTTAAAAAGGATGTATTAAACTTAAACTTCTAGGGAAAAGTAATAGGGCTAAATGCTACTGGAGCTATAATTGTGTAAGATAGGGCTGCTATTCTCAAGAGATATATAGTATATGAGGGTGACTTAGAGTCTTCCTCTTTGCGTGGACCACGGTAATACTTGTAAAATGTAAATTAAAGATCATCTAGTCCAGTGCTTCTCAAACATTAAAATACAAACAACTTACTTGAGGATCATTTAAAATGCAGATTCATATGCTATAGGTCTTACATGGTGCCTGAGACTCAGTATTTCTAACAATTACCCAAGTGATGCAGCTGTTGCTAGTTCACAGACCACACTTAGAGTAGCAAAGATGTAGACTATAATCCCTGCTTTAATTTACCAAGGTATTTCAATGCAGCTGGAGTCACTGTGCATTAATCCTTTATATACCCAGTAGCCATGACCCCAAAAGAGCAACCTCATAACATCTTTATGATATAATGTCCCCCCTGAGAAACATCATGCCCACATCTGTGACTCACTAGTTCACCAGAAGATGAAAGAGATCATGCCTGGTACATAAAAGCTGGCACCCAGTAAAGAGTTCTTTTTACCATGACTATAAATTGAGGAAGATGGGTATTTCTTTTTTAAATTTTAATAATTAAACTTTATCTTTTCTAGTCATAAGAGGCAACATCATTAAGAAGAAAAGTAAACCTCAGTAGGAATTTGCAATTTTAGTCATTTTTAAAGCACTGGTGAAGGACATGTTCCAGTATTAGCACTTGGTCAGAGGCTCCCATTAGTAATTAAGGACTGCTTGCAATCAGCAATGTGTGCTTGCATTATATAAGACATACTGATTTCTGGAGGAAGTCAACCTCTATCTCTCCCCTGCTAATAAGAAATTGGGAGGCACAAAACAACCCCAGATGGTGTATGTTTGTAGTAATGAATGGAGGTATTTTAATGCTGTTAGTTAAGTTTTACTTTGTATTTTTAATGAGGGACTCACTGCCCAAGACATTTTAATTGTAAACCAGATTCCCCATGAGGTCTTAAACTCTTTTATGTTAAACATAAAGCTTTGTTAACTTGTATGGGTGATATCACTCATCCCTTAAGAACAAGGGGATATAAAAATATTTCATAATGAGCCATGAATACATAACATAACCCCAGAAGTTTAATAATACTAACCCATATTTCATTTCTTCAAAAGATTCCTTATTCTACCTACATGAAGCCACTTTCAAATGAAAAGATTCAAATTTGGTTTCACAGATATAAACAGAGTTTTGTTCCTGAAATTCTAAGTGAAAATAACCAAGCAGCAAGTGGGATGAGATTATTTAACATTCTTTTAATGGAATATTCTGGGTAGACAGGCAAGTCATTTACTGAAATCTCTTTTCTTTGATTACGTAAAAAGTAACATTACTTTGTGATCACCTATTTAATAAGATTTTGCCTCCATCTCCCAAGAACCATTCTGACTTTAAAAGTTTTATGTCTCATTTGGTAAAATGTTTTTTGCAAATGAAGCCTTGGAGAAAGGAAGCCAAGTTGGAACATTTTTAGAGGATTTGCCAGAGATCATGAAATTAAGTCATCTCAAGATACATTAAGAATCCCAAGTACTCAATTTCAAGGAAGGAGAATGAGTTTCTAATCCTATTTCTGTCACTAAATATGGTTGTTTGACCTGAGGCAAGTCAATGTTTCCCTGGACCTCTCTTTGCTCATCTGTCATAGAAGAAGCCATAACGTGTAACAAAAATGTTTGTACCTCCATAATATCCTGAAATAAAAAAATAAAAATAAATAAAATATCTGGATGGGGATCACCATATACAGCCTCACCTGGAGTGCTTCTTAAAAATGCATATTCCTAAGTCACACCCAGTCCTACTGAATCAGGCTGCAAAGGTGTCATTTTCCTTGACAAGTTTCCCAAGTGATTTTTACACTCACAAAGTATGAGAACACTGAAGCCGATTAGCTTCAAGGCCTTCCAAAAATATTCTTTGCTTGGAAAACAGACCTAAGGTGAACTACAAATCTTGACAAATCTCACCTTCAACTCACTCTGTCATTTCCCTATGATAATGTATCTCAGTCTCCATCTGACGCTTGAGTTCTGCCATCAACTTGTCAACTACTAATTGTGTACTTGCAGTATACCATGTCCTCTTTGTCTTTACCCTAATTGAAATAGGGTATGTGAAGAACATTAGGGTGAGTTTTTGGAAGAAGTATAGGCAACTAGTAAGAGATTAGAAAATGACTAAGATAAAATCTCCAAGTCTTCCTTTGCTTTATAATAAAAGAAATTATACCTATGTAAAATATTAGCATTCTAGTAGCAAAAGCAAGATATATTAAAATATGTCTAATATGATCCTATTTCTGTAACAATATAAAAACTGTTATTTAGGGAGATGCATTTGCGTACAATATATTGATGATTTTGTTATAATATATAAACACTGAAAGGTTAGGGATGAGGGATAATTTGAGTGAATGGAGAAGGAAAGTAAAAGGAAGGAAGAGGCAAGAAAAAAGAAAGAATAGATTTGATATAATAATTATTTATATAAAATTATAATTTATGTAAGTATATACAAATATTTTAAAAATAAAATAGAATAAATTTGAAGATTAAAAACAATAAACCAGAGGTTATGCAAATAATCCAACAGTCATACATATTTAAAATATATCATGTAAAAGAGGCCATCTGTACTGTCCATCTGAATACTATGGCTCTATTCTAATTAGACACTTTCTAATTTAAAACCTAGAAACTTCAGTTCTCTATAAAGAAGAATCTTGCTTATGTTCAGGAAAGAGTATCAACAAAAGAGTTGTCTTGGATTGGACCAATTCTGCCAAGAATTAGTTGCACAATTCTGAACTCCTTTTGTCACTCTGGTCCTCATACAAACATTTGTAAAATGAAGAGATGGAGCTAGATTCTTAATATTATGTTCATGATTACAACTGCTGTATGCAAATTCTCTCTCTGTAGGAATCCAAGTTTACTTTTTCACTTTTCGCAAGTTTCAAGCAAAAAAAAAAAATCTACTTTGTAAAATCCAAAATTACCTCTTTCAGTTACCCCTAGAGGGAGGGCCGTTACTAACACCATAAGCCAGAAGACGCTGAAAAGATAAAATCCTTTCCGCCAGAGAAAGGTTAGAGTGGAGGGGGATTCTGAAGGTGAGTTTTCTGTAAGAATTAGGAAAAGAAAGGAAAGAAAGAAGGGAGGGAGGGAAGAGGTATATCTATGCATTTCCAACAAAAGAAGAGGTCTTTTCAACCAAGCAGGTGCATGCCAGTTGAATGTAGCCTGAAGGAAAAGGGGACTGTTCAAGAGAAAGTAGCAGTCTCACATTCTTACCCAAGCCAAGATGTGGGTAATAACCCCATCTGTTAGGGAGACGATGAAATGTGAGCCAAAGAAAATGAGTTCATGAACTTGGGATGTTAAAAAGAGAGAGCAAGCTCATTCAATATCTCAGAACTGCCTAAAGCTTTCTTTTAGTCAAGTTTAATTTCCTTTGTCAAGCATAATTTGCGGATCTCATAGGACATCAACTGTGGGTACATGTACTGTTCCCAGGACATTTTGTACTGTACTCTCCATCCACAGCTCAGCAGGGTGAAAATATGAAGTAATTTACCTAAAGGCTCAGATTCCTGTCTATAATATTAGAATTTTCAGGTCTGAGCAAGTCTACAGACGATATCATCAGTCAGTCTTCTGATTAATGAAAAACAATGCTCTTTCTGCACAAGCAATAAGCATCCAAAACTTCAGCATTTAGATTCAGTGCTTTTGGAGATATACAGTGGAACCTTGGAAACAGTTACTTCACCTTGCAGTGTTTTTACTTCCCAGTTTTCAAAACAAAGATCAAAGCAGAGATCACACATATGAAGTGATGCATCCAAGGTCCCATAACTGGTTACTGTGTCCAGGAAGAGTGTTTTAGTTGTAAGTGACTACAAACACAACCCGAACTGGCCTAAACAAAATCGGTAGCTATTGGTTCCGATGAACAAAGTCGGCTCAAGTAGGACTAGCTTCAGGCTTAACTTGATTCACAGTATCAAAAAATTTTACCAGGACCAAATTCTTCTCTCCAGAGCTCTTGAGTCTCCATCTTCTAGGTTGGCTCCATTCTCAGAGCAGGTTCTCTTCTTATAGTGCAAGATGTGATGCCTCTTAGCACCAGAACTTATTCCCTTGGGTTGAAGTCCAGTGAGAAAGAGCATCTGCCTGTGTACCACAATTACCAGCAAAAAAATTTATTGTATTTCAATATGTCTGTGAAAATAAAATGTCCTACTTGAACCAAATATCCTGCTTGCAGCCAAGACTAATGTGTGATTGAACCATGTGCCTAGCTCTAACGTAGGAGTAGGACCCCCACAGGTAACACATGGACTGAAAATGGAGGAAGCATAGAGTCTCAAAGAGCAGAGGCTATTACTAGAAGGAAAGAAAATGAATGACAAGAAGGTCAACATTGGCAGAGCCTGAAATAGAACCAATTCTTCAGGATGCTGACGGCTACCTCACTCCACTGCTTTTCATTCTGTGTGTGGCTGTGATATAAACAATTTATGGGAAGGTTAATAACATGGAAATTCCTAGGATTTAAATGAAAATTAATGTTTGGTGATAATCCAGGAAACAATATTCATGTTGTGATACAGTTGTATTATAAAAGTCAAGCACATTTTCATCTTCATAACCTTGAATTTGGCAATGTATTCTTAGATATGAAACCAAAATCATGAGCAACAACCACAACAAAATAAAAGACTGACTTTATCACAATTAAAAGCTTTTGTGCAACAAAGGATACCATCAATAGAGTGAAAAGACAGTCTACATAATGGGATAAAATACTAACAAAATATATATCTGATAAGGGTTTAATATCCAGAACATATAAAGAACCCCTGCAACTCAACAACAAAAGGAAAACAACCCAATTAAAAAATAAATGAAGGAATTAAATGTCCAATAAGCACATAAAAATATATTCAACATCATTAATCATTAGGGAAATGCAAATCAAAACCATGAGATAACACTTCATACTTACTACAATTGCTATAACAACTACTATGACGACAACAACCACCCAGAAAATAACAAGTGTTGGTGAGACATTGCTGGTGAGAAAGTAAAATAATGCAGCCACTGAAAAGCAATGTGGCCATCCTTCCAAAAGTTACACATACAATTACTATATGACCTAGAAATCCTACTCCTAAGTATATACCCCAAATAATTTAAAACAGGGCCTCAATCAGATACTTGAACACCAATGTTTATTGCAGCACTATTTACAATAGACAAAAGTTGTAAACAACTCATGTGTCTATCAATAAAACAAAACACCAAAATCTGGTATATACATAGAATGAAATATTATTCATTCATAAAAAGGAAGTTGTCATACCTACTACAACATGGATGAACCTTGAAAACTTTAGGCTCTGTAAAATAAGCCAGACACACAAAAAAACAAATATATAAAATATCTATAATAGGCAAGTACATTAGAGGTTACCAAGGGCTGGAGGGAGGAAAGAATGGGTAATTATTGTTTAATGAGTACAAGGTTTTTGTTTGGGGTGATGGAAAAGTTTTGGAAATAGAAAATGGTAATGATTGTACAATATGGTGAATATAATTAATGCCATTATATTAAAGTCATTAAAATGGCAAATTTTATTTTATACACATTATATAACTAACCCATTTCTAAGATAATGGCACTAATCCATTTATGAGAACAAAACCCTCATAATCAAATCACTTCTTAAAGGTGCCACTTCTTAATACTATCACAATGGCAATTAAATTTCAACCTGATTTTTGGAGGAGACATTCAAACCATGGGAAGATAGGAAAACAGCATCTAACATTTCTTTTTATTATTATTTCAAAATATTAAGGGAGTACAAGTGTTTTTGTTACATGAATGAATTGCATAATGCTAAAGTCAGGGCTTTTAGCATGCTCATCACAAGAGTAGTGTACATTGTACTCACAGGTAAGTTTTTATCCTCACCCTCCCACTTCTTATTTTCCAATGTCCTTCACACCACTACATGACCATGTGTACCTATCATTTAGCTCCCACTTATTAGTAAGAACATATGGTATTTGTTTTTCCCTTCCCTAGATACTACCCTTAGGATAGTGTTCTCCAGTTCCATGCAAGTTGCTGCAAAAGACATTATTTCATGCAATCTAACCATTTCTGTTCTATTTTTTCTTTCTGCTTCCTCTTATGCATCCAAAGCTTCCTCAGTGTGGTGGTAATCACTAATTGTCCAATAATATCTATTACTTTGAGTTTTCCCTGGGCAGATGGCAAGCCCACTATAAACTACATTTCCTTCCTGCCTTACAACTTTGTGGTCATATTACTGAATTCTGACCAATGGGATGTGAACAGAACATTCCATTGCTATATGCCACTCAGGATCTAGTACCCAAATACAATAAACCCACAGTGTTCCCCTGTCCTTTGCCCCTCACTGTTGGTTGGCAGATAGTGAAAAGTATCCACTTTGGTCTAAAGGAGAAGCTGCCCTCCCCAAGGGACTGCCTATTTCAAATTGCAAACCAAAACATGAGACAAGACAAAACTTGTACCTGGTTAAAGTGACCATATTTTTTGGTCTCTTTGCTACAGAGTCTTGGCTTGTATCCTTAAACTTGGTCTCTGTATGTCACTATGTCTTTCCCTACTTCACTCTGCCTTCATTTTTGGCTCCTAATTTATAGCAACACAGATTGGCTTACTGAAGCTTCAGAAGATTGGTGCTTATCATTAACCTACAGCTTTTTATTTTCTCATAATCCCAATGAGGATTGGTAGGCTTCTTTCTAGGTAACAGCCATGGCTTAACATTGCCTTTCAGCTCCAGATGGAAATCCAGTCTTTACCCTGAAGAATAGAATAGACCAGGGTTTACCAAAAAGGAAGTGGCACTAGCATTAATAAATATCTGCTGCCTCTTGCCCATGCTGAACACAGGGCACACATAGCCAGTCAATCCTGATACTCTGCCTGAGCCTTCTGTCATTTCAGAACTCTTCTCAACCAGTGCTGCAAAGGGCAACTGTTAAACAATAGGAATTAGCAGACCATGTGAAACCTTTTTGCTAGGCTTGGCTTAAAGGAGTATACAATGAGCAGAGTGAAGTAAGAACTAAGATTCATTCTTGAGCACAGAAAATTTTAAAAAGGCTCATAGGGACCTAAAAACTAAAGGGTATTTTAAAACTCTGGCTCAGTTCTAGGACTCTAACTGGCAATCTTCCTTCAGAATTAACTCCTTCTGTTTCTTAAATTGGGTGTGAGGGGTGATGTGACTTCTTCCAGAAAGGAATGTGTCCCAAATATATCATCTATTGCTTTTAAAAATCAACATACCTACACTGTTTCTGTTGTGGTAGGGAATAATAAAATAGGAGGGCAGAAACAGCAGAGGTCTTTATAAAAGAAGTGATGGTGAGGCTGGGAGCAAAATGAACAAATATAGATGAGGTTAAAGGAACTCATCAGTAAAAAATATTGATGAAGGAGAACGGAGGTAGTTTAGTCTTTGCCCAGTCATAGTATGCAGGTCCTGCCTAGGCAGATTTCTTTCTCTGAATCTGCAGATATGGCCCCTCTTAATTTTTAAAACAAATATATTACAGGTTCAAATACTGGGGCTACTAGAGGTTAAGTGACTCACAAAAGGTCATGTACCTACTAAAGATGTGCTCCTGAAGGTAAAGGCTGTGCCTGATTCATTGTCTGTTATCTCTTAGACTTGCACACTGCAAGCACTTGATATAAATTGTGGAATGAAGACTATTTCATGATACTTAACCATGATAAAAATCATTTACAGATCATAAAAAATTCAGGGCAAGCCATCTGTAATTTGGAATTTTCCATTTATGATAAAATATAAATGCCCCTCATACCTAAAGATTCTCATTGGCATGTTTGGCAAAAATGCAACTGCCATTTGAGTTGAATATTGAAACCAGCTGAGCCTAGGATTTATAAACTCATGGGAGAAATCCCTGTCTCTTCCGATTGCAGAATCAAAGCATATATTCATCCAGTATATATTGCATTGCATAGCTGTGCATCTGGACATTCCCACTTTGCATTCATGTGTCTCGATAGTTTTTAACCTGGAAATTTTTTCATGCATTTGTTGATTCATTCAACCACTCATCAGTCACTGTGTGCCTACCTGTGCAAGAAACCAAGGTGATGCCAGTAACAACCAGACGAGGCATCCACCTTCAAAGACCTTCTGATCAGGTAGGAAAGGTGAGACAAGCTACCAAATAATTTTGATGGCCTAAACAACTTCTCAGACTCCACATCTCCACCCATAAGGAGGGGCCACTTGACTTGCACTCCCAACACAAACCTCTTTAGTACTGGAATTCTCAGCTTCAAATCTATCTTGGATCTGGTTCTACTGTGACTTTTTGTCCAATTCTTAATAAAAGCTTCCACTTCAGATATAACCTCATTCTTTATCTCTCTCCATGACGCTCTAAAGACCAAAGACTGACCCTAAAATCTATTCATTCACTCATTTATTGTGTATTTATTTATTTAAAATATTACATTGAGCCAGACCCTATGACAGGTCTGAGGATATAATAATGAACAAAAGCAACCACAGCCATTGCCCTCATGGAGCTACAGTCTACAGGGGGAGTCATACAACAGTCGAATATTCTCTCAAACAAACATAACATCCCTAGAGTGACAGGGCTGTGACAGAGTGGTGCATGATACCGGGAAAATCTATGATGAGGTGTAGGGGGTTAGGGGAGGTAGACTCTACATTGCAATCAGTACTATCTAATAGTAATAGCTAAATCCACACATTCATGTTATCAGCAAACACACTGATGGCAATTCTAATAGAAGTTAATCATTTATTGCTTCCTGTGTGCTTGGTTTCCACTGCCTCTAAGAAATGCCACAACATATTGGTTGGCATTTACTGATTCTGATGATTTCCACATAGCAAAAATATGCCCAATGCACTGAGCATTGTATTTTCCCTGCCTGACATTTCTCCCATACAAAATGTGGCCTAAATCATAGTAGTACCCCATGATAAATCAATAAAGCTGATAAACCTGACCAGTTTCCAGCCCCAGATGTTTCAGCTGTGGTCTGTCTCAATTACATTCCAACTCTCAACTATAATACGAGCTTCCTGATTTTTTTTCAAATGTATACAACTTATGATTTGTTTCTTGAAGTCAAATATTCTGAAAGTATTCTTCTAGCTCATTAGCCTTAAAGTTCAATCTTTTAAAAATCACAGCTTCATTTTTAGTTTTGGTTTGTTGATACTTACTATTCAAGTAGCATACTGTACAATAGAACCTAAAATAAAATCTGGGTAGATGGACAATCTCCTGCCAGACAAGAATGGGCTGGGGAGCCACAGACACCTGCTCTTAACCCCAGCTCCAGGGCCTGGATCTGATCTCTTGTTTCAGGAAAATCCCAGGACAGGACAGTATAGGAAAACCAACCCCAAACCAAGAGGGTGCTGAGGGACCAAAGAACAACCCAGACAACTCCAGCATGACAGGATTCAGATGAGTTTATCAAAGGTTACTTACACAGGGCTCTCACTCCTGGGCAGTATAGGAGCTCCTGGGAGAGTAAAATCCACACCTCCTGCCTGTTTGTGGAGACTTAAATTTCTTTCTGGCAAGTGACGCAGAGCTGTCTCCACATCATCGCATGTTTACAAGTAAGATGACCAACCACGCAAAAGGAGCTACTTAAGAATACCGTTTGTGCTTTGTATTTCTTTCGGCTACCTTGTTTTGACCTATATCGCTAAAGAAATCCGCACAAGTTAAACATTAAAAGTCAGAGGTGGGGAACTTTTATTCTTCCCTCATAAAGGTGCTTCAGGACCTTCCTGAAGGACCATTATGGAAGGGGCTCTTTGAGTGAGGAAACTTATGAGGGATGGATATAACGAAGCTACTTTGGAAAAGACACCTCTCTCCCTATTTTTGCATGGGACACAACCTTGCTCCAGCAGAGAGAAACTGAGAGAAAGCCATCTGGTATCCTGATGGCCTTGATGTCCCAGCAACCAGGCAAAAAGCCATGGTAACCTAGAGTACAACGGAAGCTTCCAGACTTCCCAAAGAAACCATAGTAAGTAGCTGTGGCCGGCAAATTTGGGTGCCCAGCCATCAGCCATTCTTCCTGGCCATGAGAACCCCAATTTTGTCCACTGGCAATGTACTCAATCCCAGGGGAAGAATCACAATCAATTTAAATCATTCTTAGCAATTTCACAGCCCTTTGCAAATGACTGTTCTACAGGTGGATGTGAGACCTAGTTCTGTCCAAAAGGAGGTTCTAGCCTACTAGAAGCTTCTGAGAATTTTTGCCTTTTCAAATAAGGGAGAAACACACAAGGAGATGCTTCCTGTTTCTCCCTATCTGCTTTTCACATTTTCCACTATAAAAGGGAGAAAATAGGAGTAGGAAAGCAAAGAAGGGACTGAGGCTTGAGAAGAGAGAAGGAGCTGAATTCCAAGAGTCCAGGCTAGGTCACAGTGGCCAGGTGACTAGCCCTCTCTGCTGTGGAATCATGATTGGCAAATTGTGCCTATTAACCTCTGCCCCTTGTGTGGCTGGTACACAATGAAGATAATGAGGGTATCTGAGTGAGGGCCTGTGTTCTGCCAAGACTCAGACATGGTACAAATGGAAAGCATTATCATCTCGTTATCCCTCATTTCAGGAGGGGTCCTCATTAACAACTGGAAGCTGTATCCTGCCATAGCCATAAAGCAATAAACGGTATAGAAATGAGCCATGAATTACTTCTAATTGCACTACCCCATCACATCAGAGCCAGAGACTGCTCCAAATTAATGCTCAGCAAATTTAAAGCAGATATAGGGATATAATTTTCTATGCAATACTTAATTAGCCTCCAGAAACTGCTACCATGGGGCAGTACCTCAGAGCGTTCGATGCATCTCCCAAAGAGCAACTGCAGTCATGATCCACAGTATAAAAGGAAAGTATGACCCCCTCCCAGAATTTGCAACCCTTTCTAATTGCTCACAGACTGTGATCAGAAAGGATGTCCTAGTGGCTAAATGTGCAGTTGGCTTCTTACTTAATAAAGTGGACAATATCGTTCCTTTATGGCTATAGCTATGCTACAGCAAGCCCCTTCATTGCTTCTCTGTGGTCCTGTCAATGATCTCACTGAGACAGTTGTGGCTCTTTATGTATATAGTTTAGAACAGTATCGAGACCAACCATAAACTCTAGCTGCCAATGAAGGAGTTGCAGAACTCATCTGATTCCATAGCCCTCTGTTCAATAACTGCTTAGGGTGTCATTGCATTCAACATCAGGGTTTAACCTGGACCGGAGTTGAAAAAGTGTAGGACTCGCATGGGAAGGCACAACTTACAGCATGGCCAGTCATCCCCACCAATGACAAAAGCAGCACAAGTTTATTTTCTTCTCCACTGGCTTAGGAGTTGAAAAAGGTCTTTGGAACTGGCTATAGAAAACGTGTCATTGGATTCTCTTTTGTGATACAAGATTTTCAGTGTCTAATCCTCCTTACTTCCTTGGACTCTGGACATCATTGCTTGGAAGGTATAATTATACTCATTAGAATATAGAAGACCTAAAACCAGCTGGAAAAGTCTCTCCTTCAAATTTTTCAAAAAAACTAATTATATCACAGAAGCAAAAACATGGTAATTAAAATGACCATTATGTAGCAAGCTTCCTATAATTATTGTTACTCATTTTGGCAACTGGGAGTTTGAGGATTTGAATTTTATTTTCCAAGCCATAAATGTGAGAAAAGCAATGTATTTACTTTACTGTTGATCACTGGGAATTAATTTTCACCCATTTCCTCAGACTTCTTTAGAGGACATATCGTTCCTCTTTATCCTTATTATCGATTTTTAAAGGATAGTTTTCCTTTCTGTTCTTCTCAGACCTCACTGAAAAATATCCTTCTTGGTCTGTGCCAAACACAGGACTCAAGGCAAAGCCTCTCTGGCTTTTCATATTCTCCAAACCCTTTATTTTTCCTTTTCTCGGTCTTCAGCAAGCAAAAGTTAACATTACAGAATTGTACAAACCCATCTGAATAATTTGTTAAATTTCCTAGTATTAACTATCATAATCATTTACTAATTATTGCTAAATCTATGCCCAAGCTGTTAGGTTTCATCTAATCACCACTCTATATAATAGTGTCCAACACATACACAATACTGAAAGATATAGTATGAGGGCAAAAAAAATTAGAAGGAAATGGCAGGGAAGGAACACAGAATTTTTATAAAATAGAATAAAGACCAAGGAAGGAGGGTAAGAATTGAGTTGCTATTCTATGAAAAGCCATAAGAAAAATAAGTGCTATTTTCTGCAGCTATTTTACATCAGGTATGATGTTGGACATGCTACATGCATTAATCATGTACCTAAAAGCATCAGAGATTCAACAGATACCAAAAAAAAGCCTTCTTGGAGCCTCCCTTATATCTAACTAAAAGCAGCAACTTCTTGGAAATAAGGCTGCCCTATATTCCTCTTCAGGGCAAATCTAATCCTAGAAGAGAGAGCATAAAGCTTACCCCAAATCCCTTCTCCAGTGATTTGGATTTATCACCCCTGAAGGAGACAGAAAGACCACTTACACCTGTATAAACAAACAGTATCACAAACTCTTGTTTCCTGTTTGTTCTCCTGAAAATCTATTTGTCTTTCCAACAACTTTCTACATTAGGTGCCTTTCTCCCCCTCCCCCTCACCTATTAAAATGGTATATAAGCTCCAGATTTGAATCACCTCATTGAGTTACTCATCACTGAGTTCTCCCATGGGAGGCACATCGCACATGTAAATAAACTACCTTGTTCTCCTGTTGTTCTGTCTTTTGTCACTTTAATGCATGGCCCCGTTTACCTAGCCTAAGAGGATAGAGGTGAAGTTTTTCCTACTCTATGCTATCTTTATACAGATCCAATGTATTCACCTATATCGCTTTTCTTTTGCCTGAAGAACTTTTTAAAACATTTCTTGCAGGGCAGGTCTGCTGCTAATGAATTCTTTTGATATATATTTTGTCTCAGAAAATCTTTGTTTCTTCTTCCTTTTTGAAAGATAATATTGTTGGATATAGAATTCTAGGTTAGTGGGGTTTTTTTTTCTTTCAACACCTTTAAAATTTCATTGTACTTTCTTCTTTCTGGCACGGTTTCTAAAGAGAAGTCTGCTATAATTTTTATCCTTGTTCCTGTATAGACAAGGTGATTTTTTTTTCCTCTAGCTTCCTTCAAGATTTTCTTTTTGTCCTTGACTTCTTGTAGTTTGATATTATACACAAGTGTGTGGAGGGGTTTTTTTTTGAAATTTATTATGCTTGATGTCCTCTGTGCTTCCTGGATTTGTAGACTGGTATCTGTCATTAATCTTGGAAAATTCTTAGCAATTATTATTTCAAATACTTCTCTTTTCTTTCTTCCTCTCCTTTTAGTATTCTAATTAGGTATATGTTAAACCCTTTCATATTATCTCACAGGTTTTTCATTTTTTTTTCTTTTTGCCTTTTAGCTTGGGAAATTTCTATTGACCTATCTCTAACTTCCCTGATTTTTTCCCTCAGTTATGTCAAGTCAACTGATGAGCGCCTCCCTCCCAAAGGCATTCTTCATTTCTGTTACTGAGTTTTTGATTTCTGGCATTTCCTTTTGATTATTTCTTACATGCTCTATCTCTCTGCTTACATTTCCCATCTACTTTTGCATATTGCCCACTTTTTCCATTACAACCCTTACCATAATAATCCTAGTTATTTTCACGCCCTGCCTGATAATTTTAGCATCTCTGTCATATCTGAGTCTGGTTCTGATGACTATATTTTCTACAGGCTGGTTTTCTTATCTTTTGGCAAGCCTTGTAATTTTTTATTGAAAGTTGACTATGCAGTATCAGGTAATAGGAACTGAAGATTTAAATAGGCATTAGTATGAGGATTTATGTAAACCTGGTTAGGAATTGGACTGTACTCATGTTTGCTGTAATTATAAGCACCAGAGGCTTCAAATTCCTCTACTATCCTTCATTTTATCTCCCCTCTTCACTTTGGGGCTTCTCGGTGTACTTTCAGCTATAACCACTGTTATTTTACTGGAGCCTTTTGATGTGGTGCTAGGGTGTAAGGCAGGGGGGTCATTCTATAATGTTTAAATTATGTCTCCATCTTTTAATAAGCTTATGTCTCAGGGCTGTGGCCTTCATGAGTATTTCTGTCCCTCCTCCACTGGTGTATTTTTTTTCCCTTGCTCCCTACACTCTCCCCTGGCTTTAGCATTCCCAACATATTTCCTCAAAACCTTGACTCCTGTTGAAAATATTTTTTGTTCCCTATTTAAGACAGACAGGGAAGATGAAGAAGTTTCAAGGGAACAAGGATTTCCCTTCCTCCTGCTGAAATAAAGTTCAGAACTGTGCTCTGGCAAAAGACCTTTCCTCTGTAGAATGTGCCTGTATTATGGAGACATCTCAGGGCATATTTCACAATTGTTACTTTTTCCCTGTCCCTGCCACGGTCACAAGAGGATCTTTCTTGGACCTTTACTATGTGAACTTAGCAGAGTTTCTGCAGGAAAAACCCAGGAAAATGTGCCTCCACACACACACCTACAAGGCTGGGCTCCACTCTCAAGCAAGTCCATATTCAGCTGGCAGCAATTTGTCAAAATTTCCATCTAAGTGTCTCTGTGAGTTTACAGCTCCAGTGGCTTATGCCCCAGGTAAGCAGATCTCAGTTGCTGTATCTCTCTAGATGTTCCAGCCTCTCAAGATTTGAGGATAAATCTTTTGAGACTTACCCTGCAGCTCCAGTTCTCAGATTCAAGCAAAGCAGGTGATTGTTCAGTTTTTCCAGCTTTTTCTTGAGAGTTTACAGATAAGAGTTGTCTTAGGCATGAGAAAAATATCTAGGACAACTTCTAAGCTCTTTATATGTCAGAGCTAAAACTGGAAGGAATCATGCTTTTTAGATAAGGACAATTGGGGAAAACCAATAAAGAATAAATTAAAGTTTGATTAACCAGACATAGCAAAGTCTGAAGAAGTCAGATCCTTTCAGAAATTTCATTATTTATTTCTGGTATTTAAATTCCATCTATAAGCCATGGAAAGTGAGAAAAGATTCCAGACTTCCTCTGGAATGACTACCACAAATGCTGATCCATTAAATACTCTTTGAGGGTAGGGAGGAAGATGCCCATTACTAAAAAGTTCAGGAAATATTATGTTCTATATTGCCTTAACAGAAATATTATAACATATGCTAGTTATAATAAAGGCTCAGAAAAATCCTGCATTAAAACTCACATGTTCATGTTATTTATATCAAATATTTCCCACACTTATATGACTATGGAATTCTTTTATGCTCTCCTTTATACCAAGCAATATCTTGATAGACAGAATAATAGCACCCCAAAAATGCCCACATCTTAATTCCTAAAATTTATGAACATGTACCTGATTGGCAAAAGGGACTTTCAAAACTTTATTAAGTTACAGGTCTTGAGATGTAGAAATGATCCTTGATTAACTGCATAGCTCAAGATAATCATAAGGGTCCCTGAGGGAGGCAGGCAGGTCAGAAGCAGGGAGAAGGCAATGATACGTGGAAGCAGAGAGAGATTTGAAGATGTTATACTGCTGGCTTTGAAGATGGAGGAAGAGACCACAAGCCAAGGAATGAAGGGAGTCTCTAGAAGCTGAAAAAAGCAAGAAATAGTTCTCCCCTAGAGCCTCTAAAGGAACCAACCATTCTGACACCTTGGTTTTTTGGTGGTTTTTTTTAGCACAATAAGATTGACTCAGGACTTCTGACTTCCAGAAATGTAAGATAATAAATTTGTGTTGCTTTAAGCCACTAAATTTGTGGTGATTTGTTATAGCAGCAATAAGAAACTAATACAATATCCTACAGTATTAGTCTTCAATGAAAAATCTCTAGGAAATGCTATGCTACAGACAAAGTATGATGTTAGACATTATGAGGAATACAACGAGAAACAGATTATGTCTATGCTCTTAATAATTCTATAAATTAGCAGAGTCAGCAGAAAAGTAAAGAGCTGATACAAGACAATGTGAAAAAAGAAATCTACTTTCTAAAGATATTATCATTGAGGGATCACCAAAAAGCGAGATTAATTTTTACCATATGTATCAGAGAAATTCAACATATATTTGTTCAAAACTCACCGGGTGAGATATGCCAGAGTAGCTATAGAGATGAACAAGAAATGGTTTATATTTCTCCTTTGATGAATAAACTATTTTTATTCATCAGAGCCAAGTCAATCAAAACAAAACTGGTTACAGTCTACCTTCAAAGTAAAATAGCTTTAATAGTCTCATGGCAAATTTGTATCTGATATATATAGTTAAAGGTATTTAAATGACTGAATGACAGAATTCAATGAGAAACTACACAGGTCTAAAGCATTCATTTCATATTAGCAATATGGAAATAGATGTGACATTTTGATCTCTCATCCCATTCATAAAATCTTCATAGGCACTATCTCATTTTATTCTCAAAATATTTAGGAATAAGCCGGGCGCGGTGGCTCACGCCTGTAATCCTAGCACTCTGGGAGGCTGAGGCGGGCGGATTGCTCGAGGTCAGGAGTTCGAAACCAGCCTGAGCAAGAGCAAGACCCCGTCTCTACTATAAATAGAAAGAAATTAATTGGCCAACTAATATATATATAAAATTAGCCGGGCATGGTGGCACATGCCTGTAGTCCCAGCTACTCGGGAGGCTGAGGCAGCAGGATTGCTTGAGCCCAGGAATTTGAGGTTGCTGTGAGCTAGGCTGACGCCACGGCACTCACTCTAGCCTGGGCAACAAGCGAGACTCTGTCTCAAAAAAAAAAAAAAAAAATATTTAGGAATAAAAATATTAATACTGCCATACCCACCTTAGATAGGGAAACTGGCATTCCATGAGTTAGAACCCAAATCTACCACCTTTTCTGTAAATAAAATAGGCAATTGAGCATAGGTAAGGTTTGTGACCAGTCATGCGGCATGATCAAATTTATGAATTTCATTGCCTTTTTTTTTACTTATCCCAAATCACTAGAGATGCCAAATAGAGATATACAGTAATAGCTTAGCAATGAATAAGTCACAAAACATTGAAGCTATATATTTTGTGTTAAAACTTGATATTATCAATATAAGAAATTAGAATTGAAAAGGAAAACACTTTATTTACCTACATACCACAATCCATGAGAGACAAATGCATGTTGTCGTAGAAAATGCTTCCTCAGTGCATGGCAGTTACAGAGTCTTTCTCTATCTTATCTTTGCTTGGAGCCTCTAATGCAAACACCAAGGCCCTAAAAATAAAAAGAGGGCACAAGTCTACAGATATTTTTTTAACAAATATTGTTCATTTTATCCCTAAATTCCAAGTTCTTATGAAACTTTGTTTCAATCTAGGTAAAAAAATAAAAGTCATCATTTAGGTGATTATTTAAGTCATAAACCTTGAGAAATGGTTATCGAAAGCAGCTAATGATCTAGCCTTTCAGCTAATGTAGGTTAACACTCTAATAAACCATTTGTTAATTGCAGCAATTGACTGATTGCAAGAGAATTATGGCTATTATAACTCTGTTTCATGAGTGGTAGTAGAGGAAAGACACACTTGGATGGGGACAGGGTGTGCAAGCACACCAAAAGGTGACTATAGAGAAAATGATTGTCACCTGTCACTAAAAGGTCCCCCTTACAAAGAATGAGAAGGGAAGTAGAGTTACCCTGATATAAGGATACTGTGAATAAGACTATGGGAAATATTAGTATTGGTATAAAAACAAAAATTCTATAAACTAAGATGTGCTTAAATGTGTCCTCAGTAAAAAATGGACATTGAATACAATGATGAAAGTTTGGAACCCCTCAAGCACTGAGCATGGAGAGAACTTTTGCCTTTAAAAGAAGTCTTTACAAATGCAATTAAAAATACACTTCTCAAAAATGTGTATTATTATTGAGGTTGAAAATCAGAATCATACATTCCTGACAATTATTGACATTTTTTTTAAATAAGGACATTTTTAAAGGCAGAATCATGCAGTTTTAGTTAGGATTATATTTAATGATTGTGAAGAAAAATAGTCAAGATAAAAGGCTTAAGATAGATTTTTTAATTCTCACTTGTATAAAAGAGTCCATGCTGGTGGATGACTTTAGCCACATGAAGTCATCAGAGACCCAGGTCTCTGATGACCCCATCACAATAACTCCAGGATGTGGTTTTATCTTCATGAGGATGGTTCCAAGAGCAACACCTATCAAACTGGTGCTCTCAGCAGCAGGATAAAGGAGAGGAAGACAGTCTTGACCCTCTGTGTAGTGAAAAATCAATGTTATCCAAAGAGAGGTCTGGCCTTTTCCCTCAACTACTGGGAGGTGATCTCTTGGCCCTCAGAATCCTCTGCATGATAGGACTATCTTTGTTTGCCTGAGGTCTTTGACCACTGGACAGTCTAACAATGTGATTTATAACAGAGGCCACATAGTATTGGTTCTGACTTCCAGAGTAACTAGACACTGTGGCTATTAGCCAACCTCCAGGAAGAGTTGCAAACTACAGATGAGCTACACAGGCAACATGTGATGGAGAACTAATAGAAACTCTTGACACCAAGGCTCAAGTGAATTTCTCTGCATGGCAATATTACATGTGTATTGTCATACGTCATAACCAGGAGGAGTTAACACTGTCTTTAATGGGAAGAGAACAACTAGAAGTTCTGCATTTGGGCCTCACCTGGCCTCTGCCTTATGCATCTCTTACCTTGGATAATTTTAATTTGTACCATTCTCCTGCAATAAACCATAACTGTGAATATGACAGCTTTACTTTGTGAGTTTGCTAAGTGAATCTTTCTAGTGAATTATTGAAACTGAAGGTGGTTTGTGAACCCCCTAAACTTGAAATTGGTATTAGATGTGAGGGAAGACTTATGTGGACGGTGCCCCCTACTCTAAACTGCATAGTTAGCTAAAACTCTCACACTCTCCTTTTTAAGAGGCATTTTAGGAGTACCGCATAACCCTTCCATTCACTTCTCATTGACCAGAACCTGTTCATATGAACACACCTATCTGCAAAGAAAACTAGGAAATGTTGTCTTTTGTCTAGGCATGTTTCTGCTTTTACTTAATCAGGAATTTTATTTCCTAAAAAGAGAAAAATAATGGGCCCATACACTGTGGTAAATCTACCTTCTGTAAATACAGACTAAAGAATATCTATAATTATAAAGATTCTTCATTCTTAGATATTAGATGAAGGACAAAATGAGAAATTGATGTTTTAAAGACAGTCAAGAATTTTTCATTTAACAGAAAGCTTTGGTGTCAAATATCACTTTTTACCATATAATTTGTTTGTTGCTTCCAAGCTTGATAACTTTACATTATGTCAAACGTATTTCAGTCCTCCCTTTCCCATGATTTCACTTTCTGTTGGTACTATCTACGGTTTCAGGCATCCACCTGGGGAGCTTGGAATGTAGACTATGTGGATGAAAGGGGACTACCGTATTCTTTATATTTGCAAAAAATAGAGGCAATTTGGTTGCAGGTATGTGTCAAGTGTGATATGTTTGGTGTCATATAAAAAGTAATACTCTATCAGGGAAGTATTATTTCAATTTTATAGGTAAGAAAACTGTAGCTCAGGCTAGCCAATGGCTAGCCCTTCAGGGCTTGATAGATTCAGGGTCCAGTATTCTTTTCAAATAATAGGATTTCCACGTTGGCTCCACGTCACTGCTTACTGAAGGTCAAGACAGATGCTATTTTGACAGGGTAATGTCCTCCCACTGCCATGTTGATCTGGGCTGACAACACTGGAGGTTCCCTTTGCTTTCCAGGGAAAGAAAGTCTGAATCATAGGTGAATTGTGTCAATAAACTCTTACAAGCCTACTTTTGCCCTTTCTTTCTCCTTTCAGGCACTTATTTTATTTCTGCCTTGTAAATTTAAAGCATTTTGGTTGTTCTTTTTCAAACTAAGTCTCTCTGCAGTTCAGTAGTATTATTTCCAAAGTCTGCCAAGTCTTCTCTGGACACCCATCCTTCCGCAGGGTCACCTCTACTGACTTACGATGATTTGGCTTTAAATCTGCCCTTGGGTCTCTTAATCAGCCTGTGACATAAATGTCCCCTGGACTAGCATTCTTTAAATTTCCACGCAGCAACCAATTTGCAGTAAGTATAGATTTCATCACACAAACTCATATGCAAGAATGTAGCTTTCTTTATAGAACTAAATTTGTTTTACTATGCTTATTTTCCTCAAGATGCTGGGAAGGACCCCTCCATCTCTTTGTTCCAGGGATGGCTCTGAGTTTGGGGGCAGAAGGGTTATATGATTCCTATGCGGGGGTGCAGAGGATGGGCTTCTGGGCCTCCCTGTGGTCATCTCTCCATGCAGCATCCAGGAGACATCCCCATCCCCCTATCACCTTTGTCATCCACCAGAGCAGACCAATGCTGGTCACTCTCATCAAGTCAAACGCTTTCTTCCAGCCATATCCAAGTCCTTCCGAACACCCATGGGGATGATTTTCCTGCTTCTGCCCCTTGCTGAGACTCCAGGAACTCTGTACTGGCATGCCACACCTGGCCACAGAGACACTCCAGGTGGCTGCTTCTCCTGTCTCTCCAGCATGCTGAGCAATGGGAACTCCAAGGCCTTGCAGCTTCCACAGGCTCCCTCTGGTAGAGGAAACAGGGTTTTTCTGCTCAAGCTCTACCAGTGTTATCTGGGGCTTCTATTTTTCTCCCTGTATCCTCTTAGCCTTCCCTGGGGAGGAGTCCAGAAATCCCTTCTCAGGAAACCAACAGTGTCTATACTTTCCTTCATTCCCTCTATCCTGGGAAGCTTTTCTAGTCTCAGGATCCAAAAGTGCCAGATAATTACATGTTTTTCTACATCTTCAGTGGTTTCAGTCTGGATTTTCAAAATGTAAAAGCCTTGACTTTTTCTGCCATAATAATCCTTTCCTGGGTTATTTGTATTACAGAGGCATAATGCCTCTTAAAGTGGTACCCAGAGACCAACAGCATCAATACCACCTAGAAACTCATTATGATATAAATTTTCAGGCCCTAACCCAGACTTACTGACTCAAAAACCCTGGGGTAGCACCCAGAAATCTATAATTTAAGGAGCTCTCCAGGTGATTCTGATGCAAGCTCAAGTTTGACGAATATAGTAGAAGCTTGGCTTCTAGAGTCAGACTTCTTCAGTCTTACGAGCTGTGTGACTCAGGGCAAGTGGCTTAACATCTCTGTGTCTCAGTTACCACATCTATAAAATGGAGATGATATTTGTATGTCCCCCAGGTTGAGGCTTTTGTAATGATTACATGGGCTAATAATATATGTAAGTACTTATTGTAGGGACTGGGCATATAATTAGCACTAAAAAATAGATACACTCTTATCATTATATCTTTTGACTGAAACTCAAATTATGGACAGGGTTGGGGCAACAGAAGATGTCAGAGAAAGAGTCTCAGTTACTATTTAAAATATAATAACAACACACAAAATTTGAAGAAAATAACATAGTCTCCTTTCAATCCCTTTAAATTGATTCTATAATTCACATTTTGTATTAGTCAGCCTTCTCACTTTTTCACTTCAAATTAAATATTGCATGGAACCATACAAAATATATTTTCTAAAGCAAATCATTCAGTACTTTTACCAAAAGAATGGAACAATTATGTGGGAACTAATTTCGATATCCTGTCAAACACTGTTTCATCTGCCCACAAGCAGCTGACCAAAGTGCTGGTTTACTGGTTTTACACATTCAGATATTGTGTGAAAGAACCATACTGCTGGCTGAGCAACTGGAAAGAGTTTTAAAATGCAAATTCTTTTTCTTCAATAAAATTTGACCAGTATTACCATATACAAGCTGAGATTACATACTGAGTAAATTACCTGTTGAAAAAAAAATTTGCTCACTTGTTCATGAGGTGAATTTAATTCTTCAAGGAAGCCAATGTCCCATTTAGTAATTTAGGTAATTTACTAAACATTAGATTTTTCCAAGAAACACTCACTTCACCTGATTCATTGGCACACCTCTGGTGATGAGGTCAGTCACAGATTTGAAAAGTAATACCTTCCCCAACTCTGTGACACTATCACCTATATGACTAATGACCTATTTAAGATGGGGTGTTTCCTGATGTCAACATTCTCTCTGAAGTTTTTCCACAAATACAGGATACCTTCATTAATAAAAATCAAGAACAATTGATAATAACTGAAAATCTTTGCCTTTACTACTTTCTTATAATATTCAAGAAGGGCAAGTAACAGAAATACACACACACACACACACACACACACACACACATATATATATATATATGTGTATATATATATATGGATTATCTACATTTTTCTAAATCTGCCAACCATCTCCTTCATTTTGGATAGCTTTTCCTTACCACAATCACAATAAAAAATAGTCTAGTGTCGAGCATCCTATTGAAATAAAAAAAAAAATAGGTTTAAAAAATCCATACATTTTTCATATAATATAAAACATCTGGGTATTTGAAAATATCACTTTGTTGCTAATCTTTTAAGCTTCATGTTGGTGATGTATCATGAAACTATGACAATAAGTTAAAACGGATTAAATAAAATCACAACATTTTTAAGTTGGAGAGAGCCTTACTGATTAATCATCTCAACTAACTCAAGTACAGGAAAACTTGCAAGCTTAAACTCTTCTTTAAACACTATAGATTTACAAATGCATGGACTGAAGTTTACAGACTTTGCAAACCTAATCTTTCCACATGTATTGTTGATGCATCTTCATTTTCTAGGACTCTCCTGGCCACTGGAAGTTCTGAAGCTGAATAAGACCTAGTTTCTTTCTGACACAGTGTGTGCTGTGTAACAGAAGAACTAAGACACACCAAATTATAAGGTACTAGTTTAGATGGAGGGTAGGCATCTTGAATTGGAATGGCAGGGCATTATGCTTAAAGGTAGATAGAAACCAGATGACAAAAGACCTCATCTATTATCAACAACAAACATTGATTTTTATCATATGCCACTGTGCTAAGAGTCTTACCTACATCATTTCATGTAATTCTCATGATAACCCTGTGAGGTAGGTTCTGGCATTATCTTTTTGTACATGAAAGAACCAAAGTAGCATAAGGCTAGTGCATTGCCCAAGGTCAAATGGACAAATAGGTAAAATCAGGACTCAAACTTGTCTGACTCCAAGATCCATTCATTCTCTTTAACTGTCTCTTCCTGTGCAGGAGTATTACATAATCAAGCTCTTCTTTTGGAAGATTAATTTGGCAACAGCACGGAGCCTGCACTGTCTTTTTCCTGGCCCACAGAACAAGCAGGAATGCTAAATGATAGTTTCTTTTGCCCATTTAGAGATTTATGAGAAAATCATTTCATACTTCTTGGATTTAAAATGCTAATTTAACACATCCTTTTGCTTCAACTTTTTTTTAATTTAAATCATGAGCTGTGATCTGACCCTTTTCTAATTCCCAGGCTCTTTCTCCCTCCCCTCCACTTTCTCTCAGCAGAGACAATTTCTCTCTCTCTTTCAGTGACCATTATTGCTTTCCTAAAGCCCTGGGCAAACAGACAAGCCTTCCCATCCAGGCTAATCATCAAAGTAGGTACAAAGAGAGTAGAGGGGAGGGAGAGAATCTGCTCATATAATTACAAACAATAGCAAACAAAGCTTCCTCCATCCCTTAATGCTGAAATGTATCCCTTCAAACTAATTAGTTTTGGGGGGACTGCTAATAAATCCTAATATTTCTCAAAGAGAAATGGCTTGTAATTTAATTGATATTAAGCTGTTATTGAAGTTTACGCTAATTAAATCTGGGCTTCAATAGCAATTAATCCCAGGAATAATCTGAAAATGTAAATAATGTAATAAAGTAAATAACTCTGCATGACTCTCCCACAAAAAGCGACAGGCAGAATAAGGTTGGAGGGTGGCCCCAAGTTCATGTGAAGGGAGCAAAAGGAGAAACTGTTTCTTGCCTTCTGAGAACAGAACATTTGCTCTTTAACAAGCATAGCTATATTCCATATGTATTTCCTCCAGAGAATGGATCTCCATTGTAAATGTTGAAGGTTAGCTCCAGAGGTGTTTTCTATGAACAAATGGCTTGTCAAGGTCTGCCTGGGAAGAAGATGAACTAAACAGCGTGGAGGTACAAGAAAATCTCCAAGGACACATGCCTGAAATCACATCCTAGCATACATTAATATATGCTGCTCTCTCTTTTGGTATGTCAAATTAACTCCTGGTCTTCACACCTATGAAAACACCCATTCGTGTGTATATTCCCTCCATCGCTTCCATTCACCACCCACTAGTCCCAAAGAAATGAAATGATCCCAGTTATATACATGCTGTATCTCTGGGGCCATTTTCCCAATACAGACTATTTAGGTTGTACAATATATTGTTTTCAAGTCTTGCAAAATTTTCCAAGTAAAACTTCATGTAGCTACAGAAATTTAAAGGAGCTGCTTATAGAATAAAATATCTATTTGCCAAAGAGATTATCCATTGTATCCAGTCTTAGAGGCTCTTGAGCATATGAAAAGCTAAAACTCCTGCCCCTGTGTTGCTTTGGTCACAGTATAGTTCTCAGATGTTCAGTATTCCCAGTGAAGGAGACAAGCTATCAGCCAACTCCCCTCTGGGCTGAAGTCAGCAAGGCCTGTGTCTCTCTTGACAGCCCCATTATCCCTCAAGAAGCCAACTCCTGTGTACTCTGTTGGATCTCCCTTTGTGGAATTCCCTGTCTAACTTGCAATATTGTAGGCATGAAATGAGATGATGTTGGAGGGGGCTCTAATTACCAAAGCTCTCTAAAAACACATGGCTATTATCTTGGAAGAATAACTGAAATAAACTACAAATCTTTCTGAATATGTTTTCCCAAGTCATCAGTGTCTAAACAGGGAAGTGAAGACTTGGAAGGTACAGGACAATCATTAGGCAAGTACATTACGTAGTTATTTACAGTGTTATACTAGGCATCTCCATCTGTAACACTGAACTTAACTCAAAATCTTCCTCTGATAGACATGTATTTGCCTCCACTTTAGAGACGAGAAAATCGAGGCACCAAGTGTGGTGTATCTTGGTCAGGGTCATACAACTAGTCCATGAGCAGACTTAAGTTAGAACCCAGGCCTTGTGAATTTGAGTCCCAGATGCAAAACACTTGAGAGGGAACCTGTTTTTCCATCTATGGATTCACCATTGTTATGGACTAAATTGCATGCCCCCAAAATTCATATGTTGAAGCCCTGTGATGGTTAATTTTAGGTGTTGACTTAAGAGATTAAGAGATCTCTAGATAGCTGTTAAATCATTATTTCTATGTCTTTGAAGGTTATTTCCAGGAGAGATTGGCATATGAATCAGCGGACTGAGTTAGGAAGATCAGCACTCACTCAACGTGGGCAGGAGCCATCCACTCAGTCGAAGGCCTAGATAAAACAAAAAGGCAGAGGAAAGGCAAATTCTCTCTCTCTCTTTTTGGGAACTGAGACACCCATCTGCTCTTGCCCAGGACAGCAGAACTCCAGGTCCTTGAGCCTTCAGACTTCCAGACCTGCACCAGTGGCCCCCAGGTTCTCAGGCTTTTGATTTCAGACTGACAGTTACGCCACAAGCTCCCCTGGCTCTCAAGCCCTAGGACTTGCACTGAGCTGTACCACTGGCCTCCCTGGTGCTCCAGCTTGCAGATAGCCTATTGAGCAATCTCTCAGCCTCCAGAATGGCATAAGCCAATTACCATAAAAAGTCCCCTCTCATATATCCTTATATCTATATCAATGTCTGTATCTATCCTATTTGTTCTGTTTTTCCAAAAAACCCCAACTAACACAAGCCCTAACCCCCAATGTGACTAAGTGGGGAGACAAGGTCTTTAAAGAGGTAATCAAAGTTAAAAGAGGTCAGAAGGGTAAGGCCTAATCCAATAGGACTTGTGTCCATATAAGGAAAGGAAGAGACACCAGAGATGCAAAGAGAAAAAGGCCATATGAGGATATAGTGAAATGGTGGCCATCTGCAAGCCAAGGAGAAAGACCCCAGGAAGGGGAAATTAGTCTGCCAGCACCTTGATCCTAGACTGCCAGGCTCCAGGAATGTTACAAATTTCTGTTAAGCCACACAGTCTGTGGTATTTTGTTATGACATCCTTCTCAAACTAATACAACCACCTTCTTTGAAAGCCCTGTAATGACTGCCATCGGAGTATGGTCTAAAAGCAGGGGACTTTCACATGAGGCCTTTCCATAAGCCAGACCTATATTGACTAGACAATGTTAGAATACAGTTTCCCATTCCTAACCTGAAATACCCTCAACTTACTGCCTTCCTCCCTCTCCTCCCTGTCTATTAAATTATGCAAGGCCCAGCTCAATTACCATCCTCAAGAAACTCTTTCAAGCAAGTCTATCCTCTCCTGATTTTTCCCTCCTTGGGATCTTTAATATATTTCCAATTGCCGCATCTATTCTGAGTCCCTCGACAATACACGTCCTGATGCTGTTCCTGAAATCATTCCTGAAGTTAGAGCTTCTGTCTACAGAAAGACCATCAACTACTTGAAAGCAGGCATAATCTTTTTTTTTTTTTTTTTTTGGTACTTCCCTAAAAGGACCTTACACTAGTCTTAAAATATCCAGTGGTGTTTATTGGGTGTTTATTATGAGCCAGGCACTGTAATAAGCACTTTAAATGTGTTAAGCATTGCATATGCTTTATTTCATTGGGTTTTCCTCAGAAGGTACAACGTTTATTCCCATTTTAAAGAGGGGGAAGCTAAAGTTTAGAGACAATAGTTGCTTGCCCAAGGTTGCTCAACTAAGAGAGAGCACAGCTGTGATTAAAACCAGGTAAGTCTGACCTCAGAGCTGATTCTCATCCACTGGGTGGTATTGTCTCTTCATGGTACAGGCACTTTACATTGACTTTAATAGACCATGAACCCGGGGTACAAGGAAACATTCAAGATCAGGCATGAAACTCTTTGAGTTTAAATTTGGTTTGGAATTTAATGTGTTTTGTCCTTTTGAACTGTTTCTTCAGTGTGTTTAATATATAACAAGATGGTAGAGTGGATTGAGGTTTTCGGACTCGTATTTGGCATCATTAGGTTTTATAGTCTCTACAAGTTCTACACAATGAAATTTTGAATCTGATATTAATGTGCATTATGGTCTCTTCTCATTAAAGCTGAAGGTAGTAACAGCTATGCCAGGACTCTTTGGTTTATACCTAATGAGAAAAACTTTTGTTACCATTGACCCATCACTAAAGGTTCTTTCATCACACCATGGATTACAAACAAACATTAGGTCTATTTCTCCCAAAATCAATTTTCTTGAGTGTGGCTACCAATATCACAGACATACATCCAAATCAGAAAATGTTAGGCACATTAATATATTACCTTATATTACATTCTATTATATATTACTTTATATTGCATTATATTATATATTATCTTTGTTAAAGGGTATATTGATATTTAAAACATATAAAAATAAAAAAGGATGAGGCATGGAGTACTATTCAGCTCTAAGAAACAACGGTGATATAGCACATCTTATATTTTCCTGGTTAGAGCTGGAACCCATACTACTAAGTGAAGTATCGCAGGAATGGAAAAACAAGAACCACATATACTCACCAGCAAACTGGTATTAAATGAGCAGCACCTAAGTGGACACATAGGTACTACAGTAATAGGGTATTGGGAGGGGGGCGGAGGGTGGGTATATACATACATAATGAGTGAGATGTGCACCGTCTGGGGGATGGTCATGCTGGAGACTCAGACTTGTCGGGGGAGGGGGGAAAGGGCATTTATTGAAACCTTAAAATCTGTACCCCCATCATATGCCGAAATAAAAAAAAAAAGGATGAGGATTACATGAATATATACATCTTCAGCAGAAAGTGTAAAAACAAGTGGCCAAGAAGCCAGAACTGTGAAAATCAGTGTCAGAAGTGGGAAATATAAAACTTTACATCATCATAATTCGTGACATCTACACTGTTATAGTGGTGCTTGGAGAGTTAACTACATCAGCCAGATGTAGCATATATTTGGGGCTAGCTCTAAAATACCCCATTTTCCTTCTCACATTTCTCATTTCTCCAAAATAATTATACAAACTATACTGCAAAGCCCAGAGGGAAATTCAACATTTATGAAGAAAACATGAAAAAAATCATACGCAAGAAAAATATGTTTAAATGTCTTTCTCCTTTGCTTCCCTGGTTTCTCGTCTATTTTAATTAAAACTCTCCATTTAGGGAACAAGTGATTTCATATCCTAAGAAATATAAACAAAAATTTACCCTTTTCACAGTGTTTTCTGGTCTTCACTGAATTATTTCTTTCAGTTCCAAAAAAAAGCCTTTTATAAAATTGATTAAAATAAATGAAACAAACTGAATGATTTTAACATGGATATTTTTCACTCTTAAAATTATTCCCCCATAGTATATTATATGTGTCTTTTCACTTTCGTTTATACATAAACACACACACACAATCATTTATTTCCAATAACTCTCCAATAGTAGAAGGTCAAATAGACCTCTTTCCTTGTTAACTGGTAACATTTCAATTTTAGAAAGAACCAGAGGCCTTTGTCTGTTTTTAATCCAATCCTTAACCTGTTGTTTTAAATATCTCCCTGCATGATGTGTGTGCAGGCACATTTTATCCCCTTGGCCATTTTCATATTTGGAATCAGTTAGAGAAGATATAGTATTCTAAATGAAACAGTAGTTTGTAGTATGTTTTTAAAAGATTCACACATGGCAAGATTGCTAGTACTACTAAAAGATGAAATATTCAGGTTAGATCATTCTTCTCATCAGATCATCACTGCATGCATATAAAAATAACCAACTATATCTGTCCATTTATGAAGTACTTTTGACACAATTACTGAGAAAAATTATGCAATATTCCAGCCCCAAAACTTTTTAGATATTCCTGGAAAATTACACATATATCACACTTGATCTTCTTTACAGGTTTTCAAAAACATAATCTCATTTGTTTTTCATAACAGCCTCATGAGAGTGGGAGAGCAACTCTCATTATTCCCATTTTAGAGATGAGAAGATCCAATTTAATGAGCCCTTGTGTAGTGTCAAAGCTGAGCAAAAAGTCCTGGACTCATCAGACCTTGTTCAGTTATCTTTATACTATACCATAAAAATATGCTTTGTTTTTCTTTCATTTTTTAAAAATACCCACTTACAATGATGCTCATTACAAACAACTTGTGGTTTTGAATTCTATATATAAAGGTGGAAACATAAAGTCTTCCATAACTCTAAATAATACTAGGGCTAGAACCTACTATTATCTATAATAATTTTTATGAAATATTTATACTCTAGTTACTTATTTGTATATCTTATAGAGTAGGAGTCAGAAAACTATAGTCTACAAACCAAATATGGTCTTCCAACGTTGTTGTTTTTGGTTTGCTTTTTTGTTTTGCTTTGTTCTGTTTTGTTTTTAACAAAACACATCTGCTATGGAGTTTACCTTTTTTTATTTGTACCAAATTAACTTTCCTTGATCAAGAAACAAGTAAATGCCTATAGTTGGAAAACTCTATACAACACCCATAGTATTAATACACATTGCTTTTGTTTTTACTACCAATTTGAACAGTTACAACAGAGATTAAATGGCCCAAAAGCCTAAAATATTTATTATCTGACCCATTACAGGAAAGGTTTGCCACATCTGCTATAAACTTTACCCTTTTTTATTTGTACCAAATTATCTGTTCTTGATCAGGAAACAGGTGAATGCCCATATCTAGAACACCCTCCATGCAACACTCATAGTATTTCTGTCCTTAGAAAGGGAGGTGAAAGTTGAGCGTTCTTTTTGTGAATATGATAAAGAATCATAAGAAATTCTATATGACACAGGAATCATATATTGGGTAATGTAGAAGGTTCCAAGACCTAACCAACATGTTACATAGAGAGGGAACTACAGAATGAAGGAGATATAGCAAATTCTAATAACCTGCACCTGGAATTTCTATCTAGGTCTTTAGAGTTGCATCATTGAAATACTTTCCCAAAGTAGAGCAGAGAAATTCCTATAATTCCCAACCTCTAAGAGAGAATGTCTTCAGAGACAGAAATCCCCACTTCTCTTTCCCCAAATCTATTAAAATTACAAAACATCTAAGTAACTCCATAGACCACTGGGCCCAATTACCTTTGGACATGGGCCCAGTGCAAGTCACAGCACATAACAAAATTGAAATTTCAGGCCATACTCTCAAAATTCTGGCCCAGTCTGTTAAAGGGACCAACACACCTGTTAAAGATATGATGGCAAGCTGCCATGTTTTGCAGTAGTCAGAAGTTCAGTGTCATGTAAAAGACTTTTGTCCCTGGTGCTCAGATAATGAGCTTGTTCCTCCTTGATGATTTATGGGATGCAGATGAGAAACTGGCTGATTGAGGCTTTGGAAGATGAAAGTTTTCCGCTCTTGGCAGTAGTTCCAGTACCCTGGAGAACATGGTTTAACTGCTCCAGTTCTATTACTGCCGTCAGAAAAAGTCGAATAACAAATTATGCCAGGTGAATAGAAATAATGCTCATTTTGCTCAATTTGCTACCTGCAATAAAGCTGGAAAGCATTCTGAACTTCTTTGCAAAACCAAACTACAGCATTCTGAGACATACTTACTGACCTGCCCGGGAGTCTTGTTTGTGTACACTAACCAGCTTGTCCCTAAATTACTATCCTTCCTTAAGTCTTTGTCTTATATGCCTACATTTAGGCTTCTACATTTGCTCCCTGTTAGCCATAAGTCTCTCATTTTCTCCTACATGCTTAATGTACTTCAATAATTAAATTTTGCTAAAATGTGAAAGAAAGAATTTTAAGATACAGATATTACACACCTGACGTTAATAAGTACCATCTTGTGTCATGGACTTTGCTTCAAATAAGCATTAAATAAATTCTTCTGTCCAATAGAGTAACCACCAGCCACACAAGCCTATTTAAATTAATTAAAATTAAAATTTTAAATTTACTTCTTCAGTCACACTAGTGTATTTCAAGGACTTAAAATCCACATGTGTTCAGTGGCTACCATATTGAAAAGTGCAGATGTAGAATATTTCCATCATTGCTGAAAGCTCTATTAGACAGTTCCACTCTACTCCTTAACCCACAAAAGTAAAATTATCCTTTAATCCCACTCATACTTTCTGCTTGCTCTCACAAGCACAAAGCTTTTATCTTTTTCTCTGCTTTTGAAGAAATATAAATAAATAATAGAATGAAACTAATATGTTTTGAGTGTCTTCCATGTGCTAGGCATGGGCTCTCAGTTCACTCAAATAATTTTGTTTAATTCTCCCAAAATAGTCTAAGAGGTTGTTTATTCCAAAGTCCACTCTCTCTGAGGCCCCTGACCTAGAACATCCCCATAGTCATATCTTCACTAATTCTTTTTTCCATTAAATAATCACTTATTGACACCTACCATGTTTCTGAAACTGTTCTGGAAGTTGCTGTCTCCCTGGTACTAGCCCTAGCAATCCCAATTTTCTCAAGCTTTGCTGTCTTTTCCTTTCTTGGGAATTTCTACAGCTCCTCCTCCCAAAATGAGCATAGCCCACTTTTTCTCTTTGAGTATCTTCCCGCAGCAGTTTTCCTTTAACAATTCCTAATGATTCCTAAACCTGCCTCCTCTTCATCCTAAACCCTGAGACCATGGGCTATAGAAACAATTACTCTCACTGTCAAAATTGCAAGGGAGATCTATATATTCCCCCACTACTTTTCATAATACCAGTTGGAAATTCACAATTTACATGAGTATATTAAAAGCAATCCCTGTACAATGACTACTCTGACAGTCTGGTTATCTTATTTTGAATATTAAAATATATTGAAGGCTGTGGCACCTCAGCTTCAATCAGTCTTCATAGAAAGGCAATATCTTATTAGAAATATTTTGAATCTTTCATCCAAATTCAATGCAAAGTCAATAGAAAGTGGTGAATGAAAGATGGACACATATTCTTTCACACTCTTCCCATCCAGAGGCAGAGTGTGTTTCTCTTCCCCTTGGATTAGGCTGATCTGCAGGTTAACCAGTGGAAGATGGTGGAAGTGATGCCATACCACATCCAGGCTTAGCCTTTCATAGAGCTGGCAGCTTCAATCTTTCTCTCTCTTGGCAGCTGAGTCACCCTATAAGAATTCTAATGACTTGTTGGAGAGATCACATGAAGGAGTCCTGAGACTACATGGAAAAGAAGCTCAGCCTTCTGGATAATCCCACCAAGCCACCAGGCATGTAAAGTAAAGCCATCTTGGACACTCCAGGCCAGTCCAGCCACCAGTTATGTACCATCCAGTGGTCCGAGTCTCTGCCATGTGGAGCAGAAGAGCCCAGCCAAGTCCTACCAAGTTTCTGTTCCAGAAAATTATGACACATAATAAAATAGATTTGTTTAAGCCATTAAGTATCAGAGTAGTTTGTTATGCAATAATAGATAACCAGAATTTAGAGCAACAGATGAGCTGGTATGACTGGCTACCTCATTTGGACGTGTTTCAACATAGTGCTCCAACAGGCTCTTGAGGAGATGGGAAACAGCCAAACTGACCTTATGGCGAATGAGTCATAGAAGCACATGATGCTACCTGTCAGACACAAATGATGGGGGTAAGGAAGGAGAAAGAAAGCACCACTAGTCCCTGGATGCTTCTCCAGTATTCTGTCTGCACACAGGCCCACTTTTAAGAAATAGCCTCTTTCTGAAATTTTGAATTGACCTGATTATCTCCCCACTAGCCTATAAGTTGCCTGAAGTCAGGAATTCTTTGTCTAGATGTGTCCTCCCAACTAGATAAAATATTGTAAAGAAGTTTTATGACATAATGCAGTTTCTAATACAGCTCTGCTACTCCCTAGTGATGTAGCTTTGGGCAACTTAACTTCCATGTACCTCAGTTTTGTCATCTGTAAAATAGGGATGATCATATGATATCTATCTCATTGGATACCAAGAATTGAATGATAGAATATTCTTTCTGATGGAGAAATGAAAATATCTACTACTTGAAATCTTGCCCAAGGCTAGCCCCTGGTGGACTTAGAAGACACAACAAAAGTATCCATTTGCACATTAAAGATAAATTACAATACTAGTACAGACCTCAGAGGCCAGGTCAAGCAGAGGTTTCAAAGTCCAGGCTTTCTAGCAGAGCACATTGTGTTGCTAATTGAAGATCTCCAATCCAGTTCTCTTTCAGCTATATCCATCTCGTAACAGAAACTGATTTGTCATGGCCCCAAACCGTTATTAAACTTGGGGCAATTGTGAAGAAAAGGACAGGAAGGACTCTTTAATCCTCAGGCTGGAGAGCAATAGCCCAGATTCAAATATTGGTCCCTATACTAGCCTCTGCTGGCCCAAGATCCAGTTTCTCAAGGGCATGGTAAGTGCAGATATGATTCAACAACCAGGAGATCTGATAAAAGGTAGAAAAAGCAGGAGAAATGGAGAAACAAATGCTGAATCCCCGAGGCTGCACAAACATGGTTCTTTTTTGCAGGAGATGGTTTCTGGAGGCAGATGGTGCAGCATGGAGTGGCTGAAGCTGGGGACTCCATAGCTAAGGCAGTCTTTGTGGTCTTTGTTGGGGACTCCATAACCAAAGTTGAGCTGGGCCTATAGAGAAGGCGTCCTCCATGTCTCCAGGTTCAGCAAGTTCTAGGGAATGTCAAGGAGTAGTAGTGCCTGACAGCCATGACTACTAAACTGTAGTTTCAAGAAGGAGGAGGAGGGGGAGGAGAAGAGGAGAGAAAAAGAGTCAGTGTCAGCCTACCCAGGAGTAAGAATAGCAAAGAGATTGAGGATGCAGATTCTGGAGTTCATACACCCAAGTTGGTTTCCAGTTCCATTACTTTCTTGAACAAAGTAGTTAACCTCTCTAAGCCTATTTCCCCATCTGAAAAGGGGGCACAAAAGTAGTATATGCCTCAAAAGAGTTTGAAGATTGTTGTGAGGATTCAATGAGATGATTCAGTACACCCTATGTCATGATTCCAGTACACCCTATAATAAGAGTACCCCACTTAAAATAATACCTCTTTCCCTCTTCTACTTTTTTTTTCCATTGCATTTAATGCCCTTTAACATTTAAAAATGTGTATGTGGGTGTGAGTGTGGATAAACTATACATGTAAAGTTTATTCTTTACTATTTTTCTCCCTCTACTAGAATGCAAGATTCAAGAGGGCAGATACATTTATGTTTTATTTTTTAATGGGTCCCAAGTACTCAGAAGGGTGCCAGGTAAATAGTAGGTAATCAATAAATATTTTTGAATTAATGAATAAATGGAGGTAAAGCACCAGACTTATAGTAAACACTCAATAGCTGCTGCTATTATTTGCTAACTCCTGCTACTTAAATCCTGTCTGGATTGCATTCCCCAGAAGGTCTGTGTTCCATAATGCTGATCTCAGTCCTTTCTTACAGCATTTATGCCATTTGTTTCATATTATAACTTCTGTATTTGTGCATCTTATTTCCTGTACTAGAATAAAAGTGGAATCATTAGAGTATTAGGTTCAGTGATTAAAGACCAGGCCATAATGTGTAGTGATTAAGAGAAGAGGCTTTTAAATCAGACCTTAGTTTGAATATTCAGTTCTACCACTTACTGGGCACCCTTGGGCAAGTTATTGTCACTAAACTTTTCTTATCAGCTTAATGAGTGTAATAGTTGTTCTGCACTCATTAAATTGTTTGGGGGATTAAATGAGATACTGCTTTTAAAGTGCTCAGCACGGGTGCCTGACACATAATAAACAGGAAATAAATGTCAGCTGTGATTATTCATCGTAGCCTCCCTCCTGGTATTTCGTGTGATGCCTTGCATAAAGCATCCCACAGCAAACAATCACTGAACTAACACATCTTAAATTTAACCTGAAACAGCCTGAGGCTTCACACAGTTCTCTTAATGTTCTCTCACTCTGCCCTGCCTTGCCCTCGGTCCCAGTCCTCCCAGACAACTGAGTTCCAATTTCCCCTGTGGACTGACCGCATCACCCCTCGTGTTATCCTGCTCCCGGTGGAGAGGCAGAGCTGTCATTCTTACAGCAGTCTGGCAGGCTGCAGATGACTGCAGACTGGCTCTCTACTCTGTCAGAGATTGGGTCAAACAACAAAGGAAGAGATTAGATGCCAAGGACTTACTGCATTTTAATGCTTGGTTCCTAGCCCGTATTTATGCTCAGGGACAATAATTACAACAATATGACCTTGCATAACAAATGGATCTGTCAAACGGGTCTTGCCAAGTGACTTGCACGAATTCAAGCTTAACTTGTGATCCTCCAACTCAGAGTTGTTATACACACACCTGATCTACCACACTCATTTGTTAAAACTGAAAGGCAAAGGAAGCATTCATTCATTCAGATAGTCATTCATTTATTCATCTATGCATTCAACCATTATTTACTGAGTGCTAAGCTAAGACTGTTGAATAAGACACAGTTTACACTTTGAAGGAGCTTACAGTCTAGGGATGAAGGTCACAGAAAAGTCAATGCTCTATGAGAATAGTCCATATGCAAAAACTTTAGATTTTTTCTGGGAAGCTGAGCTAAGGGTTTGGAACTGAGGCAAGGGTTTGGAAAACTGGAAGAAATATGGTGTTTTATATGTTTCCCTCAATCATCTAGTAATTCTCTCATTTTCAGTTCTCTCTGCCATGGCAAATTTGAAGACTCCTTTGTGTGTAAAAGGAGCAACATGTTCTATCATTGCTGTCCCCAGTGAAAGACATCCAGCTGGTTATATACTTCTATCTTGGTTAGTGTGTTAATTTTCCATCGCTACTTAAATTACTACAAACTCAGTGGCTTAAAATAATGCAAGTTTCATATCTTATAGTTATGGAGGCCAGAAGTCTGAAATGGTTCTCACTAGGCTGAAATTAAGGTATCAGTAGGGCTGCCTTCCTTTCTGGAGGCTCTAGGGGAGAATCTGCCTTCTTGCCTTTTCCAGCTTCTAGAGGATGTCCACATTCCTTGGATCTTTGCCCCCTTCTATCGTCAAAGCTAGCAATGGCAGGTGGAGTCTTTCTCACATCACACACTTTGGCACTAAGTGTTCTGCCTCTCTCTCCTGCATTTAAAAGACACTTGTGATTACATTTGACCCACCTAGATAATCTAGGAAAATCTCTTTATGTTAAAATCAGCCAATTAGCAACCTCAATTCCCCTTTGCTATGTAATATAACATATCTAAAAATTCTAGGGATTAGGATGTAGACAATTTTAGGGGACTGTTATTCTGCCTACCACAGGTATGAAAGCTTTGCTTTCACTCTGTCATTACCATCTCTAACTATTCAGGGTGAAGGAGAGGAAATAAGTCTGAGTGTTCCAGAAAATTGGATATAGATCGCTGTTCTTAGGCAGTGGGTTAGATGCAGATCTAAGTCTTAGAACTCAAGTCTCAGAACACAGCAAACACCTTGTTATCTATTAGCAATTGATAGTTCTCATCAAAACACCACAGAGTGGACAAATGTGACTCAGATTCCATGCAGATCCCTGGAAGTGGTTTCAGAAGCTGAATAATCCATCAGATTTAAGATCTTTCTGTTTTAAATGACCATCTCTCCCCGTCTCTCCTCATTTCTTCTTCAATCTTTCTTAGAGCTGGAGAACCTCTAGAAATTTGAATAAAAAATTGTTGTTCCTACCAATATTAGCAACTTTTGAAGTGACGGTTGAGGCCAAAAACTTTGCACTCCATATGCAGTCCTCCAGTAATTCTTGCTGGCTCTATTCTTAAAATATATACCAGATTGAAGTACTTCTCATCACATCTATGACTCCCACCCTTCTTAAGGCCACATCACCTCATGCCAGGTCTATTGCAACAGCCTCCTTCACAGGCTTGTCTGCTTCCTCTCTTACTTCCAGAATGTTCTCAACCAACCCTGAAGCCAAGATGATATCTTTAAAACTCAAAGCCAATCATGACACTCTTCTTTCCAAATGCTTCTTCAGTAGCTTTCCATTACACTTAAAATTCAGAACCATACCCTACAGAGTCTGATATGGACAAACTCCCCAACCCCATCTCCAAATATTCTCTCTTCTCCTCCCTGTTCTTGATTTAGGGCATTTTACAGATGCTAATCTCCTGTATAGCCAGCGTTTTCTCCAGGTGTTCTCATGGCCAGCTTCTTCATAGCATTCAAGATGTGATTTGAATGTAGGGTTGCAAGATAAATAGAAAATGTCCAGCTAAATTTGAATTTCAGATTAATGAGTAATTTTTTAGTGTAAGTATATCCTATGAATATACATACTGGGCATCCTATATTTTTATTTGCTAATTCTGGCAATCATATTTAACACACTGACACCATACTAGGGAATTTTTTTCCTTGGGACCATGGTGTTTTATTATGAAAATAGAATAAAAACTTTGAAAACAAAATGATCCTTTCTAATTTAATAAAAAATTTGTATTTTTTTATTATTTTCTGTGCATGAATTATATGCAATTAAACTGTCAATATTAATCATAACAACAAGAGAATATCAACAAAGTTTTCACAAACCAACTGTAGGGTTTTGCCCAGGGGCCACCCATCACATAACATGTATGCTACAGCATGGCAGCATGAGTTGCCTGCACACCACGTGGCTTCCAGGTAAAGATGTGTGAGTTCATGTATGCTTGTGAACTCACAAAGATGTGTGAGTTCATGTATGCATGCTTCACAAGGCCCTGGACTTAAAACTAGTGTGAGTTAAATACAACTCACATGGCAGTTAATGTGTTAAATGACATTTATTGAATGAAATATCTAAATATCCTCACCTCCTTCACTTTCTATCTTTTTAAACTGATTTATTATTAATATTATTGTTAATGTTATAGCACTTATATTAATTGCTTATTAGTTTCTGTTTGCTATGTATCTACCCAAGTAGAATGCACTCCATGAGGTAGGGATGTTGTAATCACACCATAGCTCTAGAACCAGAAGTCCTAGTATGACTTAATGATATTTGTTAAAGAAATAAATGAATAAATAAGTTTCTTGGACCTCTGTGCTCTCATTATATGGTGACTCCCTTCTTCCCTTTAAAGCAGTGTACAGCTGTCTGGGCTGTAGGGAAAGCACTAGGAATTTGAATATCACAGAGTATAATTAGAAAAGAAAAAGCCCCAAATGATATTTCAAAATATGTTCCCATTAGATATATTTCTGCAGATTAGCACTGGTCAAGCACTATAAGGGTTTCAGTCAATGTCAGACCCTCTACCCTAGAATGACACTGTGAATGGCATTTCCATTTCTGTTTGAGAGGGATGAGGAGCAGCTGGCAGGAGACTCCTGGGGGAGACCATTTGCATTTAATTGTCTGGGCACTTAAGGAAGGGGTGGGGTCACTTTCCCAGTTCTGCTCTCCTATTAATTTAAATGCACACATTTAAATCAAGTCCTTCTTCCTGCCTGGATGACAATTACCATATTTGACATTTCCTAGTCCTCAGCAATGCCTGGGACTTGTGAATAATTTAGAAATGCTGGGTTGTTCCCTAATCAAGGCAACTGAATGGAAGTGAGATCTGGACTTGTAGCATCAGCAGCTCCCTGCCAAAAATGACAGAGTTAAAATAAGGAAAGTGATGAGCACATTTAGAAGAAGAAGTACTATCCCACAGTATTCTGCAATATGCTCATTCTTTGGATATAATCTTTTTCTGATATTTATACCACAATTGCTACAAATGCTGACTTGATACAAGGTTGACAAGAATGAAGAGGAAATTTACCAGTCCTGAACCACAGATTTTATGGAAAAGTCTCTGCTCAAAATAGGCTAGGCCCTCATCCCCCAAAACCACATGCCATGATATTTGGTTTGGAAATTATGGTCACTGTTTGTTTGCTCAATCATCAAATATGCAACTATCCATTATGTACTAATATTATTCTAGGTGCCAGGTGTAAAATGATTTAAAAAAAAAAAAAAAAGATACAGTCCCAGGGTACACAAAAGTTATTGATAAAAATAGATATTCAAAAAACAATGCCATGAATATATGCAAAAGTATCTATTATAGTAATTGCTAAGAAGAAAAACTTTTAAAATGAGATGAGAACTTACTATAGGGAAAACTGACTTGGATTAGTGAGAGATGAAAGAGCTGGTCCCAGGGGAGCTTTCTTTGAGGAAATAACTGGAAAGAAGACATTCAGAGAATGAGTAAAAATTAATCAGGTGAGGACAAGAATAGTCAGAGTCTTCAAACTGACGAGGTCCATGATATGTTACACCAAAATATGGCACCTTAGCATATGGAATGTTTTAAGCTGAAGCAATTTCAGAAATGGCAGAAAAGACTCTCTGACCTTCCCCTGCACTTCTCCCAGGAAGCAGGTCATCATAAGACCTTGATGTGAAAAGTGCCCTCCCTATACATACTATATATAAGGAAAAAGGGATCCCTATACATAAGGAAAAAAGGATCCTTATTTCCAAAGTCAGAAGGATATGAAAAGGAATCTGAATGAACAAGCTTTGCTAAGTGTTCCCCAGTTATTCCATTAGCTCCTACCCTTTGTTCCATCACATTTTTCCATGCCTTTCCACTCTTCATCAAACCTAGCATAAAAATGCTGAGGTTTAACCACTTCTTCAAATCTTCATTTCTTATGAAGGCTCCTGTGTCATATAAAACTTATATTAAATAAATCTGTATGCTTTCTCTCTTGTTGATCTGTCTTTTATTATAGCCAAGCACTTGGAACAGTAGAAGGAAAAGATACTTTATTTTCTCCTACAAAACTAACCTACATGAAAGCTCAGGGACAGGGACAAGCTTGCAGCAATTAAGAATCAAATGGAGTCCAATATGGCAGGAGCCTAATGAGCCAGGGCCAAAGTGGCAGAGCGGGCCCGAAGAAGGACAAAGATCAGGTAGGATCAGGACAGGAGAGGGCTTATTGGCCCTCAGGAATACCATTTCCCTCCCAGGGCAAGAGGAAGCCACCAAACTATTCTTAAGCAGCCGAGTGATAAGGACTAGAATTACATTTCAAAAAGTTCACTATGGCTTTTGAAAGAAGACTAGCTTGGAGCAGGTTTCCCCAGTTGGGAAGAATGTTCAAAGATTCATTGGAAAGCAAGAAAAGAAATATCAGAATATTGATATTTTTATTTAAAATTTCTATTTCTATACATGTTTTATAATGCACATGAAATACTAGTGCAGTACCAGAGGTATATTATTTAAAAGTAGATAAATATATATTGGAGGTCTGTACTTTAATGATAAAAGGACAAGAGGGCAGGATTTTAAAAAAATCTGGTAACCAAAGGCTCATGTAAGTTAGAAGCCAATAGAGAAAATGAGAGCGTGAGGTTTGAGATAGTTATATATAGAGGAGAGGAAAAACATTCTTTTACCCTTTTAGGTTCTGAGGCTGAGGCCCAAGAGTTAAGATTGACAGAAGATTAATAAGAGAAAAAGCATAAAACTTTATTTGATGTTAATATTTTAATTTTTATATGCATGCTTTATAGAAAAGAAGTTAAGACTCAAAGAATGGTTAGACCCAGGGGGTTCTATACCATTTTAACAAAGGATGATAAATTTGTGGAAAAGTGACAAGACAAAAAAGTGGGGAGAGTCGAGCTTCTAGGGGTGGTAAAAGGCAAGAAGAAATATTTAAGGGAAAGTGATAAAAGTTAAGGGTTATTTTTGTCTGTGAAGATCCATCTTGATGCTGACATTCTGTCTCCAGTGATAAGGATTATTCTCCTCCTGTTAAAGAAGAGGGGAGAAGGAAAAACTGCATAAAGAAAAACTTATGTCCCTCTTTTAGGCAGACAGGAGGAGGGCAAAGAGCTCTTCCTGCATTTGCTTCTCCTTAATTGCCTTCAGCTAAAAATAGTCCTATGCCAAAGTGGCATATTTTGAGGTGGCAGAGACTAAAGCCCTTTATACTCAGGATGCCTCTCCCAGATGATGCTACAATAGAGTTGTCCATGTGAAAAGAAACTCATTCATAAGTCAGCAGCCACAACTAGTGTCCTTATAAAAACTTCAGATGTTGGGCTCATACTGCAGAGACCATTTGCTTTCATTGCCTTCTATGTTTCAAAGTGTCTGGCATGTCTCTACAGATATGGCCCCTGCCAAGAATTTTAATTATGTCTCAGTTTCAGCTTCTCCAGGTAAATTGTGTTTATCTGCTTAAGGTGCTCCTGTGGCCCCCTGAAGTGAATTCTGCATATTTCACATAGGCTACATTTTGAGTACTACTACCCTAAATGTATCCTTTAAATTGGTAAAAATCCATTCAGGCATTTTCCTGAGATAGGATAATAGCCAAGTGGAAATCTGAATTGCTGTTGTTCACCTTCCTCCTGACCTAAGATCTTTATTAGGATGCCCCCATAAAGAGTGATGAGCTGACAAAAGTCTGATAGCTCCCAGGACTCATTTTGCATTTTTTACTGTGAGGCCATGCTCCAAAGCTCAAGGCATTGGCATTCTTTCCCACCACCTTCTCTGAGTTGAGCTCAGGACCTACTAACCAGTAGATTTAAAAAAGCAAAAACAAAAAAACTCAGGCATGGTTTTCTTCAATACACTGTGCAACTGGGAAATTTGCTGGGTTGTTGTGAACCTGGATATGACTGAGAAATGTTACTGTCTTTAACCTCAATCTGCATAACAAAGCTGATATTGGCTGCTTAGTATAATGGGAAGATATTCAGAATGCCACCCCCACTTGGGATGTTCAACAAAATATAAGCAGACACAACTCCAAATCCTAGTGCTCAGGATGAAGAAAGAATTTGCCTTCCTTCGCCTCTTCCCACTGTGTAGAGGGCAGCCAGCCAGGGACACAGGTGTGCAGCTCATTAAGAACAGAATTAAGCCCAACGGGATAGGTAACAGCCACATGAAGAATGCTCTGCAAAGTAAAGGCACCCTTCCTGCTCTGACCTTGGGAAAGAAATCAGGAGGAAAATGCTGCCTCCCTTATTTGCCTGTTTTCTGCTTTGCTAGCAACCCAGTGAAGACTCACAAATCTGCATTACCTTGAGATCTGCAGCAGGAGTCCCTGCAATATAGTTGTTTTTACTAATACATTGAATGAAATGTTTGCTGAGTCTGAATGGTACATAAAGAACTGTCCTGAGCGATGGGGGAGCTAGTGAAAATAGCAGTGAAGAGGATCAGGATATGCCACCCCAAAATATTCCACTTTGGCCTAAGGACTATTTTGAATTAAAGGCAATTTAGAAACAGCAAACATGGTAAGAGCTCTCTTCCCTCTGCCCTCCCCCTTTCTACCTAAAAGCAGGACATAAATTTCCATTTGTACATGTGTTCCCCTTTCCTATGGCTGGAAGAGGACAATAACTTTTACCTGCATAACAAACTTAACTAAACAACCCATAACTACCACATATTTCTAGTCACCCTCCCACAATTTACTGCTCCTGGGAATCTAAACTCCTTTTTCTTTGTCTAGTCACTTCTCCATAAATTTTCACCCTTTGTTATAATGGTACATAAGCCCTAGGTCTAACCACTTTATTGGGGTTTCATTTCTTTTCTGTGGAACCCCTATGCACATGAAGTTAAAAATAAGATTTGTATGCCTTTTCTCCTGCTAATCTTTCTTTTTTTGTCAGTTGAATTCACAGGGTCCAACAGAAAGTAAGAAGATAGAAGAAAATTTTTTCCTCCCCTATTGCAGAAAGCCAACATTCCAAAGGAACTCCAAAATATATGAGCACAACTAAAACATTATTCTCCCTTAACATTGTTTCTGAATAATAAAGATGCAATGATGTTGAGGTGACTGAATTTTTCTTTTCTACCCACACCAGTCTCATAGAATGTGAACTTCAAATTGGTGCCTTAGTAAAATTGCAGTTTACTTTATTCCACATAGACCTTAAAGATTGCTGTCAAATAATAGAAACTAGAAACAAATCCTCAGTGCCTAAGGTCTATTCTATAGCCTATTTTGAAGAAAATGGGTACATAGATCCTAGAGTAGTGAACAAAATATGGGCCAGATAGAGGAAGGGTTGAGAGTTTCTAAATGTAGACTATATAAGGAACTAGAGCTTATCATCTTAATTTATTCATACCATTAAAAACATCAAAAAAGCATGTCTGATTTATTTTCCTGAAAGCTCTTGGGAAGTTTTTTAATTTCTCTGAGTTCCTTGGGAAATAATTTCTGACAAGTAATGTCAAATAAGAAACAAATCTGGACTTGGTAAGGAGAGACTTTATTCCAAAGGATTATTGCAAGAAATGCATGTGGGAGAACTATTGCAATAGGGAGAGAGAGACTATTGCAATAGGAAAAACAATCTGACTATAAGATTTGTAAGCATCTCAACTGTTAGGCAAAAGGAATTTTTCTCTTATAGAGAGGAGTGAACATGATGCAATTGTTTGAAGGGTTGCCCCTTCAAAATCCATGTCTAAATTCAATTGTCATTGTAATAATATTAAGAAGTGGACTTTTAAGAGGTGATTATCTCATGAGGGTTGAGGGTGGGATTACTTATTGGCCATCATAAAAGAGCAAGTTTGACCTCCTTTTGCCTTTTGGCTCTTCTGCCTTCTGCCCTGTGAGGATCCAGTGTAGCTTCCCTGCAGAGAATGCAGCATGTAAGGCACCATTTTAGAAAATGTATATGGCCTCACCAGACACCAGATCTTAGAATTTCCTCCAGAACCATAAGCCAATACATTTCTTTATAAATTTCCCAGTCTTGGGTATCCTGTTTTAGCAGCACAACAGGGACTAAGATGCATGGCTGCAAAGACACCAGTATGGGGAAGTGGGATGGAAGCTGGTGTGATGGGATAGTGACCAAAAAAGGTTTATCACGAGGCTAGAGTATTCTCAGTAGGGAAGAGACTGTTAGGGAGGAGTTGTGTGCAGGCTCAGGCTGAGGGTGGGTCAAAGTTCAGTGATCTGGGAGAAGGAGGAAAACTTACCCAAAGTTTTGCTAACAAACATTTTGTTTCAATTGATCATTATGGACAAAACAGTTCAGCTAATCATTTATGTTGAAGAATGGGAATTTGGAGAGCCTGTGTCTGGCTTTGTCATAGGTAAACAAGGGGGATACCCATGAGTCTTATCCAGGTCACATGGGGAAGGGTGGTTCTTTGCACTGAGCCCTTTCCAGGAACACAGAGGATTGGAGGATTTCTTAATCTTTGCTCTTTTCTGAGAGCACAAGGTTCAAGTAAAATTTAACATTGTCAATAAGAATAATTATACAAGTAATATAACTATTTGTTTAAAATCAGATCATCCCAGAAACATCCAGTTTGAATACAATATCTTTTAGTGTTTGAGCTGGTATTGTGACTCTTAAGTAATTGGACATTTCCTTTTTTTCAATAGAAATCCACAACATAGAGCCTTTCCAGGGTGCCATTAGAATACTACATTAATCCAACAAAGTCCTCAATTTGAATACCTTAGAGCGTAAAAAGCAATTGTCATGATAAGGAAACCTCTCATTTATGACTAATTTGGCAAATATTTATTAAGAGCCTACAACGTGAATCCTACTTATTACTTACATTTTTATGAAGACAAATTCCACCACTATTCAATTCCCCAAACTCAACTTTTCAATTAAAAAGAAAAACTAGTTTTAAGAGTTAGTTCAAGTAATCCTACAATTATAATGTAACTATGAAAGGAATTTTGTAAAGGAAAACCATCCTTTTTTCTCACTGTAACTGTATCTTCATCTGGGTTGGTGCTATATGAATTGTACCAAGAGATATTTCCTAGCAGCTGGGTAAAAATGTTCAAGGATATTTGGAAAATTCCTGTTAGAGGATACTACACGTAAAGGAACATAGGGAACAACATAAGAAATTAAAGTGATAAAAAAAAATTAATTACAACTTAATCCCTAAAATACTTTACAACCTATACACACAATGTACTGAGCCAACATAATAAGTCATATATACTTAGATAATCCATTTTTAAATATTACTTCTAAACTATAATCTCCCTCAATTATGGAACAAGAATAAAGCATCATTTAGCATGTAACAATGGAAGGGTGAACCGGCTGGGTTATGTGTTAAGAAAGCCCCCCAAGTAAATGCTTTGGAAGGGCCCTCCTGCCTCTCCACCTACCCCCTAATTATGTTTCTCCTTCTGCTCTCTCCACCCACCACCCTGAATTCTTTGAGAGCTAAAGCTCTTATTTACCGAGTTGCCAGAGTGTTAATCATGTCTAATGGCTTTAACACAAAAGCAGCCAACCTTTAAATGTGTTACTTAAAGACTATTAATGCCTTGCTTCCTTTTATCCACTTGAGCTTCTCCTCTTATCCCTAAATTCTGTCATGATTCCAGTAAACTTTCCTCCCTCTACTGCAATCAGCACCTCTTTTTTCAATGAACCTATGTTGGAGTGAGAGGAACGATTTGGGGAAGGAACAGCAATATTGCAGAAACTATCACCTTCAGGAGAACACCTCATTAATCTTTGTATCCCCTATACAACCATCACCACCTAACATGGTGCCTGACACATAGTAGGGCCTCATTCAATATTTACAAAGTAGAAGAAAAGAAGGGAGGGAGGGAGAAAGAGAGGAAGGAGGAAAGGGATATTTATTACTCCACATTAAGAGTGTGGGCTCACCCACCTACTTGGGAGGGGGGCATTTACCAAGGAGGGTGAGTGTGCACCAAACAATAGCAAATAAAAGATATTGGGTAGGAGGGAAGCTCACCCACATTCCCTATTTTCCTCCTGTTCTATATATGTTTTCCTTTTCATAAGGGAGTCAAGGGTAGCTATGTGATGGCTGGTTCTAGGACACAAAGAAAAGTCAGCTCTGGAAGCTTCTGCTGCCAAGCTGGCCTCAGGATTAATTGCTCCCTCTTAAACAAGTTCAGGGTCCATTAGTGCAGTGATGCGGTAAGGGCCTCAGGGCTCCTTCCTCAGAACTGAAGTACTATCGTCCATCATCGCTGGCTGGGGAGAGTTCAGCAACAGAGGCATAAATGGAGCTGGGGTGCAGCTGTGTGTTAGCTACAAACACTAGAAACCACCTACAGGTCACTGTTTGGTTTTATTTTCCACTCTGCATAATGTTCCAAGAAGGTATGGGGTAATCAGTAATTACTTAGAATACAATGGCCAGAGTTAATTGTTTCTCCTCCAACTGTGTCAAAAACGACAAGGGAATTGAGCCTGTAAATGGGCTGTGTGAATCAGGAGGCATAAAACAACACTTAGTGCTTTACTTAGGAGTTATTTCTTCAAAACACTTGCCCATTTACCAATGCACTTTTGCCACCTAATATCCTGAGGAGATTAGTCTGGTCCTTTCACTAATCCCTCAAGTCTGTTAGTGGGAAAACAAAGATGGTGAGGGCAGGTGGTGTCCCAGATTTGTTACTGTGAGTCCTCGAATGAGTGAGCTGTGTCTGCCAGATCCACCTAACCTCCACTTCACTTAGAGAATTCACAGTAGAGAGCCAAGGGTGGCAAGACATTCTCTGCAATGAAGACCACAAAGTAGAGCATTATTATTGCCCTTTGTTAGTAATCTATAAATTGCTGAGGATAAAACATTCAGTTCCCCCAATAGTTTCACAGTTAACAAATCATAGGGCTCCTCCTACTTTTCTTGTCATAAAAGTTAATTATTCATAAGGAAATCTGGAATACAAACTCAGATGTAGAAATAAATATATGCCATTATGTAGATTTGCCTGCACATATTAAATGATTCTACATGTGTGTGTATATACATATACACGTGCACACAGGCGAGTGTGCACACATACACACCTTGTAAGACATGCCCATCTAGCAACCCAGGCTACAAAGACAAAGATGTGGATATAAGCCACATCTTTCCAATATAGCCCTGTGTAAAAACCTGTCAAGTTACAGTTTTATCAGGGCCTCAGTAAACCATTAATTTCTCTTTATAATACTTTGTGGCTCCAACCTTTAAATAACTTAAGAAAGGTATTTCTGTAGTAAGCATTAATTTCTTGTTAACACCTTGTACTCTCCTAATTGGAGATATGTCTCTACCTATCGTGACTGCATCCAGTCCCTGCAATCTCAAAAACTTATTTCCTGCAAATTGAAAGGGTGGAGAATGGGGTGGTGAGAGGGGGAGTGTGGTGTTGAGGAATAGTATGCTGTAAACAAAAAAGAAAGATCTATGCCTATTCATTTTAGCAAAATGTCAGCCATCTGTGACTGGAATGTTTCTCTTCCTAAGTGCCATGTCAAATCCTAAAAATTTTTGCTCTAGGACATCTGAAGAGGAGCATAAAAAAAATAGAAACATCTATGCATATTAAGAAAATCTGACTTCATACATCTCCAAGAATAAAGTTGATCCCATGATGAGAGAGGCATGCTAAAATTTTTATAAATCTGACTATGTAATAAAAAATGATTCTAATAATGAAACACAGTGAGAAGATTATGAATAAATAAATATTGATCATAAAAGGTCCAGAATTCTAGAATTGAGCAGTCCAATATACTATCTGTTAGCCATACATGGGCATTTCAAATTAAATTAAAATTAATCGAATTAAAATTGAGTCCCTCCATTGCACGAGCTACATTTCAAGTGCTCAATAGTTGTATGTGACTAGGGTCTGCCGTACTGGACAATGTAGATACAGACACTTCCAACATCATAGAAAGTTCTATTAGTACTGCTTAATCAAATGGGAATTTTTCTAGACCTAGTTCAAAATCTAGATGCATTATAAAGGATTAAATAAATTTCCAAGCCACAATAAGTTAAATTATGATACTAAGAGAAGCTTGAGTTATGATCATGAAGTTACTGTCTGAGACATTTGAAAGGCAAAAAGCATTAAATGAAAATAAAAATTCAAAATAAAAAAACATCCTAGAAATTACAGCCTAATGAAATTAATATATTTCATTTGCACATCTGTGGAGTTATGGTTTATACATGCTGTTGGTGTACACAGAGAAAAGAAAATGTGATAGATCTCAGGAACCATCATGGGCTCATTAAGACAAAACATTCACTTCTTTTTTTGATAAGAAAATTCGATAAAACCATGCTGTAATCACACCATATCCAGACTTCAGCAGCGCTGTGACAAAATTTTTTAGGACATTCTTGTGGGCAGAATAAAGATATTTTTGCTGACTTATACAATTTTGCATTTTCACAAACAGTAGAACAATGGAACCTAAATAATATTGATTAAAGTATCCGTATCTGTCTGGAGGGAGGTCCCAAATAGCAGACCTAAGGATCTAGCTCTAGGTTCCATCCCATTCCACATTTATCTAAAGCTTAGAGTAAGCCATAACTATACTCACCAAATGAAAGATGACAGAAATACTCACTGGAAAACAGAATCAAGCTATCAGGGATTCTTAAAGGATTAAAAAAAAATGAGACAAAACTTAACCTGATAAATTTTATCAGGAATAGAAGTCAAGTATAGTTCATTTAGTATTTGGGGGTACTTCATTAATTTGTACCAGTATTTCAAGTGAGGCTCAGGAGGTCAAGTCCTGAAGGTCCTAGTTGCCCTTTCTTTGGGCCATGTATATCAACTTCATTTTTTTTCATCAAGTTGTAATTTGAGGCTGCCCTGAGGTAATTACACTAGTGTAATCAAGAGAAATTGTAGCCACCCCAAATTCTCTAGGGTTCAGACAGAGAGAGAACCAGAGTCTCACAGCCCAGAAAGCAGAGGCAGCCCGGTAAGTGGGAGGGTGCCTGGGCAAGCCCTTTTCAAAAGCTCCAGGCTTTGTGTCCTGCGCTATCTCTCAGAATCTCATTTCTGCACTACTTCCTATAAAATATTCTAATCATAATCTTAACTCCCTTGATATTTACACATTTCCCTTTAAAATCATTGGAAAGTTGTTACTTTCAGAGAATATATTTCCTCTTGTCCTCTTTCTCTTCTGAAGATACATTTAAAGGAAACACTGGAGACCTATGGTGGATCTTGAGCAAGGTGACTGAAGAATAAAAGATTCAGAAAAAACATTTTTTTTTCTTTAATTCAATTCAGCACAAAGCAGAGGAACAGAAATATACACAAATTAATATGCTAATTAGCATGATATAAATTCCAAATGCAAGAAGCAAATAAAGTGCTTTGGAATTGTTGTTTATGTAAGGAATGGAGATTTTTATTCAGCCTCTAGAAAAGACTGACAGAGGACAGGATAGTGAGCTTCAGCTATTTTGAGGGCAATTATAAGAAAGATAAATTAAATCTATTCTGTGTTACTCAAGAGGATAGAACGAAGGCCAATGGGTAAAAGTTATGGGAAGCATATTTCAACTCAATAGAAAGGATTTCCTAATAATTAGCTCTGTCCTAAAGTGAAATGAGATCCCTCTATAGGGCAATCATCTCTCTCAGTGGGGTATTCAACAGAAGCCATATGTTGGTAGCACTTAGGAAAGATTCCTGCTACGGGCAGGAGATTGAACCAGATGACCTCCAAGAGCCTTTCTATGTCTGAAATTCTATGACTCTGTCTCCTAATTCCTCTCACCTGCACTGATCCCACTCAGTGGATAACTAGGGAATGGTCAGTCTTCTCAATATAGGATCATAAATCAGACTTTCCACTGTTCTCTGCCCCCTCACTCTTTCCAGGCAAGATAATGTGTCTGCCCTCTCTAACTCTGCAATGTGTGGGAGTTCATGATGTATTAGACTATTTCTGTATCTTAGATTTATTTGGCTTTTATATAAACAGCTTAATTCGCCTCACTTTCTCCTCCCTTGGATTCAACATATCACATTTGTTTAATCCTTTTCTAAACATTGAACATGCAGTTAAAAGTACAAGAAGAGCATATAATACAAAATATAATGCAAACTAAGGTACATGTGGCAATTTGGGACTTTGTTTAACTGTTTGATTCAAACAAACATTTGTAGAGCAATTGTGTGGGTTTGTTCAATTACTTGTAAATTATCTTTATTTTCTTAAAAAATGGCACCTAATTAAGGATTTAGTTGAGAGACCAGGGTTTTTACCTTGGTGTTTTGAGATTCTATTTCATTAAAAATAATCATTAACACCTATTATTTATAATAAGGCTTATTGCTAATGACTATAGAAAACACAAATGTGAATAAGATAAAGACCTCATGACAAACAAGCATACTGTCTAATAATTGAAATTTGTGTATAAATAATTAAAGCAAAAGAGAACATGAGTGCCCCCATAGAGGTATATAGTTCTTTGGAGATAAAGGTCATACTCGGCCAGAGAAAATAAAAGCCATCTTCATCAAAAGGAGGGCAAACAGCCATACCATTAAGGGACATTAATCCTGATCCTGGAATAATCTGGATCTTTTTCCACTCAATAAATATAGAGAAATAATTGAAGAAATTTTACAGGAGAGTCGCACGATAGAAATTATTTTTAAAAAACAGTAATCTAGCATCAATGTAAAAACTACTTAGAGAATTGGAGGGATAAGCTTGTTTGTCCCAGTTGGAGGGAAGCAACCAAGGCCTTGGAAGTAAGAGTGTAAAGAAGTATCTATCCTGAAGACATTATGTAGGTCAATCAGTAGCATCTAGAAATTAATAGGAAGTTATGGAGAAGTCTATGAACTCAAAATGGAGAGGATGGACTGAGAGAATCTCCAGGTGTCATGGCCTTAAATAAATAAACATGAAGAACTTTTTGCACAGAGTAAACAAAAGTAAACAAATGGAAAATAAAAAATGACCAGAGGTGTGCAGATGAAAAGTGAAATTTCAGAAAATAAGACCCAAACTGATGTGAAGCTTATTAATTTAATATAGTACTTCATCTGGGTAGCTTAAGTAAAGATGGCAATTGCTGGAATGGAGCAGGTTAGGATATTGATTGAAAGTTAAATTCCCAAGTACGAAAATAGAATATCAAGTTAACTGGATGGTAAACAGAAAGGAGGTAGTTATGTTGGGAAGAAGACAGAAATCCAATCATTAATAGATTTGGAGAGGTTCTAGGAGACTAAACATAATAAGCATGTTTCTTTTCTTTTTTGTGTTTTCTGATGACATTTAGGCCTTACTGAACCTTGAGTGACTGCTCTTCCCAGGGCTAGCCTATTCCAAGACAGTAAAGGACACTCCTGCAAGTGCACCTGTCACATGCAAACCAATCAATAGGGAACTCATACTCCCCAACAACCTCTTTTACCTGGCTCTTATTATACTCTGGTCCACTAGCCCACTTGCAACCACCTCATGGCCAGGCATCAGACAACTAAAGAGACCCCCTACAACCAGAGCCTGCTCAGATTATTTAAACTAGCCAATCCTAAAGTGTTTACTAAGCCTCACCCATTCCTCCTCACAGAAACCCCAATAATGGCACATGTCAGTGTTTTTTCCTTGCTCCTTTTGCCTCCTGGCAGTGCCTCCCTGTGTGACCCTACATGGCATGGCATGCCACCTTCTTTTGGGAACTGCAAATCACAAACTATCTTTTCAATGGCCATCATCTCCTGATTGATCTGTTGGCTTCATCATACATGACTAATAATCAAACTTTATTTTAAAACACTAAAGATGTATAAGTGACTAGCAAGGATGTCAAAAATAGGCATAATTCTGAGTGAATTTTGACTGAATTTAACTCTGCCATTAAACTAAAGGCAGAGACCATAGCTTGTCAGGAAGTTTGGAAAAGCCTTCATAAATAAATTGTCACTTGAGAAGTACAAAGAAGGTTGAACTGGATGTTATAAGAGATATACTGAACCCCAAATTGGTCCCCAAAGTTCTGGGGAACACCAAGGGACTATAAGAAAAAGAATTTACCAGATATTTATCTGGTATTTATTTGCCACGTGGGGAAACTTGAAGTTTTAATTAAACTTTGGCAGACACTTAACAATGTTCATAGATTAAGTAATAGTTAACCCTGGAGAGAGCTACCAGGAATGAAGAATTGTGAGAAGAAAATTCAGTTTCAGTGATGATAATCAGGTAGAAAGAATGCTGGTTTCCAAATGACAGACACAGTAGTAGAGTGAAAAAAGGTGGCAGACACTGGTTGCATTATTAGAATAAGAGTACAGAAAGAGATAAGGATACAGAAGGGATGGAGGGGGGAAGTGTTTATCAATAAAGGGAATTATAGAAGAAAGGAGTTCATAGTGCTTCAGGGAAAACACCAAGCAGAGCTTCAAACCTAGAGGAATTTGTAGAACTATTAGAGTCTCTGTGGTTCCAAACAGGCCTCCTCAAGTGGCAGGCTAAGACCAAGAATCCTTGCTGACATCTCTAATTCAAATAAACCTGCAAAGCTACTCATTTATAATGTGGGTATAATCTGTGCTTAGTGGCAACCATAGTCAGGAACGGAGGAGTTGAACTTGTAGAAAACACAAAAGACATTACGAAGTCACCAGATATTTATCTGGTATTTATTTACCATGTGGGGGCGATTTGATGTTTAAATTAAAGCTCGGTAGAAGTTTCAACTATGATGCCATAGGGATGTATTTAGCTTAAAGATTTTTTTTATTTGTTGATAATCTCTGAAAAGAATAAGATTTTCATGAATAGTAGCCTTCTCCTCATCTCAGCCCTATTTCATCTGTAAAATATAACCTACTGTAAAAAAATAGATGTAATATAGAATAATGTTAGATAAGGGTTATAGAATGAAGAAAAACAGAGTAAGATAAATCAGAAATGCCTATTGGATCATGGAGTGGGGAGTAGTTTGGGGTATTAAGCAGGGTGCTCAGAAGAAGCTTCATTGCAAAGATGTGATCTAAATAAATACTTAACATTTGGTTATGGTGTGGGCCTAGGGGGCAAAAGGGAGAAGCACTTTCTAGATTCCAGGCACTATGGTTCACTTCTTTATAGGCATGACCTCATTTTCACTGCTATAAAACATATACTGCCATTATTAACCACTCAACAGATGAAGAAATTCAGCCAAGAAAGGGTAACCAGCCTTGCTAAGCTCACACAGCTACTCAAGGACAACTCCAGATACGGACCCAGGCAGTCTGACCTATAAAATCCATGCTCCCTGGAGATCTCCTTCTCTCCCCACCTTAAGCTCAAACCTAAATTTTACCCAACTCAACCCTACTGCATGAAAGAAGGAAACCCGAGAGAAGAGAGTGCTGAAGACTAAGTTATAGGAGTGTTATGACTGTGTCAATCTACAACTTCTAGCACAAGAAAGGAAAAGAAAGACCTCAGCACCAGGAAGAGAGTTCCACACCCAGGCTGTAATCTTCTGTGAGACAACATAACAAACATAAAAAGCCATATTTGCTCATTTCTGTTAATACTTGAGCCCATGACTCTGTGATGAATACAACTCTCTAGAGGACACTTTAAAGACAACACAAAATTAAACACATGGCCTCCCATGTCTCTTGCCTGAGTCACTATAGTCCTTTAAAGATAAATGACCATAGTCCCTGCCTACCACACATAACATCTGACCAGGATAGTGATTATACTCTATATCTGGAATACTCCCACATCTGAACATTAATGTGATTATGCTTTAATATAGCTTCTAAACAAGTTTAATGTGATTCTGCAGGTACCAAACCCCACTATGTGCTGGAGGTTCTAATAGAACCTCTCTGAAGGGCTGCTCCTGGGCTATAGGCCTTGGTCTATAGTCCTCAGTAAGACTTCTAAATAAGACTAACTTTAATTCTTTAAAAGCTTAATTTTTTTTCTTAAGTCAAGAATAATCTCAACTAAAGAAAAAAATGGTGATACTGGAATAGTAGGGAAAAGAAATGGTAGGATTCATTCTGAAATGCAGTAGCAGGAAAGGTAACTACCACCTTAGGGTTTACTTGAGGCTAGTCCGTGATTATAAACAAACATATGGGTGTATCTCAGGAGAATATCAGAGGCTAGGAGATAGCAGTGGTAATCTTCAGCATCAAACAGCCATGAGTTCTCTTTTATAAAAAATAAGTTGGGGTAGGCAGAATGCCACATTCCCCAAGATGTCCATGCTCTGATCCCTGAATCCTGTGAATATGTTACACTACATGGAAAAAGGGACTTTAGAGATGTAAGATAACTAATCGGTTGACTTTAAGATAGGAAGATTATTCTGGATTATTCAGTGAGCCCAATATAATTACATGAGCTCTTAAAAATCAGTGTTTACTCCCTGTTTAGGACAGAGGGATGTGGCCAGAGGGGAAGTCCTAGAGAATCAGAGCATGAGAAAGACTCAGTGTGCCTTTGCTGGTTTTATGATGGAGAAAGCATTATGATGAGGAATGCAAGAAGCCTTTGGGAGTTGAGAAGGTTTCCTAGCCTATAACTAGCAAAGAAAAAAAATGAGGACCTCAATCCTATGACCACACAGAACTGAATTTGGAAAACAACTTTGGAAGACAACACAACTGTGATATACTACTATAAATAGGTGTTCTTTTAAGCTGCTGAAGTTATGGACATTTGTTACAGCAGTAATAGAAAAATTTTTTATTTCAGCATATTACAGGGGTACATATGTTTAAGTAATAGAAAATTAATATATAAGTCATTGCAAGATTACAGCAAATCCTGCAATTCTCTTTTGTCATGTAGTCTTAGGCTTAAATCCCAGCTTAGTCATTCAGAAAATGTGTAGCTTTGGAAAAGTCACTTTACCTGTCTCTAACCACAGGGTTAGGATTTAAGCTCTCAGCCATATATTTTATCCCTGAAAGGAGGCATGGTTTCACCATGAGAGTTAAATCAGTTGAGATATAAGGAAATGACTAATGCATCATAAATTTTTTTTAAATTAACTAAAGCCCATAGTTTATTCAGATTTCCCTAGATGTTACCCAATGTCCTTTTTTCTATTCCTGGATCCCATCCAGAATGTCACAGTACATTTCGTTCTCATGACTTTTAAAACTCCTCTTGTCTGTGACAACATCTCAGATCTATCTTGTTTTTGAAGACTTGGGCAGTTTTGAGGAGTACTGGTCAAGTGTTTTATAGGATGATTCTCTATTAAAATTTGTCTCATGTTTTTCTCATGATTAGACTGAATTATGGGCTAGGAGGAGGAATTCACAGGGGTAAAAGTGTCCTTTTCATCATGTCATATCAAGAGTACATGCTATCAACATGATTTATTACTGTGGATGTTGACCTTGATCTTCTAGTTGAGGTAGTGTTTTTCAGGTTTCTCCACTGTGCAGTAGTTCTTGCCATACTGTATTTCTTGGAAGGAAGTCATGAAGTGCAGTTCACACTTAAATAATAGGGAGTTATGCTCCACCTCCTTGGGGATAGAGTATCTACATAAAGTATAATATTTGGAATTCTTCTTCCTAGGAGATTTCATCATAAACTTTTAAGATACTTAGTTCACTTTCAGTTCTCGAATGTCTCCAAATTGTGATTTTACAATATCATCTTCCTCCCACTGAGTACAAACCAAAACAATGATGAAGAATCATCATTTCATGGGAAAATTATCATGGAAATTGTAGAAAAATTATCATCCATGAAGGAGAATTTATAATCTCTCTCAAGAATGGGACAGAGTGTTGTATAGACTGTCAGTTTCAGATGACCTCAGTTCTAGTCATTACCTTGCTCCCGACAAAAGTACACTTAATTCAGTTCAAGATTTTGAGAGAAGGTCACACAACTCTCTCTCATCTCTCACTAAATCTGTTTCCCTGGCCCAGATGTCAGAGATACTAGATCACAGTATTCAGCTTTAAAAAGCAATGTCTCAGGCTTGCTCAACAGCATGCACTTTTTGACATGTGCAGCAGGATAAAGAACATCAACAGCATTTAATTCTCTCTCTGTATTAGTGTGGGCTATAGTGACAATACTTGGCACAACTGTAACAACCAAGAGGAAAAAGTAAAATTAAATTTAGAGCTAGAAGGATGGAAGAAATCAACCTCTCAATTACAGTGCAGCATGGAGCGCTCACTGGCTGTCTTGCTGGCTTGAAAGTGTCAAGCTACAAATCCAAGCCATTAGACAGAAAGCAAAATGCAGAAATTCCACCAGAGAGGCTGCCTCTGCAATGTTTCCAGCTCCATCTGGAGGCATGAGGGCCAGAAATTCTGGGGTTCTCTCTGCCTACAAAATTGGAGAGGTTTGGCCAGCTTCAGCAAGGTCTTAGAGAAACATCTGTGCCTCAAAGGCTCAGCTAAGCACAACCCCAAACTTCTCATCAGTGCCATCATTACCCAATGCCATTTAAGCAACATTGAGTGTTGACAGATTCCCGGATTTTCCCACCATAAAGGAAAGATGAAAGTAAGTTATGGGCAGAGAATAGGAAAGGGAAGAGAAGTGCCAAAAAATTTTTATGGAACATGTAATATAAGGAAATATTATGCTAAATCCCAGGTATAAGAAAATCAAAATCAAGAGTTTGTTCTGAAGATGAAAATCTTCAGAACAACATTCATGGAAGGAGAAAGAGAAAAGAAAGACTCTATGGAATGTACATCACCAGTTTTTCTCCAGAATTATCTAGTCACCTGTCTTCTTAGTTGTTTCCATGATACACAAGAAATACCTTCAAAGTTTAAGTATATTTGTCATCACCAAGGGATCAGAATTTGGCACTTACTTAGCCTATGAATACATTATCATCAGTACCAGGGCTTCCTTCACAGTAGTAATATTCCTTTAGGTCCTGGGATCACTAAAAAGGCCAAGCTGGATCTGGCCTCACGGTTATTATATAATCCTAGGGTGAGGTTAGTGAGAGGCAATAGGGGAAACTGACATCAAGACAGTTCATTCTGACCTCAAAGGTCCACAACATTTTTCTTGCGATACATATACTACAAGAATCCTTTTTCCCAGCACAACATCATTTCATTATCTTCCAATTCCAGCCCCCTTCCAAGAAAGCAATGTGATAACTCACATCTTATGACATGTTATAGGAGGTGTGGGGTACCATAAAGAAGAATGGGATCACCTGGTGGTTTACCACTATGAATTTTGCCCTTTGTCCTAAAAAGTTACTTTCAAGCTTCTCAGATGTACTTAATGTCTTATAACACCCAACCGTGATATTAATAATCACATGATAGCTTGAAATTGCTGTCATAATGCTGTTCTAAACACTGTACATGTCTTAATTCACTTCGCCTTCATACAACAGTATAGTGAGAAAATCACTATGGTTATTCTTATTTTACAAATGAAGAAAGGGAGGCACAAAGGGTTTGATAACTTGACCAAGGTTATAAAACTTGTAAGTGAAGAGCTGGGTTTTGACTTTGGCAAATCTGGCACAAGAATCCATGTTCTTAGCCATTAAACTATTCTTTCCCATGAACCAGGCTAATTGATTATCTAATTGAAGGATCCTTCCTCACATAGATTCTGTACCATGAGTAAGAGAAACAAGGAAAGCAATATATGACAACATGAATAAATACTGGAGAGGCTATAACCTGACACCTCTATGCTTAAGTAGGGAACCCAAAATTCCAACTGGAGATGCCCAGTGTCATCAATGAAAAAGATAAATGATTGTTAAACAATCATCTGACTTGAGCAGAGTGACTTTTCAACATGGCCATTCTAAATTTTATCCTTCAAATTTTATTTATTCTCCACATCCCATTTTTGTGGACCCAAAATGAAGATGGACCTCCTATATTAGGGTCCAACAGACAGGGAACATTCTCCCAGACTGAATATTGCTGAGAGAAAGGGAATCGTATCTGTTAAGCAGAGTAAAGCTGTTAAGAGGGAGTATGCACTAGGATTAATAAACCAGAGGGTTTTACAGACAGTGGCTGGGGGTTCTGGATAAATCAAGGGTCCACCTAAACGACAGCCTTCCAAGGGTTGTTTAAATCTATGCACAAGTTCATGGAGTGTAAAGATGAGAATTTTAATCATCACTTGAACAATGGAAAAGTCATGGGAAGAGCAGTATCAGAGAGGGCATAAGGCTATCCTTTCTCCTCATTTTTCTCTGCATAGCAAGTCAGGGTTTTGCTTTGTTTTCAATTTTCTCTAAAACTGAAAGTCATAGCATGCACTTGATTCTGACAAAAGGGATCTTTTCAATCCTGCCTTCAGGCTCTGTCCATAACCTTCCTCTCGCTGATATGCCCTTTCCTCACATTGAGTCTGAGCTCAAATGTCACCACCACCTCTTGGCAGATTTAGCCAGTCTTCCTAATAGTTTTGGTGGAGTGAGGAGAACTGAAGTCTACTATAAACTATTCAGGGACAAATAAAACAATAGAATGTGATAAAACAGAACCTGATGGTTTAGACTATTGATCCGAAGTTTGGGTGGTGAATAGAATATGAGACTAGAGGGCTTAGTACAATTGAGAAAAGTAGTTTTCTGATGAGGAGAATCCTGAGCACATTTATAGACAGAGGGAAGCTGGGCACTATGTGTTGGATAAGAAGGAGAGACCAAAATAAGCAATCAAGGCTGAGGTGGGAGGATCATGTGAGGCCAGGAGTTCAAAACCAGCCTGAGCAAGAGCAAGACCCTGTCTCTACAAAAAATAGGAAAATTATCCGGCGTATTGGCATGCACATGTAGTCCCAACTACTTGGGAAGCTGAGACAAGAGGATCACTTCAGCCCAGGAGTTTGAGGTTGCAGTGAGCTATGTTGATGCCACTGCACTCTAGTCCAGGGCACAGAGCAAGACCTTGTATCAAAAAAAAAAAAAAAGCAATCAAAGAGGGATTGACTACCTTGAAGGGATCATAGATGGAGGAGTTAGTGTTGAAAAAGAGAGAAGATTATTACACTCTTGGGGTAAAGGCCGACAAAGGATTAGATAAATTTGAGAAACCTGGACAGCCTTCAACCTTCTACAGCCACTTGCAAGAAAATGGCAGTCTCCTACCTTCATTATGGGAATGAAAATGTGAGGTTGAAAAGAAAACACTCATGCCCTGCCTCAGGGGCATAAAGATAATTATGCTGAATTAAATCAAGTTGTTGAAAATTTTCATATAAAATGCTCCTTATGCTTGATGTGAAATGTTAAATGTAGTTCCTCAAAATGAAAACATAAACATACACTCTAAAAAGATAAATATGTTGTAGATGCTATTACATATGTGCCAAGAGTAGGAAAGATACAGTGAAGATGCGTAGCCTTCTAAGTATCCTATTCATTCATTTTCAGGATGGGACAGAAAATTGTATTGTCCCTGTAGAGCTGTGAATATTTTCCAGTGAATATTCTCAAGTCAGGAAGGCAAGTTCCTTGATTTCTTGTTAAAGCTTTTACCCTAAGCACATGATATACCTTAATGAGTAAAACTGCACAATTTCACAGAAGGGAAAATTCTGACCTTAGCAATATGTGATGTCCCAGTGGATACAAGGATTAAGTGTCTGAACAGGCTGTTGTAATTCAGCAGGGAACTTACAGCAACCACTGAGGCATGAAATGTGAGAGGAATAACAAAGCATGTTCAGGTTATAAAAGGCAGCATTAAATGTTTGCTGATGTGATTGTAAGACCTGAAGGTTTATCCATGATATACTCTACATGCATAAAAGAAAAGCAGGGATGAGACTGTATATGGAGCATCAACACTGTTGAAATATGAGCCAAAGGGAACAAGGAGACAAAAAAGGTATAATATGCTGAATACAAAAAAGCAGCAATGGTGAGATCCACTTGATAGCAATAGGAGAGAACCCAGATGGCAATGTGAGGATTTCAAATACTCTAAAGTAGCCAAATGAAACTGCCAAAGGGGAACATTTTCATCAGCCAACACAACGCAGAACAAGGGGGAAAATGGCAGTGCCATGGTTATCTAAAACAGATGCTGCTGCTGGTTCCTAGCCCATGTTCCTGTCTGGATTCAGTTCTAGAATACATCACCAATGCTAGAGTCTGGCTGGGGGATACACCAGAGCATTCTAAGAGCTGTCCAGGTCAATGAGAAAGAGAGAAGGAGAGAGATAAACATTACACAGCCAGGCTGTTAAAGTCAATGAAAGGGAAAACTTTGAGTTAAGTTCCTGGATCCTCTGCCATACTGTTAAGTCCCCATCTAGTCACTTGGTTTCCTGTGGCCTTTGCTTCTTCATTGGGGATGGGGAGGTTTGGTAATGAGTTCTTACTATACTGAAAGTCTACCAAGGTGGTAGGTAAAGTGCTGCATAATCCACAATTTAAATCCTTGTTAAATCAGACAATATAGAAGGTTGGATAACTCCAGGAATCCCACTTGAAAAGTGAGCATTATAAGAAGATTTTAAGATTAAGCAAAAATAATGACTTTAGTCCTGGTCTCAGGATGTAGCAACCATATGAGTCAAAGGAAGCCAAACTTGACAATGTAAAAATGAAAGCACTTCAAAAAAATAGCTTTGCTACAAAATTCTCAGTGGCAGTTCAGGCTTCAGATGAATACATAATCTTTTGGGAAATTCATCCCAGCAGCAAATCTAAAATAGTTGATGTTCATTCCCACTGAGACTAGATACAAAAGGGTAGGGAAGAATAGAATGCTTTTGTATCCGCTAGGGTACTTTCATTACAAGCAACAGAAACAAATGTGGCTAGCCTAAGCAAAAAAATAAAGGAAATTTATCAGAAGGCTCTTGATGGGAGGGCAAGGAACCAGGCTTAAAACCTGGCAGTCCCTGGTGTCTAAGCAGCAGAAAGTACTCAAAGAGCCTCTACTGATGAAGGAGTTGCACCCAATCATTTTTCCCTCCTTATATCACTCTGCTCAAGATTCCCAGTCCCAGAGATAGTTTGTTGAGGTTAGCTTGGTTCACATGTCTACTCTTCAAATAGATAAAAATGGAGAACCTTGCTTTGCAGTCCCCCCAAGAATAGGCAATGGAAGTGAGATAATTCCATAAAAGACTATCAGGAATTGGGATGAAAGGAAAATTGGGCAGTATAAAACAAGCAAAAGCAAACATCTGCCTCGATTTTTTAAAAAATCTTGATGTAAGGGTTTTAATACAGAAGCAAATATAAGCTATTGTGATTAATACATATCAAGAGAGTAGGGTAAACCTACTGTAATTTTATGTGTCAACTTGATTGGGCCACAAGATGACCAGACATTTAGTCAAGCATTATTCTGGGTGGGTCTGTGACGGTGGTTCTGGATGAGATTCATATTTGAATCCATAGATTAAGTAAAGTGAATCACACTTCTTAATGTGGGTGGGCTTCATCCAGTCACTGAGCTTCTGGATAAAACAAAAGGGCTGACACTTTCAGGATTAAGAGGCCCAATTGCCTTGAGCTTGGAAATTAGTTCTTTCCTGCCTGTGGACTCAAACTGAAATATTGTCTCTTTCTGGGCCTCAAGTCTTCCAGCATTCATGTTCAAACTACACCATCAACTCTCATGGGTCACCACCTATGCAGATCTTGGGACTTCTCATCCTTGGTAATTGTATAAGTCAAGTTCTTATAATAAATGTATCTCTCTTCTCTCTCTCTCTCTGTCTCCTCCCCTTTCCTTATCTCGCCTTCTAAATAAATAGATAGATCTCATATTGGTTCTTTTTCTCTGGAGAACCCTGACTGATATACTTACCCTTCCAAAGTTGGGATATTGAAGTACATGTTTCTCTTTCCCTGCTGTATTTAAAGTAGCTTGTCTTTTTCTATAATCATTTCACTAATGTTGTGTATCATTTGTCTTTCCATAGTCTAGTGAAGTAGACATAATCAGAAAATTAATTTTAAGTTCTGGCTTTGACATAATTTAATTTTGGGAAAACTTCAAAACCTTTTAAACTTCAGTTTTCTCATCTGCCAGATTTGGACAATAACACCATTTTTTTTTTTTTAGACAGAGTTTCACTATGTTACCCAGGCTTAGAGTGCCATGGCATCAGCCTAGCTCACAACAACCTCTAACTCCTAGGTTCAAGTAATCCTTCTGCCTCAGCCTCCCAAGTAGCTGGGACTACAGGCATGTGCCACCATGCCCAGCTAATTTTTTCTATATATTTTTATTTGTCCAATTAATTTCTTTCTATTTTTAGTAGAGATGGGGTCTCGCTCTTGCTCAGGCTGGTTTCGAACTCCTGACCTTGAGCAATCCACCCACCTCGGCCTCCCAGAGTGCTAGGATTACAGGCGTGAGCCACCTCGCCCGGCCAATAACACCTTTTAAAGAGTGATGGTTTTGAGGAATAAATGACATAATTAAAGGAAAAGTGTCCAGCTGATGCCTGGTAGACAGTAGGTATTCAATTAATGTTTGTTATATATAATGTATAGTATAAATCAGGGAAAGATCCATATTGTCTACATTTTCCAAAGTGCCAGCCATAATAGACACTTAATAAATATTTGCAAGCAACAATGAAATATAATGATGAAATGCTTTCTTTGGCATATAAAATCATACACACTGCTATGTACACAGAATAGAGTATGAATGAACTGAATTCACCACATAATATCAACCATCACTACACAGCATGTGGTCATGTGATCGCACCACAGAAATGACCAACTGGACAAGACAACTACAGTCTACTAGAAAGAGAAATTCAACATCCTGCTGATAAAAGTGTGATCTTCAAGATAAATGACAGGGCTGATGAAGTGTGTGGGGATGTATGTTAGAAGAGATTTTCTATCACCTTCAAAAAGTTAAAATTGAAGTCAAAGCTAGTCATTTCTTAAAGTTATTGACATAAGCTCTAGCATGCCATATTTCATTATCATCACTAAGGGGTACTTCTCAGTGGAAAATAATCTGCTGACAATTGAGAAAATTAATATTTGTATCTCATTTTCCAGGATTTCAATGGTCAACTATTCTAGTTTAATCCTAACTATTCCTATGAATTGTGTTTACATAGCCTGAAAACAAACAGGCTTTTTGTGTGATACCAAATAACAGAATTGATGGAATTAATTGGCTGCTTTGGCCTTGTGAGGACATAGCCACAGAGAAAGATGCAGAGTACCAACTCCTGGTCCTAATATTAAGACATTTTTTTTTGAAAGGCTAGCAAAATTTGGAGTCAGTGAAAAGAAAAATCCCCATAGAATAATAAAATAGTATATCAATTCTTTAACATTCCAAACCCTTCATTTTGGGAACTGAGAGTCAGAAAGAACATGAAAATTTCCAATATTTACAGGACTAGTTTTGAACATTATCCAGATTATCTGACTCATTCTTTAATCCATTCTTTCAGCAAATACTAATTAAGCATCACCTTGTATCAAGCATTGTTCCAAAAGCTAAGGACACAAACAGAAAAAGACAGTGCTCTCATGAAACTTATATTTTAGAAGGGAAAATCAAACAATAAGCAAGTAAACACATAAATAAGATAGATACTAAAGAATGCTGTAAAGATAAAAATTTAGGATAACATACCACAGAGTGATGTGGGTGCCTCTTTAGAGGGGCTTGTCAGCAAAGAACTCTCCAAGAAAGCAACATTTGAGCTGAATCAAGGATCACAAAGAACTAGGCTCATGAAGAGTTGGAAAAAGTATGTTACAGGCAAGAGAATAGCACATGCAAAGTCTCAGGAATAGCATACACTTGATAGAACTGAGGAAAAAAGAGAAAGCCAGTCTGGAGAGGATACACAAGGGGAAAAGTGGCATGAGACTGAGGTGTTTACAGCCACAAGGAGAAATCAGTATTTTATTTGAAGAGCAAAAGGATACTCCCAGTACAGTGCTCTCAAAGTCCAGTGTCCCACATTATCATAAAGCTGAACTTTTTCTGGCAACAAATGTCTCTACTTCTGGAAAAATAACTAAAATGCAGGCTTGGCTCCTTTGCTATAGGATTTCATTTGCCTGTGATACAAGGCTTTTCAGTAAGCCAAATGATTCCATAAAATGGATTCCCTTGAATGGCCCAATCCATTTAACCTACCAAAGGGGTGCCATTTGTTTCCCCTAGGCCGATGCAGAGCTATATGTACAACTTGAACACTATGTAGTCATCTGGGAAGGGAAAGCCCAGCCAGTGAGTATGACAGATGGCTCGCCTCTGAGGAGTACACTTCCTCAATGCATCTGCATCAGCAGCACTGGCCTTCCAGCCTCTTCTCTGGAATAGGGGCCAACTCCAACAGGTTCCTCAGAGGCGAGAAAAATTTTTGCCCACATTTTTTTCCCCCTGCCTGAGAAACACAGAGAGATAGTTCTGTTTTAAATCAAGCCCCCAATCCAAGGCTTGCCTCCATCCTATATTAGAAGGTAAATAAAACAAGTGAAAATTGTTTTGACTTATACCCAGTAGAGTTAGAAACTCACTCAGGCATTCAGTGAGTAATTGAGGCAAGTGGTGCTCATACGAGTGGCCAAGTTAAGATACTCTCTCAGGTCATTCTCATTTTTCCCCTCTAGTAATTCTTTGTTATGGCAAATAGAATCCATTTATATGTCCAATTTTCTACCAGACTCCTATCGAGTTTAATTCCTTCACAACATCAATTCCATCTCTAGATAAGGATCTATTTTATAAATCTTTATCCACTCTATCTCTGCTGAGCAAGAGGAAGGGAGAAACTAGGAGATCACAAATCATGTGTTTTGATCTTGGGTCAACTTGCTGTGACAAAACAGACCTTTCCTTTTGCAGCCATATTTATTCTGCAAAACTTAATTATCAATTGCATAATGTCTCATAAGTTAATCAGACACTGAATAAAAATAGTGAGAATGCCAGGGAAGTAGTTATAACACAATATTCCCAGGCTAGGCATGGTGGCTCATGCCTGTAATTCCAGCACTTTAGGAGGCCAAAGCAGGAGCATCGATTGAGGCCAAAAGTTCAAGACCAGCCTGGATAACACAATGAGACCCCATCTCTACAAAAACTAAAAAAATTAGCCAGACATGGTGGCATGTGCCTGTAGTCTCAGCTACTTAGGAAGCTGAGGCAAGAGGATCACTTGAGCCTAAGAATTCAAGGCTGCAGTGAGCTATGATCATGCCACTGCATTCCAGCCTGGGCAACAGAGCAAGACCGTGTCTCAAAAAAAAGAAAAACAAAAACAAAAAAACCCCACAATATTCCAAGGGAAATAACAACAATGATATGATAACAAAGTTCCATTTGTTAGGCTCTTAGTGATGGCCACCATATTATAAGTGCATTAGATACATTCTCTTATTAATTCCTTAAGGTGGAAAGCCTGGAAAGTGGCAAAAAGGGAATTCTGATCTTTATAACTACAAAGCCTACTCTTAACCCAAATTAAAAAATGTGTTATAAGCTTTTTATTAGATATGAAAAATTAACGCTGCTTTAGGAGGTTAGATGAATTAGAAATAGTTATTATCTTTCTCTGCTTTATCCCCTATATCAGGACTCAGAAAATTATAGCCTCTGGCCAAATCCAGCCCCTCACCTGATTTTATAAATAAAATTTTATTGGAATATAGCTTTTTTCGTTAGTTTATATGTTGTCTACATGGCTGTTATATGGCTATTCTAATACTAAAATAGCAAAGTCAAGTAGCCACAGCAGAAACCATCTGGCCTACAAAGTAAAATATTTATTATCTGGCCCTTTATCATAGGTTTGAAGACCCCTGCCCTATATCTCCAATAATTATCTTCACAGCTTAGCTTATCTAAGGGATCTGGTATCTCCATGTCATAAACAAATTACTAGATAAGACAAATATTCTCCATGGTGTAGTATTAATAGATGCTGTTGGTGCCCTTGTTGGCAAAATTTGCTTTACCTAACAATGCCTCTATCCCTCAGCTGTTCTGAGCTTAGCTGTTAGCTGCTCCCAGCTGTAACATTCTCATGAGAATTGCTCTCAGAAGGCTGGCTGGAGCCACCACCCCCACCCCCAGAAATGTTTAAGAGGTCATGCTCTTCTTCTGGAGGCAGCCTATAGCCAACAACTGACTAATATTAGAATATAAAATGCTAGTTTCCTTGCCTCCAGGTGGGACAAGCATATGGTGTCAGGGTCAAAAGCTCCCTGTGGAATTGGGCTAAGGCAGGACTTGAGCAGCATCCCCATCTTAGCAGGGCTTTCTCCCTCACACTTTCCTGCTTCCTTCATTCCTTTCCAGGTTTCACCTGGAGCACCCCCTCACCAAGTCCCTTGCAGAAGAAGCCCAGTCTTAGGCTCCTTCTTAATTACCTACTTAAGACACTTGCTGATTATATATGAGGAGTATTCCTTATGTCCATACATAATTGAAGAGAAATGTGTGGCAACATGGTGTGCATTATGAGATGAAGTTGGGAAGGGAGAAATGGAAGGAAGAAAGGAGGTGCCATCTAGTACTATCCTGCTCTAAATCAGTGTGATCCTTTGTGCAGATGATAAATCCTAAAGAAATCTCCATTTCCTTCCTTTCTCCACCAGGAACAGTAATTGTCACCCCCAGGACATTTTATTTTCTGTTCCAGTCTTAGTGGCTGTTAGACGCCAAAAGAGGCTGGAGACTTTTTCATCATGTTGACTTCATTGACAGATGCTGCAAACCCCCAGTCAGCAGCAGGCTCAGAAAGAGCAGCAAATGACAACTAAACATAAAAGAAATGGTCTATTTAAAAACGAATTTTGTATCTGGTTCCTAGCCTGACATGTTCCTTGCCTTGTGAACCTCAGAAGCTTACTGGAGTGAAGAAAATAAGAACAGTTTTCTTCTTTAAAACAGTGTACAACTTTTCATACACTTTTCATTTAAATTGTGTTCTTAGCTCTGTTCTTTTGCTCAGATTTCTGTGAGGCTTTAAAAAAATGAATAACCTTCTTGGGGTTCCTCTCTCCTGCAACAATCGCCTCCCCCCCTGCACCCTGTGAGATACTGTGCTCTCCTTCCAGCACATTCACACACCCCAGGATCGACAACCCATTGGAATGTCTATTAATAAACGCCCTGAGGCATTCTCTTTAGCTGAATAATTAAGAAAAATTTCTAAGAGACTGAACCATGTGTGACCTAAATTGGCTTTAAAAATGCTTTTCAGAGCCGAGGGAGCAGCATTTGCAGCATAATCGCCTTCCACCTTGACATTAATTATGCACCATGGTGTTCAGAGAGCAACTCTGAGCCAGGAATATAAGTGTTTGTAAAGTAAACATGTCAAGCAAGGCAGAACATTGTAAAATGGAGAAAATATTAAATCCCATGCTGTTATGATCCATTTCTCATGTCTTTTTTTTTTCCTTCATAAATCGTCCACATTCAACCTACAAAGGGATGGCATTTCCTTTCTCAAGGAGAGATAAGATGACTCAACAATACTTATAGTTTGGATTTCTTGAAAGAGGGAAAAAAAAGAAGTTGCTTTTTTTTTCCACTCTGTGGTTGAAAATAAAAAGGGCTTGCTGATTTAAAGAGCTGCACAGCCTTGGGGAACCTTTAGAAAGCATTCTCTATAGGAACAATTCTGTCTCTATACCGTCATGTGAACTGTAATTTCATTCCCCTTTCTTTATTATCAAGGACATTTGCATGACAGCCGGGCCCTACAGTTCCTGAGTTTACCTATTCCTAATCCTTACTTCTTCATTTAATGTCATTAGCTATTGTGGGTGGCATCTTTTTTAATTGTTACACATAGAGCCCCAACGTCACAAAGGATCCCAGCTTTAGCAAGAGACTTAATAAAGATATCCCACTATTTATAAGGAAAAATCCTAAAATAGTATCCAAAATAGTCAAAAGGTTCAGTGATTTTCAAAATAATTTTTGCATTTCTTCAACTAAATCTGATGATAAATTCCAATTACAAAAAGAATAAAACAGATAAATGTGAAGCAGCCCCATTTGAGGTAGGTGCTACCCCTTGTACACACATCTTCTCACACCCAGGAGGGGTTATATGTATAACTACAAGGAACTCTCGGGGTTCCTGCCAAGCTCAGTTTAGAAATCAATAATTTAACCCACTCACAATATATCGTTGTCTTCTGGATGAAGTATTTATGCTTGCTGACAATAGGCCCATTAACTTTCCTTTTAAAACCATTCTCAGAAAACTATCTCCATCTAATAAGATTTCACTCACCAGGAGACAGTTGAAATACACTTTTCTGAGATACACTGCCTTTATTTCTTTAGACACACCCGGTAATAAAAACATCTCTGCCAGGGATCTCAAGTTGGTAGAACCTGCGAACACATTAAAAGATTATAACATTGAAGAAAAGAAAAAGTACCAAGGAAGAACTTATTTATTGCTGGTAAAACTCACAAAACTCTTAAAGAAATCATATCTCTCTACAGGTGAAATATTTATATTTTCTTTGGGAAGGAAATAAATTTCCTTAGAAAGGAAATTAACAAGCGCCTGAGCACTGTGAATGATAATTTAAACTAACCAGAGGATTTGCAGTGACTGAAAAAGGTAATTATATGAAGTCACGTATAGAGTGTCTAGGGTATAGGGAAATGACCTACTCCGTAAGAGATAAACCAATTCGCATGAGAGTCAAAGAGACTGAGATAATGTTTAGCTGGGAAAGAAATAACATAGAAATTGAATTGCATTCATATATTTGAAATTCCAATAAGAGAAGCAGATTTGTGTTACTCCAAGAGCAAAATGAGTGGAGCGTACAAAAAGCTAGATTTTACACTAACATAGGAAAGGGCTTCCCAACTAGACTTGTTCAGTAATAAAACAGACAAACTGAAGAGGTAATAAAATTCCCTACAAAATCTAGAGCATGACTCATGATGAGAGACAATCTGGGCTTATGTTTCCCAATTATAAAAGTAATAATTACCTGCATGAAAAATATGTAATACTATTTAAAGAGTAATGATCATCCATTATTAATCCCCAGAGATAACCTTCATGAACATTGTATTGTATTATATTTCCTTCCAGATATAGATATATATTCATGTTTCATATAATTGAGAATATACTGAATATACAATCTTTTTGTTCTACATTTATTTTTCCATTGCTATCAAAAACTCTTTTAATATATCATGTTAGGGATGTACTATTGTATACTCAAATATTTGCTTAATGTTAAATATGTTTTTATTTCAATGATTCACAATGAAACTATTGGGAATTTATAATCACCAAAAACTGGAAGCAACTCCGATGGCCTTCAATAAACGAATGGGTAAATTGTGGTACATCCATACAATGTAATACTATTCAGCAAGAAAACAAAGCAGATTTCAAGGCCAATGAAAAGACATGGATGAATTTTAAATTCATACTGTATATTGCTAAGGGGTTGGAGAAAAGGTTCTGATCTAAATAACTTTAGAAATGAGTAGAGTCTGTAAGACTAAAAGTAAAAGAAAAGCCACATAAACATTCTACTCTCATAGATAAAATTGTTTCCATGGGGATATGGATTGACAATTCTGAAATCACTATACATGTATATTGGAGTTGAAGAATTAAGTAAATATGGTGGATAATGAGAACCATGTTTCTCGCTGTTGGAGTGTGAGGTTACAGACAAGCAAAGGGTGGTAGTTAAAATGATCCATGTGATAATAGAGTTGCAGAACATCTGTATGAACACATATTTTACATAATATAGATACAGATGGTTACACATAGAAATATTTGTAGATATACATACATTAAGGGGTTAGTATATACACATCTAATCTCTTGCTCTGTCAGCTGAGAGAACCTAGTTGTACTGACACTGCAGTAGCAACAAGCCTACCTAGATCCCAAATCTTGGTTTCTAATACCATTCTTCAATAAATGTAACAAGGGCATCTTGGATGAATGGCTGATTTCAGAACTGGGGCAGGAAATATACCACGTGAGCCTGGAGCATCTAGTAGTACCAGAAAGTAAGGAAGTGCTTTAAAAAACACAACAATGGGCCACATCAAAGGGACATGGAAATCAACTAAATGAGCTTCTAATGGTCAAAGCTGGAACAATTTGAGCAACAAGATAAAGGTACTATATCCCAAAATTAGAAAATAAATATCTATGCATCCATACTCTTAAAATTGAATAGTAAATAAATTAATGGAGGAAAATAGATACATCTTCCCTTTAGAAAAATTCCAAGTAATTTATATAAATACTCTGCCTTTAAGGTAGGCAATTAATTTCCTACCCTCTTATTTTTTTTTTAATATTACGGGGTACAAATGTTTTGATTACATGGATTGCTTTTGTACTGCTTGAGTCAAAGTTTTAAGTGTGCCCATCACCCAGATGGTGTACACTGTACACATTAGGTATGATTTCACCCATCCCTTCCTCCTCCCTCCCACCTGCATGATCTTTATTGAGTTTTACTTCCATCTGTGCACATGAGTGTTGATCTGTTAGCTCCAATTTAATAGTGAGTACATATGGTGTTTGCTTTTCCATTCTTGTAATACTTTACTTAGGAGGATGGTCTCCAGTCCCATCCAGATTATAACAAAAGATATTGATTCATTTTTTTATAGCTAAGTAGTACACCATAGTGTATATATACCACATTTTATTAATCCACTCATGAATTGATGGGCACTTGGGTTGATTCCACATCTTTGTGATTGTGAATTGTGCTGCAATAAACATTCTAGAGCAAGTGTTTTTTTGATAAAATGACTTTTTTTCCTTTGGGTAAATACCCAGTAGTAGAATTGCTGGATAAAATGATAGGTCTACTTTTAGTTCTTTGAGAAATCTCCATACAATTTTCCATAGTGGTTGCACTAGTTTGCAGTCCCACCAATGGTGTATAAGTGTTCCTATCTCTCTGCAGCCACACCAGCATCTACTGTTTTGGGACTTTTTGATAAAAGCCATTCTCACTGGGGTTAAGTGATACCTCATTGTGGTTTTGATTTGCATTTCTCTGATGATTAGTGACACTGAGCATTTTTTTCTTATCTTTATTGGCCATTAGTCTATCTTCTTTTGAAAAGCTCCATTCATGTCTTTTGCTCACTTTTTAATGGGGCTGTTTGATTTTTTTCTTGCTGATTTGCTTGAGTTCTTTGTAGATTCTGGTTATTAGCCCTTTATCGGATGTATAGCATATGAATATTTTCTCCCATTCTGTAGGTTGTCTGTTTGTTCTGTTGATTGTTTCCTTGGCTGTGCAGAAGCTTTTTTGCCTTTTTTTTTTTTTTTTTGAGACAGAGTCTCACTCTGTTGCTTGGACTAGAGTGCCATGGCGTCGGCCTAGCTCACAGCAACCTCAAACACCTGGGCTCAAGCAATCCTTCTGCCTCAGCCTCCCAAGTAGCTGGGACTACAGGCATGTGCCATGATGCCCAGCTAATTTTTTTCTATATATTTTTAGTTGGTCAATTAATTTCTTTGTATTTTTAGTAAAGACGGGGTCTCATTCTTGCTCAGGTTGGTTTTGAACTGCTGACCTTGAGCAATACACCCACCTCGGCCTCCCAGAGTGCTAGGATTACAGGCATGAGCCACCGCACCTGGCCCAGAAGCTTTTTAATTTAACCAATTCTCATTTATTAATGTGAGCTGCTCAAAGAAGAGTCAGAAATTACAATATCATGTGATAAATGTGCAAACAGGCTAAGAACAGGAAGCAACGGAAGCATGTGGCATGATCAAGAAAGTATCTTTAGGGAAGAAGACAATTGAGCCAGAAACTAAAGGATTTGTACAATTTAGCCTAGTGGTGTACTAGAGGCAGCATGCCCCCACTTTCTAGGGACCCACTGTACACATTCCTTCCCAACTTTCTGTTCAGTGACATCACATTGGTAGCCTGATAATAGCCATGGTAAGAATACACCATGGAAAGCATCCAATGCTGCAAATCAAGGCTCTCCCTCTTCCCCTCCCCCAAAAGACAGTTGTTAAACATTTACTAGCATGGCAATGCTTTAATCAATCAAATTTTGAAGGAGGAAAAGAACATGGTGAATTTGAGAAACTGACTTAGCTAAAGTGTGAAAGGATTATTAGTATAGAGAAACAAGTGGGGATCAAATCATGTAGCCCTTTAGAACCCAAATTAAGATGTCTATAATTTCTTCTGTGGGCAATAGGGAGTCACTGAAGGGTGTAGAGCAAGGGATGGGACATAGTTTGCATGTTAGAAAGATTCCCTCTGGCTCCAGAAGGCAGAATAAAATTGAAAACATATGGTGTGCTTAAAATTTTATTGATACATAGATTACTTAGATTTGATCATTGTCTTTTCCTCCATAGGTTAGTGTCATTGAAGTGTCATTTATCAGTTAACATATCAAAATGTTTGTATTTTGCTTCATATTTTTTACCTGGATTTTTTTGAAGTTATTTTTTTTACAAACTGTCACAAAACAATAGACTGAGACTTAGCCCTTTTGACAGTTTTATTACATTTCTAACAGTTCTTAGAAAGTTTTTTCTTTCCAATCCTATATTTATGAAAGGAGCAAGACCTGAGACTATGAAATAAATGAAGGGTTGTTGGAGAGAACAAGGTGAGAGATAATCATCTGAACTTGGGTAGAAGTTGTTGTGCTTGTGGTGAATGGCTTTGAAAAATATTTAGGAGGTAGTTCACAGTGATGGAATAAATGAAGAAAGTGAGAGACAAAGAAAAGTGAAGAAAAATGCTTAGATATCTGGTTGGTCAGTGGTTACTTACACCACAAAATAGGAGCCAGTGGAGAGAGAGAGAAATTTAGGGCCAGGATAATAATGGCCCAGAGAGTATCTGTAATTGAGAAGGGTGGAAAAGAGTATGTTCAATTTATTGAACTTGAAATGTCTTTTGAAAGTTCTCAGAGAAATTGTGCAGAATCAGTTGTGCATGTGAGTCTGAAGCTCAAGAAAAGAGAAAAGAACAAATCACATTTAAAAACAAAACAAAACAAAAGTCAGGAAAGGTCTTTGTCCAGAGGCTGGAGATAAAGAGAGAGAATGAAACCTTACGAAGCCAAGGGAAGCGAGTGCATTTTTAAGAAGGGGTGAGTCAGCTGTGTCAAATGCTACAGAAAGGTCAAGAAAGATAAGAACTAAGGCATTCTCTTTGCTGCATCTACTGCAAGAATGAAGACAATTCTTAGACATTAGACTGCAGACATTCCAGAAAATGTCAGTATCACTCTGAAGGGACTCACAGTTATCATGAAGGGCCCCAGAGGAACTCTGTAGAGAGACTTCAGTCACATCAATATAGAAGTCTCGGTCTCCTTGGAAAGAAATAGAAGAGGCTTCGAGTTGGCATGGTGGAGAAATAGACAGGAATTCACTCCTCTTGACATCGTCCTAGTCATGTAACGAACACTATCAAGGCCATTACCCTGGGCTTCCATTACAAGATGAGGTCTGTGTATGCTCACTTCACCCCTCAATGTTGCTATTCAGAAGAATGAGTCTCTTGTTGAAAACAGAAACTTTTTGGGTGGAAAATACATCCAGAGGGTTCAAATGAAGCCAGGTGCTTGTTCAGCATCTCAAGCCCAGAAAGATGAGTTAATTCTTGAGAGAAACAATAGTGAACTTGTATCAAATTGAGCTTCTTTGATTCAGCAAGTCCCACGCAGTGAAAAACAAGGATATCAGAAATTTGAGGAATGGTATTGATCTCTCTGAAAAAGAAACAGTTCAGCAGTCTGATGAATAAAATTTCCAGCTACGGAAACAAGAAGATGCTAGATGATTCCTAAGACCTATCTGTGATATTTTAAAGATGCAATGAAAGCTCAGAAAGAAAGGAACAGATGGGAGAGGAGGAGAGAGAAGAGGAGGGAAAGGAAGAAAGAGACTGAAAAGTATCCACTGGATTTAACAGTACCCATTGGATTTAGCTGCCACATACACAGCCATTTCTCTAGAGTGGCTGGGGCAAAGGTCAGATTGTAGAATAAGTAAAAATAGCAAAGATAGACTGTTTCCAGCCTTAACTTATGCTTTCTGCCTAGCAAGGTAAGTCTCAGGTGCCATTTATAACAAAGGTACAACCTAGCCCAATAATTCTCAGACTCTTCCACCAAAATATTCCTTATAGCAAAAAGGGATATGAACCCCTGCATACCAAAGGCATAGGAGTCCACAACCACAAAATTTTTTTAGCTTTATCCTAGTAATTCTTCCAAATTTAGGCTTAGTATAATATGAAAATAGTAGTTTTCACCCCCAAAAAGTTCTTTTGAAGAAAACTGATACTCCCAGAAAAATGTATGATGTTTAAACCATGACCTCAGGGACTTCTGTAAGTGTATAAACCCTAGTTTGAGAAGCAGGGCTCAGTTCAAACCCTGTGTGGGAAAATTATTTCCCAGAGATTAAGTCACAGTTTACTATACAAAATGACACAAAGAATGGGAAGCAACTGAAGAAGGCAATGTTGATCTGAGAATAGACATGGTACCAAGACTAGTAATCATATTCTGTCTACTCCTGGCACCCTATAAACTGATAGCACAAGTCTGGGCAATCACTTAAGGGCTGTGAGCCTCAGTTTCCACTTCTGTGAGATGAAGGAGCTTATTTGCATGCTTATTAAATTTCTTTCCTGTCCTAACTTTCTTCTCTGTTTGCCAATGAGAATGTTAAATGGGCTGAAAGGAAAAGAACAGAGAAGTTAACACCCTTTCAGAGTCATTGCTAAATGTGACTATGTTCAAGAATTTTGAACAATGTTCAAAGAGTAGCAATTTTCCTACAAGGATGCAGTTCTAAAAGTGCTTTATTCAGCTATAAATTTTCATGAAAATGGGTCTCTATCCAGATGTCATTGCATAGCAGAAAATATGAATCAAAACAAAGAAAACTGCATAGTTTCTATTTTTTATTTTTTTACATATAGAACATTCTTCAAACTCACAAAAGCCAACATGCTTTTATAGGCTAACAACTGTTTAATAAATACCTATTGTTCAATTAAATATAGTTTACCTATGGGAAATACAGAAATATTAATAAATGGGACAAAATCTTTGTATTCAAAGATTTCACTGAATTGAAGAAACAGAGGTACACAACTCTAAAGAAAGGCAGAATAAAATAAATATCATGAATAAAGACACAAGCCACGTGTTCAAGGAGTAACTGGTTTTGACAGGTGTCTTTTGTTGGAGGAGATGGCATTATTTGCTTAGTGCTACAGTCACTGGGGAAGTCATTTACAGGCTATGAGTCCTATTGTCCAACTAGTCATTGGAAAACTAGAATTTTACACATAAATTATGACTCCAAATAAAGCTCTTTTTCTGTTGCCTCTAAAAAAAGAAAAATCATTTTTATTATGTTCTTCAATTTTTGAAAATATATATATGTATGGCTATATACACAGAGATGTATAACATTCTAGTTAATCTTCACCCCAATCCTGAGAAAGAGTTGCTTTTATTTATCCTGATGTTTCACAGATCTGAGACTCTCAGAGGTCTCAGAACTTGCCCAAGATCAACTAGCACAAAGCACGGACATAGGACTCAAACCCAAAATTCCTAACACCCAATTCTGAGTTTTCACATAAAGTATTCCTACCATGCAGTGTGCTATGCTCTGGGGTAAAATGATAGTCCCTCTATCTGACTATTACTACCAGGGAGAAGCTAAGAACTGGAATTCCAAAATTCTTCTAGTTAAAAAGTTCTATATTTATTAAAATAAGAAAACATAGTCAGGAGATTATTTAGCCATATCCATCTTTTACAATCTAGGAGTGTAAGTGACTTTCCATTGAACAGAGATTAGGAAAAGGTGGATAATGCAGAGATTAACAGGGCCACAAAGAAGGCAGAGGCAGCACACCAGTATGTATAGAGAGCTGCAAGACACAAGAATTGATAACCAGCTTTGCCCCCCTCACAATCCTGCCCAAGGAGAGACTGAGGAATGAAGGAGGAATTAAACCATGCCTATCCATTTTGCCTCTTCTCTGTGAAATGGGAAAAAGAAATAAAAAGTTAAATGTGTATTAATTTGTCAAGAGGCTAAATCCCCTTCTAATGCATTGTTTTTCTTAAAATATTCAATAACTATCTGAAAGAGAAAAAACATACTGAATAATTTTTTAGCATTTTAACAGAGCACCCTCAAAATACGTGCATTTGTACCAGCTTATTGACGCTGCAAGTCATGTTTCCAAGCAGATTGTCCTGATGGGTCATAATAGATTGCACTGAGGTATGAATGTGGACTAAGTGGAAACTCAGGGCTAATCTGTCAGGTCCAACCAAGATAAATATCCCAGTAACACTGCCATATTTCAGAGTGCATAGTGTTGACTATAGATCTCCTGACATGATAAATTTTATGGCCAAATGTGGTGGCATTTTGCAACCCCGGGTCTACTAAGGATGGTTGGTCCTTCTCTGATGAGGTCAATTGTGATAAATTGCCTTATTGAACTCCCCATGAAATATGACATTTCAGGTTAGCCAAATTCTCTTTGATGTGCATGTCCCAGTTAGCCTCAAGACATTTACCAGAAGAGCTTTTCTAGTTGGAAGAATGAAATGGTACCAGTTATGCCATTCTCGTCTTCCTTATTATTTTGTCAGCAATGAAGAAGAAGGTCATAGAATTTTTTTTCTGGGAACACTATGTATGAATAGCTTTTCTTCTGGAGTGGCAAGAGGTAGAGGGCACTGCCCATGAAGAGAGGAAAGAAATAAGATGACCTGTTCAATCTCCTGCATCTTTTGTTAATTGCCCTGGCATGAAGCCACCAATACATTATTTGGGGGGGAAGCCACTGGGGGGGAGTATCTTTCCTCATGCATAGAGACCTGAGTAGCTAATGAACTAATGCTACGTATTTCTCAAAGGAAACTGACATTTATCCAGAACAAGCCAGAATGATGTTTCCATTCATGGAATTACTTAAGTGCCTCACATAAGGAAAGAAATCTTGAAAACTTGTGTAGCCTGCCTCATTTTTCCAGCTTTTCAAGACTCGTTTATGAATGGCAGGAATAATAAAAGTACGTGGTACCTGCCGGCTAATGTTACCATAATTTGTCTCCAATTAATTCAGCCTTCACATAAGAGCATAAACTGTCATAGTTCAAGCTTGTCACAAAATAATTATGTGACCCTGGGCAAGTTACTGAACTTTTCTGGGCCCTGGGTTTCTCACTTGTAAAGTGAGAAATTTCCTTTCATAGCAAAGCTTCTACTAGGTAGTACAACCATATGGCTAAGAGCACAGACTGCCTGAGTTCAAAACCACCTGGAACCTACACATAAAACCTGAGTGACCTTGAGTAGTTCATTTAATCTTTTTGTACTCTGTTTTTCTTATCTGTGAAATGGGGATAATAATAATATCATCCACCCATAGTGCTGAGGATTAAATAATTTAATATATGTAAAGTGCTTATAATCATGGATGGCAGATATTGAGTTTTCAATAAATGCCAACTATTATTATGCTGGGGTTCTATGTTATTGGTATTCAGAAAATGAGGATGAGTCCAATATTTAGGCTGTTATATAGTAGAATGATTCACAATTTTTACTACCTCACCTTCACCTGTAACTAGATTCCTACATATGGGCAAGTTAGTATTCAACAAATGGCAGGACAGAACTGCATAAGATTAATCACTATATTTCCATTTTCTTTATCAGTATATGTAACCACAAGTGGTAACATCTAATCCTCCTCCTCCCCCTTAATTAGTCCTGCCCCCATGTCCTTCCTCAGTGAACATACACACACACACACACACACACACACACACGCTCAAAGCTCAATCACACAAATCTCTTTCAATTCCAACTACCTAACATTTCACCACTTCACCCTTTCTTTTCCATTTCTATTATATACATGGCATCCATTCAATAAAGTTTCCTTGACAATGATCATGAAGTGAATGAATATGATAATAATGATGTTAGATTAGTAAATTGCATTTATTATAGTTTCAAAGTACATACATAAGTCATACAGGCATAGTTCATTCAACAGCAAACATTTTTTTCATTTCAAAGTATTATGGGGGTACAAATGTTTTTGGTTACATGGACCACTTTTGCTTGAGTCAGAATTAAAAGTGTGCCCATCACCCAGATAGTATACACTGTACCTGTTAGGTAGGTTGTCACCCATCCCCTTCTTCCCCCTCCCCCCTGCTCGATTTTCACTGAGTTTTTCTTCATTCTGTGCACATGTATACTCATCAATTAGTTCCAATTTAATAGCAAGTACAAGTGGTGTTTGTTTTTCCATTCTTGAGATATTTCACTTAGAAAAATGGTCTCCAGTTCCATCCAAATTGCTACAAAAGACCTTAATTCATCCTTCTTCTTGGTTAAATGGTATTCCATAGCATACATATATCACATTTTATTAATCCACTCATGAATTGATGGGTACTTGGGTTGATTCCACATCTTTGTGATTGTGAATTCTGCTGCAATAAACTAAAATAAATTCTAGTGCAAGTATCTTTTTGATAAAATGACTTTTATCCCTTTGGGTAAGTACTCAGTAGTGGGATTGCTAGATTGAATGATAGATCTACTTTTAGTTCTTTGAGAAATCTCCATACTGTTTTCCAAAGAGTTTCTGCTAATTTGCAGTTCCATCAACAGTGCATTAAACATACATTTCTCTCTGCATCCACACCAGTATCTACTGTCTTTGAACTTTTTAATAAAAGCCATTCTAACTTGGATAAGGTAATATCTCATTGTGGTTTTAATTTGCATTTCCCTGATAATTAGTGACATTGGACATTTTTTCATATATTTATTGGCCATTTGTCTATCTATTCAAAAGCTTCCACTCATATCTTTTCCCAGTTTGCAATGGGGTTGTTTATTTTTTCCTTGCTGATTTGCTTGAATTCTTTGTGGATTCTGATTATTAGCCCTTAATCAGATATATAGCTTGCGAATATTTTCTCTCATTCTATAGGTTGTCTTTTTGTTCTGTTGATTATTTCCTTGACTATGTAGAAGTTTTTAATTTAATCAAGTCTCATTTTTTTTTTTTAATTTTTGTTGTTGCTATGATTGCCATTAGGCAAGTACACATTTTTAAGAGCCTTCCATATATATCAGGCCCTGCAAAGGTTCTTTTGGGCCCAAAATAATGATATAATATATCAAAATCTCATCTAAATTTAAATTCAGGCAAAATCTCAATTATTATTCTATGGTCAAGCCATAGAACATTCATTTTATAAACAATTACCTGTAGAAAATAATTCATTAATTTACTAATTGTTTTCCCTTCTTAGAACTTTGCTTTAGTCTATATTTTTCTAGCCATGACTTAATCATCTGAATATTAAGGAGGTTTGACTAAATAGTCTCAGAGGTCACTTTCTGGTCTAATGTTCTATGGGAAGAAAGACAAAAATAGCTCTCTATGATTAGGGCTTATGTAAGTAAGAAGAGGCAAGAAATATAATGCATTCAAAAGTAATAGCTAGAAGGATATGCACAAAATTGATTTTTTCTGGGTGGTCAACTTGTAGATAAATTTTATTATTACCTTAAAGTAATGTTCTCTGTCTCTCCTCTTTATTCCTTTCCTGTTTGGATGCACTCATATTATATGGGCTGCCAAAAGAAGTAAAATGTGATCTGCTTTCCTGGAACACTAAGTCTGGAGAAATTCAGAGGGGATACTCCTGGCTCTCAATTGATGGATGGGTCAATTGAGCAACAACTGACATATAATGGAAAAATCATAGACTTCAGAGTCCAAAGACTGTACTTTAAGTTCCAGTTTTTCTTTTGGTTTTATACTCAACTACAAACAATGTATGTATCCCCTCCAAGGCTCTGATTTAGCATCTACAAAATGGAGACCTTCACAACTGCAACTGTGAAGGCATAACCTTTGACTGACTGGCTATCTATGTCTATCAATGCAAGACAGATGTTGTTATTCCTTATCTTCTAGGTGAGAAAGCGAAGACTCATCAAAGTTAAAAGACATAGCACTGGTTAAAAAGTATATTGTAAATCTCAAAGATATATATGCATTTTGTTGTAGGTATTGCTGTTAGATCACCCCATGCAATTATTAGGATTTTATGCCTAATATTTTATGCTGCTTATAGTAATATAGTAATATAGACAAAGTCAACTTGGACTATGAGTAGATGTGTTTGTTCTCTTTAATTTTAGATATAGAGAGAAAAAATATCAAGAGGAGAGTGCCACTCTCCACTAAACTTTAACCAGTGATAAAATGGTCTATGCCTATCTTCACAAGGGACCATCTCTAGTATGTCTCAAAGTGCCAGGACTACAGCAGGTGTTCAGCAAGAATAGTAAAAACCCTTACAGTGAGTGATGTGAATTCAGCTATTCACTTACATAAAATGCCTGATCATATTATTGCAATATTAAGGAAAAGGCCATGCGGTTTGCCAGCTGGGAGCTGTCGGGCGCGCAATCTAAATGCATGTGGTCACATGGCTGTGTCTTGATCTCACCTCACTATTATCTGCTCTGGATTAAATATTAATTCTGGGTCCTGTAGTTGACTGAAATCTCCAGGATAGTAGGAACAATTACAGGCATAGCCTTTTGCCTTTTTTGTCCCTAAGCTGGGTAAAAATAAAGAACACTGGAAATATGAGGACCCAGTCTCTGCCTTCACACTTCCCAAGAAAAACTTTCCCTGCTGCTTCTTCACCTGGTATCACCCTCCCCTTCCTACCTAGTCCCCACATCCCTTAAAAGATAAGAACTTCAATCAGGGGCTGGGCAGAGGACCAACATCAATTACCAACAATCACTGTGCCTTACTGTGTTTTACTATTGGTACATTAAATGAATATATAGTTAAAAATATGACCTACATAAACAAAGGTATAGTTGTGACATATTTAATATTTCATGGCATAAATGAAACTGGGATGCACTGGGGCAAAGGATATTCCCAACAAGATTTGAATTTTTTTTCAAAGTGAGGGAAGTGACAAAGAGATCAAAGGAGAGGCTTAAAGAAAAAGAGAAACAGAAACATCCATACTAACATTTGACCCGATTGTGTCTTTAAAGAGAGACTGCATTTTGTTTGTCTACCCACAGACAAAAATCTCCCAAACAGCAATTTTTAAGTCCTCAGTTTCTGCTATGAAATCAAATACTTTTTCATAAATAATGTACTAACCTTCCCCACTACTCTTAAAATTTATCTAAGATAGAATCTATTTTGGGATCAGTTGATTTGTTCTGCTCACTTCTTGTGATAAACATGAGAATTACATAATGGTTTATACTCTAAATTTGAAGGAAACTTCCATACCTGCCCCATTAAATTGCAGTTTGGTTACCATCTTAGTTTACCAAATTTATGATCTGTGAGTTTCCATGACCACTAACAACTGTCTTGATTTTCCCTGGGTCTGCAGCAATAATGATTGAAAAGAAATTCATAAGTGTTTGGATTTGAAAGATTGTATTGGCCTCGTGAGACTAAAGTAAGAAAAGAGAGGAAGACTGTTTCCTTTGGATTTTAACAAGACTCCAGACTGACATAATTTTCCAACCAAAGGGGACCACTTTAAATAGCAGAATATGGTGATTTTTTTATTACTATTTGATTTTAGTATTTCATTTTTTAACTAGGAACCATAAGGCATCATTCAATAAATATTTAATAGGCTGCTATAAAATTGAAGTTACTTTGCTAAGTCCTGCTGAAGACGTAAAGGAAAATAAGACATGACTTTTTTCCTATTTAGTTAGGCCATTACATATATATGTAATCCAGTTATATGTATGTATGTAATGGCATAAATGGATTGAAAACAAACTATATGTATTATATATGTGTTAATATATATACACATACACACATACATACATAAAGATACAAATGCTTATGTATAAATATTTATCTGTATCTATATAGGTAGATTAGAGAGATAATAACTCACAACATAAGGCAGCATATAGGTTCAAATAGAGGAATAGCAATATATAAAAAGGAATAGTGGAAATATCAGAAAAGAATTAAAAGATATGAGCTCTAAGTTGCCCTCAATCCTATACCAAAAAAATAAATAAATAAATAAGGAGAATTTCAACTGACGGAGAAGAAGGGATTGGCAGATATGAGATAAACCAGTCAACTTGAGAAATATTAAGAGAGCATGTTTAACTGATACTTAAGTGCCGAATTTTAAAAACCCTTATAAATCACCCTTACCTATATACCTTATGTTATAGGTAAGAAAATGTCATTCAAGGATTCTGAATACTAAAGTAACATCAAGAAAGTGGTACTTGGGAGAATATATCTAGCAGCATTAGACTAGTTTAAAGGAAAGCAACTTGGATGAAGGGCAACAAAAGGAATGAAACTTCATGAGAAGTTAAGAATGAGAGAAATGCCCTTTCATATCCACCTGGTCTGGCTTCAAACCCCATTCCCTAGCTCTATACCCTCAAGCAATTTACTTACCTTCTGACTGGTTTCACAATGACCTCATCTGTACAATAGGAACGAGGAAAAAGAAAATTTTCAAGTTTGTGGTCGGAATTAAATCAGATAGTATAAGTAAGTTAGTGCCTAGCAAGGAATTCTCCCCATCTTTGTTTAGTAAAGAATGCCTTGGCCGGGTGCCATGGCTCACGCCTGTAATCCTAGTACTCTGGGAGGCCGAGGCGGGTGGATTGCTAGAGGTCAGGAGTTCGAAACCAGCCTGAGCAAGAGCCAGACCCTGTCTCTACTATAAATACAAAGAAATTTATTGGCCAACTAATATATATAGAAAACTTAGCCAGGCATGGTAGCACATGCCTGTAGTCCCAGGTACTCGGGAGGCTGAGGCAGAAGGATTGCTCGAGGCCAGGAGTTTGAGGTTGCTGTGAGCTAGGCTGATGCCATGGCACTCACTCTAGCCTGGGCAACAAAGCGAGACTCTGTCTCAAAAAAAAAAAAAAAAAAAAGAATGCCTTTATTTTGCCTTCACTTTTGAAGGATAATTTTGCTGATTATACAAGTCATGATTGGCAAGCTGTTTTTGTTTTTTGTTGTTGTTTATTTTGTTTGTTTTTTTTAGCACTTTGAAAATGTTATTGCATTGTTTTTTGTCTCCACAGTTTTCGATCTGCTATAAGGCATTTATCATATTATTGTTCACAGGTAGGTTTGGGTCACTTTTCTCTTACTGCTTTTGAGTTTCTCTTTTGTCTTTGACTTTCAGCAGTTTGACTATGATTTTTGTGTTTATCCTTTTTGAGGTTCTCTGAGCTTTTGGTTCTGCTGTTTGGGAAATGATCAGTTAAGCCTGTGCCTTTTAAGCAATGTTTAAGTCAATCCAAATGTATAAAGTTTCATCAAGTGTGACGTTTAACTTATTTAGCTTAAAATCATTTCTCCCCTTAGGTTGCAGTATTTTTCTTTGATGTTGTGCTCCACTAGCCACCTTATGAGTTACTTCATCACTACCATATTTTACCTGCTCTCAAAAATCAGACAGTATGGATACAGCACTAGTTTCTGTGCTATAAAGAAATAATTTGTAAATTCCTTGGTTATATTAATAAAAACTAATATTTTTATCACTCCCTATTAAACTCCAATCCTCTTTCTAAGTACTTTGCAAATACTATCTCATGCAATCTTCCTCACAAATCTATGAGCAATACATCAATGTTATCCTATTTTACAGATGAGGAAACTAAGGCTCAGTGCAATTAAATAACTATTAATAACTTACCCTAGGTCTGGCTGTTAAGCACTATATGTTACTGTTTCAATTGAAGCATGCTTTTTTAATTTTGTATTTCTTTTCCCAAAGGCAGAAATTTATTTTAATTTTCCAACCTTCATTTTAAACTGAATATAATGAGAATGTGTTTTACATTTCTATCAGGGCCCTTATTTGAAACCCTTATTCTTACACCCTGACTTTGGTAATAGATTGTCTGAATTCAAATATAAGTTTACCTTTTTGCTATCTGTGTGACATTGGACAAGTTACTTAAAATCTCTGTGTCTTGTTTTTCCTTGGTCCCCAAAATGCAGGGACAATATTGTTAAGAGAATAAGAACTCAAACTTTATAAAATAATTTAAACAGGTTTATTCTGAACCAAATGTGTGTGACTGGTCCAGAGCACATGGTCTCAAGAGGTCCTGAAAAATGTCCCCAAGGTAGCTGGGTTACAGTTTGGTTCTATACATTCATAAAGACCAGAACTACATGTAAGAGCCTAAGTCAATAGGGCTCATAGGTTATAGATGCATTTCAAGATTCTTTGATTTGTAATTGGTTAAAGAAATGAAGCTTAGTCTAAAGGTTTGGAATGTTTTCACTTAAGGATGTCTGTTAATCAGAGACAAACCACTGGACATTTACCTAAACTCAAGTGATCTGTTGAGTAAATTGATGGCCTACAGATGTGATTTGACCTTTTTCTTCTATAGTCTTGGATCTGTTAATAAGTTACAAAGGATATCTCCAAGAAAAGAAAAGTGGAGAGGGCATGGTGAGGCATGTCTGACCTCTCTTCTCATGGCCAAGCAACTCATCTTTAGGGTATTTCTGGGGTCTCTTTGACTAAGAGGGGGTCCAATCAGTCAGCTAGGGGGCTTAAAATTTTATTTTAGTCCACAATATCATTTTCATCTTTGCAGCCCTGATGCCTAGTAGTGTCTGAAACATGGTAAGAATACATTAAATATCTAAGGGATGGATGGATGGAGAAGTCCTTTTATTTTTTTTTTTTTTTTTGAGACAGAGTCTCGCTTTGTTGCCCAGGCTAGAGTGAGTGCCATGGCGTCAGCCTAGCTCATAGCAACCTCAAACTCCTGGCTCAAGCAATCCTCCTGCCTCAGCCTCCCGAGTAGCTGGGACTACAGGCATTCGCCACCATGCCCGGCTAATTTTTTGTATATATATTAGTTGGCCAATTAATTTCTTTCTATTTTATAGTAGAGACGGGGTCTCGCTCTTGCTCAGGCTGGTTTCGAACTCCTGACCTCGAGCAATCCACCTGCCTCGGCCTCCCAGAGAGCTAGGATTACAGGCGTGAGCCACCGCGCCCGGCCGAGAAGTCCTTTTAAATGAGCAAGCTAACATTTCACATCCGATGAGGCTTTCAGCCTAGAAAAGCATATCCAGGTGTTCTCTGTTAATTTTCAGAATGTGATAAATTCATCACATACATAGCAGTAAACTGCAGAAAGTAAAGGCATCAAAAACCCCCTGCAAACACAGAGAAAAGAGGTATCTGTGGCCCTTGCTCATCACACATTTTCAACAAATCTAATTACATAACTCCACAGAAGCTAATAAGAAGCAATGAGGACTAATGACTCGGGAGTTCTCTTGATTTCAGAATAATCCACACCAATCTTACGTTGTTCAAAACATAAGTGCATTTGGGTAGTTGTCCTCACTTGTAGGTGTTTCATTCCCTTTTCCATGGTAATGAATCATTTGGTTGCATTACCCATCCACCTATCCTCCACTCTCATTCTCAGTATCTGTATTCATGTCCCATATTAACCTCTTGAGGTGGTCTTACTTTGAAATTCTTAGTCCCAAGAGAAAAAAGATGGACCAGAAAATAAATATAGTACTATTGAATATATATACATATATGCATATACATGTGTATGTGTACATATGTGCATGTGCATATATATAACCAACTTTTAAAAAGATAAAAGTTGGATTATTTGTATTGTTAGGAATTTAGTACAGCAAACGTGGACTGACCTTAACCCAACAGTTAAGAACATGAACACTGGAGTGATCCCACATGGGTTTGATGCTCAGATCCATTATTTGCTACCTGTGTCTCCCTCTTGTCACTTTTCTGAACATCTGTTTTCTCATTTATACCTTTTGCACTGGCTTGTTGTCAAGATTAAATGAAATGATTAGGTATAGCATTTTCACAATGTCTGGCATGAAATAAGCTCTTATTAATATTACTATTTTACTTTGTACAGGTCATTGAGAACATTTATAGAGATGAAACAAGGTACTGTTTTGTTTTGCTTTGTTTATGAGAGACAGGGTCTTGCTCCATCACCCAGGCTTGAGTGCTGTGGTGTGATCATAGTTTACTATAACTGCAAACTCCTAGACTCAAGCGATCCTCCCACCTCAGCCTCCCAAAGTACTGAGATAACAGGTGAACCACCTCATCTGACTGAAACAAGGTATTTTAATGGAAATATACAAATGGTACAAGATAAATATAGATAAGAGAACTAGAAAAGAAGGCAAGGTTATTATCATTGTCATTTTACAGATATGGAAACTAAGGCTTAGAGATGTTAGTAACTGGCAACAGGTTAATTTCCTGAAAATTAACTTAATAAAATTCAGCTTCATAAATGTCTAACTTATTATATTTATCAAGTTTATTGGTTTAATGAAAATGGTTTTATTAGCTTTAATTAATTAAGAAACTGAAAATCAAACAATATTTTGAGAGCACAAAAGGAAGGTTGAATTTTGGTTTCTACCAATAAAACATGTTTTAGCAAAACAGAAATGTCAGCATTTATCATTGGAATTTCTCAATTTCTACTGATTTCTAGACCCATTTCAATATTATTTGTTTTGCCAGATTTTTAACAATTTTAGGTTTTTCTAGATAATTTTTAAAAATTCTTCCTTTGCATTTTCTGATATATAGTCAAGGAGTATTAGAGGTACTAATCATATGATCTACCATAGCAAAATATTCTGAACAGCACCACTTTCTTTACACACTTTGAGTTTACCTCTTTTTTTTTATCCAGCATTTCAATAAACTTATAATACATTGGTCTATTCCAATTGTCTCTTATCAGCAAATAGAATTTCTGCATTTCCTATGTGATGAGACTTTTTTCCAGGTTATTTTTATTTCTTTATGATGCTTTGGATTTAAATTTAAATTCTTAATTTAATTTAAATATGTAATGTAATTCAATCTTACTTTAATCAAAATAACTAAAAATTGAACTTAATTTAAAATAAAGATTTAATTCCATTTAAAATTGAAGCTCAATTTAATTTAAAATTAAAATTTAATTTAATTTAAAATTGTGATTATTTCACATGCTTTTGAATTAAATTTAAATTTTAAATGGCTACAGATACAAACTGAAAGCTGATATGCCATTTGAGATGTTGGCAACAGAATATTAAAAGTCCCGGAACTTTGAAAAAATACAGAATGACATTCAAAAGCATATAAATTCACATCCAAAAGAAGTAACTGAAACAATCCTATCATGTATGAAAGTCAATTTGTTGGCTGGAAAATAACATTTCTTATGGGAACTTTTTATCATTTTTAAAAATTCTTTGACCATTTTCTCAACTATCATATCAGCCTTAATGTAATTCATATTCATGTTAAACTTAGTAACATTGTTGTTGAAACTATCAGAAGTAAATTTGGCAAAAACTAGTTATTTGGTTAGAGCAACAGGAGAGTTGATCTGCTTCCAAAGTTACATAGTGACAGCTAGTATTTGAGCCTAAGTCTGCCCGAGACATAGATAATTCTTCTTTCTTGTGTACCATTTCAGAGAACATGGGTCAAAGAAACTCAAATGGAAAGTCCACCATGATTAGTGTACATTAGCAAGTTTTACATGACCATAGATTACCAGGTTCCAGGCTAAGTGAAATTTTGGTTTTGACTACATGAGCAGAAAAATTAAGTAATATGTTGCAGGTTGTTTCCAAACATTTTATGTTCAAGGATAAAGCCTCCTTTTAGTGCCCTCCACATTCTCAGCTAAATGTTATTTCGCAAACATCCTTTTGATCAAACAAGGAGGGAGCTCCATTATTCGATCCCCCAGTATTGTATTAAAAACTATTTGGTTACCTGTTCAAACAGACAGACTTTGAAACATGTCATACTATTTTTTATTGTTGTTTTTACTCCTTAAAAGAGTTGGTAAATTTTTTTCTTTTAGAAGGAAACAAGATGATGCACTAAAAAGAAAAAAACATATTTGATAGGTACCCAAAGAAACAGAAAAACAAACAATAGTTGCCTCTTCCAACATTTAACAGTTTTGTCTCATTATTTTGAATTTATGGTTACTATTTAGGAAACCACTGTCACCAATGTTTGTGATAAAATGTTGCTAAAATACATATTTATACTATCTCTTTTCAAGAGTTATATAAATCCCTATTTATTTAAAGAAAAGAAATGTCATACTTTTCAGTGATTTTATTTCCTTTCTGTAATACAAAACATTTTAGAAAAAACGAAGAAAATTAGGAAAGAGCAAGGAATGGTATACCACATACTATGCGTAGGTGTTCAGTAAATGGTATTTTATGTTGATAAGGAGAAGGAAGAGAAAAATGAGGGAGAAGTATAAATCTAAGTACTTTGTTTTAAAATTTATGTTGCAAGACAGAATTATTTAGTCACACCTCTATATTTAAAGTAAAATCAGTGATGAGGCAATCACTAAAATATAAATCAGGCAGAAGAGAATAAGAACTATGATCTATTTTTTAACCATTTTCTTGATGAGAGAAGAAAATACATTCCATGATGGATGTGTTTTTGGAATTCAGATAATTGAGGATTTTTTTAAGCACCAGGACATGTCAACATGATTGTCATTTCAGTTACCAATTGTCAAGTACCTACTATCCACCAGCAATATATTCATTTATTTAATCTTTCAGGTAATATTACCACCACTATTTTATAATGAGGAAACAAAGATCAAAATGGTTAAGGGCCTCATCTAATGTCTTAATGGCTTATAAACAAAAAAGTCAAGATTGGAAATTGTAATTCTGGAGACTAAGTGGAAATAGATTTTTTGTTAATCCAGACAGGCAGTATTGCCTGGTGACTTAGAAAGCATGAGCTCTAGCAGTAGATTGCCTGTGTAGAATCCCGGCTCTGCCACTTTCTAGCTATATGCCCTTAGGCATGTTACCTAACTTCCCTGTTCTTCAGTTTCCCTGAAAAGTGGGAATTTTGATCTTTAAAGAATGTAATATGTAGCGAGTTGCGGTCCAATGTCTGGGGGTGAGGCATTTCTGGGGCTCAGCTCTCGCCACTGCAAACATGACGAAGGGCCTTGTGTTAGAAATCTATTCCAAGGAAAAAGATGATGATATGCCACAGTTTACAAGCGCAGGAGACAATTTTGATAAACTGGTAGCTGGAAAGCTGAGAGAAGCTTTGAACATATCTGGACCACCTCCAAAGGCAGGCAGGATCTGGACCTTTTATGGACTGCATCAGGACTTCCCCAGCGTGGTGCTAGTTGGCCTTGAAAAAGGGAGCTGGAATTGACGACCAGGAAAACTAGTATGAAGGCAAAGAAAACATCAGAGCTGCTATTGCAGTGGGGTGCAAGCAGGCTCAAGACCTGGAGCTGGCTTCCGTGGGGGTGGATGCCTGTGGAGATGCCCAGGCTGCTGCGGAAGGCTCGATGCTCAGTCTTTATGAATATGATGACCTAAAGCAGAAAAAAAAAAAAAAAAAAAAAAGACAGCTGTGTCGGCGAAGCTCTACGGAAGCAGGGACCAAGAGGCCTGGCAGAAAGAAGTCATCTTTGCTTCTGGGCAGAACCTGGCACGCCACTCGATGGAGACCCCAGCCAATGAGATGACGCCAACCAGATTTGCCAAAATTATTGAGAAGAATCTCAAAAGTGCTAGTAGTAAAACAGAGGTCTATATCAGACCCAAATCTTGGATTGAGGATCAGGCCATGGGATCATTCCTAAGTGTGGCTAAAGGATCCGACAAGCCCCCAGTCTTCTTGGAAATTCACTACACAGGCAGCCCCGACACAAGTGAACAGCCCCTGGTGTTTGTCGGGAAGGGAATTACTTTTGACAGTGGTGGTATCTCCATCAAGGCTTCTGCAAATATGGACCTCATGAGGGCTGACATGGGAGGAGCTGAAAGTATATGTTCAGCCATCGTGTCTGCTGCAAAGCTGGATTTGCCTATTAATATCATAGGTTTGGCCCTTCTTTGTGAAAATATGCCCAGCCGCAAGGCCAACAAGCCTGAGGATGTTGGCAGAGCCAGAAACGGGAAGACCATACAGGTCAATAACACTGATGCCGAGGGGAGGCTCATACTGGCTGACGCACTCTGTTATGCGCACACCTACAATCCCAAGGTCATTATCGATGCCACCACTTTAACAGGTGCCATGGACGTAGCTTTGGGGTCAGGTGCCACTGGGGTCTTTACCAATTCATCCTGGCTCTGGAAGAAACTATTTCAGGCCAGTATTGAAACAGGGGACCATGTCTGGAGGATGCCTCTTTTTGAACATTATACAAGACAAGTTATAGATTGCCAGCTTGCTAATGTTAATAACATTGGAAAATAAAGATCTGGAGGAGCATGTACAGCAGCAGCATTCCTGAAAGAATTTGTGACTCATCCCATGTGGGCACATTTAGACATAGCAGGTGTGATGACCAACAAAGATGAGGTTCCCTATCTGCAGAAAGGCATGACCAGAAGGCCCACGAGAACGCTGATACAGTTTCTTAATGGGTCTCAGCCAAGAGAATGCTTAGTTCAGATGCTCAGACATTTCTTTATTCTGTCTTAAATTGGACAGTTGAGCTTCAAAAGATTTTTGAATGAATGGATGAAAATCTTTTAAAGGAAACAAAGGATGGTATTTAAAAATTAGAACCCCAATGAAATTTATATGCCTTGATTTTTCATTTTATGCAAAGATTTATAAAGGTAAAGTGAATGTCTTGCTTGGCAAGGATATTTTAGATACTCTATCAGTGATGATTAATTTTTATAAAACTTCCTAATCAATTCTCAGAGTATATGTTTTTAATTGAGAAGCAAAATTGTATTTCAGATTTATAATGCTAGTAATGTGAGCAAACTGAAAGTCACTGTGCAGTTGTGAGAAATGATAAATCCAACTTTCTGTGAAAAAAAAAGAATGTAATATGTGTAAGGCAATCAGATCAGTGTCTGGTGCCTACTATGCACTATGACAATTAATAATTGTCAGCTATTATTAACTCTTATCCAGGATCTGTTCCCTCTTCTTCTAGAAAAAATAACCCACATATTCCCTTGGGGAATCTCTCCACCACTCTTAGTCCACGTAGTTTGAATGGTGTAACTCCACTCTGGCTCCAGACATAAATATATGCCCCAAACCTGATCAATCATAGTCAAGACTCCCCATGGCTACAGGGTTATGACAGAAGCTGGTCCAGTGAAACTTAATTTGGGGACTTTTGGGAAAACTGTTAGGGAAGAAAGAATCTGCCTCTTTTTCAGTTGGATTGAGAGGCACCTGAATGTAAGCAGGGAGTTTCCAGGGACCACTTTATAGAAAGAGAGTGCTTGAGGGTGAATCCCATGTGGGACAAAGTATAAATGACAGAGAAGGAGAAAATCAAATCTGAAGGCATCATTTGAGCCCCTCAATCAACTTTTGACTGATGAGATATACTCATGAACTTTAAAGGTACATGAGCCAATCTTACTTTTTGCATAAGTCAGTTTCAGTTGGGTTTCTGTAACTTGAAGGCAAAACTATCCTTATTATTGTCTCTATTATCCTCTGTTTAAAAAGTTAAGCATCTATTAATTTTGTGCAACTACTCCCACTTCCTCCCTCCAAAATAAATTGGCCCAAAATCCTGAGCAGTGCTAAATGTGGCCCCCACTTATCATCTCCCCTTTATAGAGAAGGAAGCTGCAGGTTTAAGAGATTAAGTAAATTTTCTGAGTTCATATACCTATTATGTATGTATTATTTCAATTTTTAAAAGTATCTAAGGTGGCTTATACAAATACAAATAGATTTTTTTTTAAATTACATGGACCCTTTTCTAATTCTCTTGCTGCACTAAATGATTAAATTCCTAATTTTTCTCTTTAGAAAGGGGGGAAGAAATATCCTGACAGACAGTTTGGCCTGATCAACAAATCTCGTCATAAAATTCAAGTGTTTTCCTGCCCCCTCTTTTCTGTAAGCTGCCATGAATTTGCATCCCTCCCTTCCTATATTAAATCCATTAAATGAAGCAGATCACAGGGCAGAGAAAGACTTACAGCTGGGGTATAAGCACACACTTAACATTTGGCCTTCTCATCTAAATTCTCTGGCTCCACAGAAATGAGGCTTTTGGAAGCATAATTTTAGATGCCAGTTGAAAATCCCAAATGCTAACAAAGCAAAAATTTGTTTTCACTATTATTCCTTAGTATAATAGATGTGAGAAAGCTAAATTAAATGTCAACTCTCTGATTTCTGGACAGACTGCCAGACTATAACATGACATGAAATTTTTGGTGAAAAGACCAAATTCTCCTATACCATTGAAACTATTTCTTACATAATCCAATAATAATATTCAGGTCCACACCTTAAGAAAATGATCTTCATTTCTCCATCTGAAAAACCTTACATAATTTATGGCACAATGCACATCCTAGGCACCCTATGAAAATAATTCCCTATGACTTCAAATGGGTGCAACCAATATTGTTTAATATTTAACATCCTCTACACACAACTGTCTCATAAGCCATATCAGTACCAGCAATAAGGAGGTGGGAAAAGAAGCAGAGAAAAGAGGAATGATAAACTAAGAGAGAGAAGAAGGTTATTAATAGTTTCAGAATTAGATGGCCTTGCTAAATGAAAAAGATGGAGTTGGCAGCTTCATAATTACCTCTGATTGATTGATATGACAAATGTAACAATAGCAGATGATGTACAGCACAGCTCTAAACAGTGATAAGTCACATACATCAAAACACAACAGCAGATGCTCTTTTTATTTATTTATTTTTTAATTTTTGTTTAATCTTTGAAAGTTTCCCTGGTTCACTGACTTCAGTGTCTGATTTTTCTTCTCTGGAGATAGGAGTTTAACTTAACCCATGGAGTGATCAGGGCCTGGGCTGGTGGAAAGAGGGTTTCCGCACCCAGAGCAGTGGGTACTGGCATTGCCAAGGATCCCATGGAATCAATAGTCAAAATATAAGTGGAAAGAGTGAAAGATAATTAGTCAGGAAAAAAAGAGACCAAATAAGCCAGTAATTCAATAGGAAATCTGAAACAGGAGTTAGAGCTTGAAGCATAGAATCAAGGATGGAAGCGGCAGGGAGATGAAAGTAGGAAACCTCAAGTTCAGGTGAGCCAAGAGTTCAAGTATGTGAATTCTGTAGCAGGAGCCATTGGCCTCAGCTGTCCCAAAGGCCTGAGGCGATCATGACAAGGCAGTTACACTGAAAAGGCCAAAGAGCCAAAGGATACAAATTGGAAATAATGATGTCCTATAACCCCTGAGCTGAAATGTCAATGGAAGATCTTTCTAGATAAGAAATTTTAAAATAATTAACAAAATTAATTTCTCAATTATTCATTTATAGAAGATAAAATAGTGGATGAAGAATACGTTTGGAATTGTGCAAAACTTGGATTGAAGTCTAGGCTCTTTCCCTGACTTTGTGTGCTTTGGTTAGTAACTTGTTTATCTAAGACTCAATCTCCTGAGAATAATAATAATAGTGCTTACCTCACAAGGTTTTATGAAGACAAAATGATACAATCCGTATAAAGCACTTAACATATTAATTATTATATAGAAAGTATTATGTACTTTTGTTTAAAGGAATGGCTTCATTCACATATAATTGATCTACAATAAACTATACATATTTAAGTTGTACAATATAAGTTTTAACATATGTATACCCTCATTAAACCATCTCTACAATTAGGAAAATGAACATGCCCATCACCCTAAAAGTTCTCATATGCCCCTTTCTCTATTTCTTTTGTTCTATCCTTCCCACTCTCACCACCCCCCTCAGCATCTCAGGAAACAACTTATTTTCTTTATCATTATAGATTAGTTTTTATACTTTAGAATTTTATACTATGGATTCATACCGTGTACTTTTTTAGTGTGGAAAGGTGGTCTAGCTTCTGTCACTAAACATAGTTTTTTTTTTTTTTTTTTTTTTTTTTTTTGAGACAGAGTCTCACTTTGTTGCCCAGGCTAGAGTGAGTGCCATGGCGTCAGCCTAGCTCACAGCAACCTCAAACTCCTGGGCTCGAGTGATCCTTCTGCCTCAGCCTCCCGAGTAGCTGGGACTACAGGCATGCGCCACCATGCCCGGCTAATTTTTTTTTTTTATATATATATATATCAGTTGGCCAATTAATTTCTTTCTATTTATAGTAGAGACGGGGTCTCGCTCAGGCTGGTTTTGAACTCCTGACCTTGAGCAATCCGCCCGCCTCGGCCTCCCAAGAGCTAGGATTACAGGCGTGAGCCACAGCGCCCGGCCAACATAGTTTTTGAGATTTATTGTGTCAAGAATCCCCAAACCACCTTTATCTTCAATAATTTTCTAGGACTCACAGGGTTTAGACTTAGCATAAAGTCCTGCCCATGGCTATGATTCATTACACTAAAAGGATACAAAGCACAACCAGTGAAGAGATAAGGTGTATGAGGCAAAGTCCAGAGGAAATCAGATTCAAGCTTCTAAGAGTCCTCTCCCACTGAAGTCACAGAACACACTTAATTCCCCCAGCAACAAGTTATGACAATGCATATGAAATATCATTTACCAAGAAATCTTATTAGAGACTCAGTGTCCAAGGTTTTTACTGGGGATAGTGACTGGGGCAGCCTCTACCTGTCATAGTCCAAAATTCCAGACTCCCAGAAGGAAAGCAAGTGTGTAGCATGAACAACACTATTGGCAAAAACAGTTTAAGTACACTGAGCCATTCTTAATAGCTCTGGGAATGGTGGGAACCCTCTCAAAATCCAAGTTCCCAGATAACAGCCAAAGACCACGCTTGTAAGCAGGGCCTTTTAAGCACAGCAGTCACAGAGCTAATATATTAACTTTTTTATGAATATTTATTCATGTTGTGGCATGTATCGATAGTCTATTCATTTTCATTGTTGAATAGCATTCCATTGTACATATATGCAACATTTTCTTTATCCAATCACCTGTTGATGAATGGGTAGGTTGTTTCTAATTTGCAGTTATTGCAAAAAAAGCTGCTATGAAATTCCATGTCCTAGTCTTTGTATGTCCATACAAATGAACATTTGGACATATGTTTTCATTCCTCTTGGGTAAATACCTTAGTAGAATGGCAGGATCATTTGGTATCGGTAGGTATTTGTTGAATTATGCAAGAAACTACCAAAGTGTTTTCCAAACTGGCTGTACTATCATTTTACATTCCCACCACCAGTGTATAGAAGTTTCACTTCTTCAACCTCTAGCCAACACTTGGTATCTTCCTCATTTTTCTTAATTTCAAACATTCTAAGAGGTGTGTATGTGGTTGTATATCATTGTGTATCTCATTTCCCTAATAACTCATGGGGTTAAATGCCTTTTTATGTGTTAATTTTCCATGCCTGTATCTTTTTTTTATTTTTTGGTAAAGTGTCTATTGAAACATTTTACCTATTTTTTTAAAAATATATTTTTTCTTATTAGTGAATTTTGAGAATTTTTATATATTATGGATATAATTCCTTTGTCACATATATGACTTGCCAATATTTTCTCTTAGTCTATGGCTTATCTTAATTTTGAAGACTAACTTCTCAATTTTTTTCTGTAAGCATTGTGTTTTTGGATCCTTTCTAAGAAATCTTTGTCTAATCAAAAACCACATTTTCTCCTGTATTTTCTTATAGAAGTTTTATGATTGTGTCTTAGAGTTATATCTATGGTTCATTTTGAATTAATATTTAAGTATTATGCAAGATATAGGTGGAAGTTTTGTTTTGTTTTTGTATATAAATGTTCCATTGTTACAGTCCCATTTGTTGAAAAGACTATCCTGACTCACTAAATTACATTCACATCTTTGTTAAAACACAATGGAGAGAATAACTGGGGGGGGCGGATCAAGATGGCGGACAAGAAACATTGCCAGCCAGAGTGTATCTGCAAAAAAGACAGATTCTAGAAGAGAGTAGAAGAAATAAGTAAGCAGTCAAGCATACATCAGATGAGGGTTGGAGGAGGTTATGGAGGAGAACTGGGAGAAGTTAACCCTTGAGAAGCTTGGAGACCAGCAGCAAGAGTAGGTGGGGCAGTTAACTTTCCCCTCTCTTGCATCTCGGACTGCTGGTGGGCTGCCCAGCGGTTGGAGAGACCTGCGACACCAGCCCAGAGATGGCCACTGCCAGTGAGCGGTAAGCCTGTAGAAGACACAGCACCAGGCTCCCAACTCCCTCAGGGCACCCTTCATGTGCATAGACCCAAGCCGCTTGGCAGGCACCATATTACTACATTCTCCCCTCTCCTTTCACTATCTGCGGCTGCTGAGAGAGACAATATAACCACCAGCCAGAGGCATCTCCAGGGAACAGGACCTTCCTTTCTAGGGCCCTAGAGCTGACTGAGGGGTACTCAGACCATGAACTCCCTACTCACCAGCCCTCCCAGGTGCTGCTGGCCTGATGATTCCAGGACAACGGGGCAGACCCTGAAGCTGAGACATCAACCCAGCTTGGGCTCCCCATGGGTGAATTAAGACTGGTGCTCCTCTCCCTGGTGGGGTCACAAAGTGAATTCCAGGGCCCAGAGGTCAGACCTGCAGACCAGATCTCGTGCACCCAGGTCTTGCATGGAAGAACAGAAGAACAGACGCAAACCCAGCAGAAGAAGTGAAATCATTAAGATCAAATCAGAAGTAAACGAAATTGACAACAGGGAAAGCATATAGAAAATTAATAAAACAAAAAGTTGGTTCTTTGAATAAATAAACAAAATTGACATATCTTTGGCTAGACTAACAAAAAGAAGAAAAGAAAAATCTCTAATAAGCTCCATCAGGAACAATAAGGGAGAAATTACAATGGATGTCACAGAGATACAAGATATAATTTATGAATACTACAAAAACCTCTATGCACACAAACTGGAAAATGTGGAAGAAATGGACAATTTCTTAGAAATATATAGCCTCCCTAGGCTCAACCAGGAAAAAATAGAATTCCTGAACAGACCAATATCAAGTACTGAAATTGAAACAGCAATAAAAAACCTTCCTAAAAAAAAAAGTCCTGGACCAGATGGTTTCACACCCAAATTTTACCACACCTACAAAGAAGAACTGGTGCCTATCCTGCAGAAATTATTCCACAACATTGAGAAGGATGGAATCCTCCCCAACACATTTTATGAAGTGAATATAACCCTGATACCAAAACTAGGAAAAGATGAACAAAAAAATAAAACTACAGACCAATATCCCTTATGAATATGGATGTAAAAATTCTTAACAAAATCCTAGCCAATCGAATCCAGGTGCTTGTCAAGAAAATAATTCATCACAACCAAGTGGGCTTCATCCCAGGGATGCAGGGATGGGTCAACATATGCAAATCTATAAATGTAATTCACTATATAAACAAAAGCAAAAACAAAGACCATATGATCTCTCAATAGATGCAGAAAAAGCATTTGACAAAATTCAACATCCTTTTATGATAAGAACACTCAACAAAATAGGCATAGACGGGGCTTACCTAAAAATGATACAAGCCATATATAACAAACCCACAGCCAATATCATACTGAATGGGGAAAAATTGAAAGCATTCCCACTTAGAACTGGAACAAGGCAAGGTTGCCCACTACCTCCACTTCTATTCAACATAGTGCTGGAAGTCCTTGCTACAGCAATCAGACAAGAGAGCAGAATTAAGGGCATCCTAATGGGAGCAGAAGAGATCAAACTCTCACTCTTTGCTGATGACATGATATTATACCTAGAAAAGCTCAAGGATTCAACCCAAAGACTCCTTGATCTGATAAATGAATTTAGAAAAGTCTCAGGATACACAATCAATACACAGAAATCAGAGGCATTCATATATGCCAACAACAGTACAAGTGAGAACCAAATCAAAGACTCAATTCCCTTCAAAATAGCAACAAAGAAAATAAAGTACCTAGGAATATATTTAACTAAGGAGGTAAAAGACCTCCATAGGGAGAACTATGAAACACTGAAGAATGAAATAGCAGAGGATGTAAACAGGTAGAAGAACATACCATGGTCATGGGTCGGCAGAATCAACATTGTTAAAATGTCTATACTATCCAAGTGACCTACAGAGTCAATGCAATCCCTATTAAAATACCATCATCATTTTTCACAGATACAGAAAAAATAATTTTACACTTCGTATGGAACCATAGAAGTGTATCCCCATATAGCAAAATCAATCATAGCCAATAAAAACAAAATAGGAGGTATCAATTTACCAGACTTCAAACTATACTATAAGGCTATAGTAATTTAAACAGCTTGAGACTGGCACAAGAACAGGGACATTGACCAGTGGAACAGAACAGAGAACCCAGATATAAAACCATCCTCATATAGCCATCTAATCTTCAACAAAGCAGACAAAAACATACATTGGGGAAAAGAATCCTTATTCAATAAATGGTGCTGGGAAAACTGGATAGCCACATGTAGAAGACTGAAACAGGACTCACACCTTTCACCTCTCACAAAAATCAACTCACACTGGGTAACAGACTTGAACCTTAGGTGTGAAACTATTAGAATTCTAGAGGAAAACGTTGGAAATACTCTTCTAGACATTGGCCTAGGCAAAGAATTTATGAAGAAGACCCCAAAGGCAATCACAGCAGCAACACAAATAAATAAATGGGACCTGATCAAATTAAAAAGCTTCTGCATAGTCAAAGAAACTGTCAAGAGAGCAAACAGACAACCCACAGAATGGAGAAAATTTTCGCAAGCTACACATCCAATAAAGGGCTGATAACTAGAATCTATTTAGAACTCAGGAAAATCAGCAAGAAAAAATCAAACAACCCTATCAAAAAGTGGGCAAAGGACATGAACAGAAATTTTTCAAAAGAAGACAGAATAATGGCCAACAAACATATGAAAAAATGCTCAACATCTCTAAGCATCAGGGAAATGCAAATCAAAACTGCAATGAGATATCACTTATCTCCAGTAAGAATGGCCTTTATCAAAAAGTCCCCAAACAACAAATGTTGGTGTGGATACAGAAAGATAGAAATACTCATACACTGCTGGTGGGACTGCAGACTAGTTCAACCTCTGTGGAAAGCACTATGGAGATACCTTGAAGTGATACAGGTAGATCGACCATTTGATCCAGCAATTCCACTACTGGGCATATACCCAAAAGATCAAATGACACTCTACAAAAAAGACACCTGCACTTGAATGTTTATAGCAACACAATTCACAATGGCAAAGTTGTGGAAACAACCCAAGTGCCCATCAATACATGAGTGGATTAATAAAATGTGGTATATGTATAACATGGAGTACTATTCATCTTTAAGAAACAAATGATGATATAGCACCTCTTGTATTTTCTTGGATAGAGCTGGAACCCATTCTATTAAGTGAAGTATCTCAAGAATGGAAAAACAAGCACCACATGTACTCACCAGCAAATTGGTATTAACGGATCAACACCTAAGTGGACATATAGGAATAACATTTATTAGGTGTTAGATAGGTGGGAGGTGGGAGGAGGGAATGGGTATATACAAACATAATGAGTGAGATGCACAATGTTTGGGGGATGGTCACTCTTGAAGCTCTGACTCGAGGGGGGAGAGGAGACATGGGCAATATACGTAACCTTAACATTTGTAACCCCATAATATTCTGAAATAAAAAAAACGCAATGGAGTATATATAGGTGTAGGTCTATTGATGGGCATTGTATTCGATTTTGCTCTGGAATTATTTTCCAAGACTTCTTTTTAACATCTCTTGTAGTCCAGGTCTAATGGTAACAAACTATTTCACCTTTTTAAAGTCTTAAATGTCTTTATTTTGCATTCATTTTTGAGATATTTGGTAGGTATGTCTTAGTTGGTTTGGGCTGCTATAACAGAAAGCCATAAATTGGGTCACTTATAAGCAATAGAAATTTATTTCTCACAGTTCTGGAGGCTGAGACAAGATGAAGACACCAGCAGATTCAGGGGCCCGTTAGGGAGCACATTACTGGTTAATAGACAGCCATCATCTTGCTGTGTTCTCACATGGCAGGTGGGGCCAGGGAGCTCTCTGAGGTTTTTTATCCCGTTGATTCAGGCTCCACTCTCACAGCCTAATCATATCCCAAAGGTCTATCTCCAAATGTCATCACATTGGGAATTAGGTTTCAACATATGAATTTTGGGAGACACAAACATTCAGTCTATAGCAGTATAATATTCTATGTTTGTTTTTTCTTTCTTTCAGCTCTTTAAAGATATCACTACTGCCTTCTGATTACATTGCGTCTGACTTGAAGTTCACTGTCTTTGCATCTCTGTTCTTAATGCATTTTTTCCTGGCTGTTCAAAATTATTTTTCTTTATTACTTATTTTAAACATTTTAATTATAATTGCTTAGGATTTCTAGTGCTTTGAACTTCTTCTATCTGTGGGTTTATAGTTTTCCTCAAATGTTAAAATTATGAGACATTATTTCTTAAAAAAATTTCCTGTCTTAATTCTATCCTCTCTTTTGAAGACTTCAATTACACATATATTAACCCACTTAAAGTTGTCCTACAGTTTGATCATTTTCCATTCTTTTTTTTTTTTTTTTTTTGGCTTTTTCTTCATGTGTTTCATTTCAGATAGTGTTTTTTGCTATGTCTTCAAACTCACTTATCTTTTCTTCTGCAATATCTAACCTGCTATTAATCAAATTTAGGGTAGTTTTTCATCTGTAACATTATAATTTACATGACTAGAAGTTTAATTTGAGTCTTTTTATATCTTCTATATCCTTACTTAATATCTTCAATCTTATCTCTAGGTTCTTCAAAATACAAAATAGTGTGGCTCAAAGGATACAAAAAAGCAGGTAAGTAGGATGAATAAGTTTAGAGATCAAATGTGCAAATGAGGGCTAAAGTTATATTGTATTAGGGATGTTTGTTAAATAAGTAGATTATAGCTGCTCTTGTCACACAAAAAAAGTAACTATGTGAGATAGATATGTTAATCAGCTTCACTATAGTAACCACTTTACTACCTACATGTATCCCATAACATCATGTCATAAGCTACAAATATACATAATAAAATTTTTTTAAAAAGTAAAATAAAATATATATTCAGTTTCTGTGACATTTTGAGGTTGGTTTTGATAGATGATTTTTTCTCATTATGGGTCATATTTCCCTGCTTCTTCACATGCTTCATAGATTTTGATTGAATGCTACAATTACGAATTTTGTTGAGTCCTAGATACTTTGATATTCCCATAAATATTCTTGAGCCTAGTTCTGGGACAAAGTTAGGTTACTAGGAATCAATTTTCAGGCCTGCTTCTAAGCTTTGTTATGTGGTAACATAGCAGCATTTAGGCTAGGTCCAATTTTATCCCACCATGGAAGCAAAACCTTTCTGAGTATTCTCGCCAATGTACCATGAACTATGATGTTTTTCCACTCTAGCTAATGGGCCAGGAACTGTTTCTGGCCCTATGTCAGTTCTGAGCACTCTTTCCTCTAATCATCTTGGATAGTTATTTCCCCAGCCTTGGCTAGTTTCCTCACACATGTAATAATCAATACTTAGATGAAGACTTGATGGGGACCTTATTTAGATCTCTGAAGGTCCTGTCTCTGTAGAGCTCACCTTTCCAGCTCCCTTAGCCTCCCCAGACTCCCAGATCCATCTCTTCAACTCACAAGGCTCATTTTGCTCACAGGCTTCCCCTGCCCTGAGCGGTAGCCTGAAGCCTTCAATAGACAATAGTCTTGGATCATTTTAGGGCTTATCTTGTTTGTTTCCCCCAGGTCTCATGTCTCTAGGGTCACTGTTCTTTGTTGCCTAATGTCTCAAAAATAGAAAATTCATAAATTTTGTCTGGATTTTAGTTATTTTATGTGGAGAAATAAATTTGGCCTCTGTTTCTTTACTTTGTCTGGAAGCCCTAGATACTTTTTTAAATGTATGAATAAATTCATTTATATCAATATCTTTCATTATTGGGTTACTTAAATAGACTTATCTTTAATTTGCTACCATTAAAGGCAATGTATATATTTATGTATGTATATATTTATGTGTTTTAAAATAGAGCAAGATTCTAGAGAAACTTCAGTACAAAGGCTTGAAAACTTGTTTTTTAACTGCAGGTTAAATGATCAGAAGTCCATGTACATGTGAGCTACATTAAGTTTATTTTGTTAATAAGGTCAATAAATAGAGAAAAACCATATCTAGGATATAGGAATAGGATATGTGAGTTAGTGCATATAAAATTTTTATTTATACTATTTTTTCTCTTTGCCAATTATCTTTCATAGTGTCCCAGTTTCTTGATGCAATTTGGGTGGAATTAAACCTGGATAGCTCAAAATTATATAATTAAATATATAAAGCTTCAATTAAAAATTATAATTGATTAAAATCTGCTAACATGACACCTGGTAGCAGAAACACATGAACACAAATGGCTTATTAGTTGATGTGTACCAGATAATTATTGAAAAATGAGGAAGGGAGATGGGTATGCAAAACATTTTTCATAGAATATATTCAATCAAGAAGACATATGGTAGATAACCTGTATGTAAATCTCCTTTTTACAGATGAGGAAACTGAAACCCAAATTTAAAAAACATCCAGAGTCACATAGTTGGTATGTTACTAAATATGGGTATGAAACCAAATCTCTTTATACTCAGAATTTATTATTAATTTATTATTAATATTATTAATATGTTTTCTCAGAATGGAAATTCCTTCTTCAGTGTGAAATAATTTCTCCATATCAGAATATATGACCCAGAGAGAAGCCATTGTTGAGTCTCAGCTCACTAATTATTCACACTAATTTGTGATAGACATTGTTTGAATAAGTGAAAAAAAACTCAAAATTCATTTATTAATTCAACTAATGTTTTTGAACACCTTCTCCACACCATTCATCATTCTAGGTGACTAAAATACAGAGGTGAGCAAGACAGACAAGCTCCTCCTCCAAAGGATTTTACCTTTTAGTTTGGGCAAGAGGGAGAGAAGGAGAAAAGACAAAAAAAAAGTATAGAAATATGATTTCAATTAGTAATGAGTGGCCATATACAAGGGATGTCCAGAAAGCATTCAGCCACTGTTAATATAATGAGAACATATTACATGGCTGGATACTTGACAGATAACCCTCCTGTAATAAACATAGCAATAGAAAGGGGTTATCATGAAGAATGATACAGATGGATGGATTTATAATATACATAGGAGGTAGATATCATAAAACTTTCTGATGGAGTGTATGAAAGGAGTGAAGGAAAGAAGGGAATGGGGCTGGGCAGAGAGTGACAGAAGAGGAACTAGAGGGAGGAGTCAAAATTTCTGTCTGGTCTAATTAAGTGTGGGGTCCCTATTAAAATAGCCTTTCTCAAATTTTAAACCCCAAATTAGTAGAAGAAAATAAATAATAACAATCAAGGCAGAATAAATAAAATTATGACCAAAAGTATACAAAAGATCAATAAAACTGAATGTTGGTTTTTTTGAAAAGATAAATAAAATAGACAAACTTTTAGCTAGACTAAAAAAAAAAGAAGGAAGACCCAAATAAAATCAGAAACAAAAAATGAGACATTACAACTGATGCCACAGAAATTCAAAAGATCATTAGAGATTAATCTGAGCAACTATCTACCAATAATTTGGAAAACCCAAAAGAAATGGAGAAATTCCTAGACACATACAACCTATCAAGATTGAACCATGAGGAAATCCACAACCTGAATAGACCAATAACAGGTAATGAGATAGAACTAATAATAAAAAGTCACCCATCACAGAAAAGCCCAGGAACTGATGGCTTCACTGATGAATTCTGTCAAACATTTAAAGAACTCCCACTCAAACTATTCCAAAACATTAAGGAGTAGTAAATATTTACAAACTTATTCTATGAGGCTAGTATGTGACCTTGATACCAAAACCAGACAAAGACACAACAAAAAAAGAAAACTACAGGCCAATATCTCCGATGAATATAGATGCAAAAGTCCTCAACAAAATACTAACAGAATTCAACAACACATTTTTTTTTATTTCAGCATATTATGGGGGTACAGATTTTAAGGTTTCAATAAATGCCCATTTCCTCCCCTCCCCCCACAAGTCTGAGTCTCCATCATGACCATCCCCCAGATGGTGCACATCTCACTCATTATGTATGTATATACCCGCCCCCCTCCCACCTGCCCAATACCCTATTACTGTAGTACCTATTTGACCACTTAGGTGCTCAACAACACATTTTTAAAAATCATTCATCATGATCAAATGAAATTCATCCTAGGCATGCAAGAATGGTTCAACATATACAAATCAATAAATGTGATACATCATATCAATATAATAAAGGACAAAAACCATATGATCATTTCAATTGATGCAAAAAAAAGCATTACTAAAATTCAATATCCCTTCATGATAAAAATTCTCAAAAAAACTGGGTACAGAAGGAAGATACCTCAATACAATAAAAGTCATATAATGTAAACCCACAGATAGTATCATAACAAATAAGGAAAAACAGACTCTTTCCTCTAAGATCTGAAACAAGACAAGGATGCACACTTTCACCACTGTTATTCAATACAGTACTAGAAGTCTTAGCCAAAGCAATTAGATAAGAAAAAGATATAAAAGGAATCCAAATTGGAAAGGAAGATGTCAAATTATCATTGTTTGCAGATGATACAGTCTTCTATTTAGGAAAACCTAAAGACTCCACCAAAAAAAAAAAAACCTATTGGAACCAATAAATAAAATCTGTAAGTTGCAGGATACAAAAATCAACATACAAAAATCAGTAGCATTTCTATGTACCAACAGAAACAATCTGAAAAAGAAACCAAGAAAGTAATCCCATTTACAATAGCTACAAATGAAATCAAATACTTAGGAATAAACATAGGCAAAGAATTAAAAATCTCTACAATGCAAACTATAAAATATTGGTGAAAGAAATGAAAGAAGACACAAAAAAATGTAAAGATATTCCATACTCATGGATTGGAAAAATCAACATTGTTAAAATGTCCATACTACCCAAAGCAATCTAAAAATTCAATGCAATTCCTATCAAAATACCAATGATATTTTTCACTAAAATTTTTTAAAATCCTGAAATGTATATGGAACCACAAAAGACCCTGAATAGCCAAAGCCAAGCTGAGCAAAAAAAAAAAAAAAAAAATGAAACTGGAGAAATCACATTACCTGACTTCAAGTTACACTATAGAGCAGGCGTCCTCAAACTACGGCCCATGGGCCACATGCAGGTGTTTTTTGCCCATTTGTTTTTTTACTTCAAAATAAGATATGTGCCGTGTGCATAGGAATTTGTTCATAGTTTTTTTTAAACTATAGTCTGGCCTTCCAATGGTCTGAGGGACAGTTTACTGGCCCCCTGTTTAAAAAGTTTGAGGACCCCTGATACAGAGCTATAGTAACCAAAACAGCACAATACTGGCCAGTGGAGCAAAATATAGAACCCAGAAATAAATCCATACATCTATTGGAGAACTCATTTTTTACAAAGATGCCAAGAACATACATTGGGGGAGGGACAGTCTCCTCAAAAAATGGTGCTGAGAAAACTATCTATATGCAGAAGAATGAAACTAAATTCTTATCTCTCACCATATACAAAAATCAAATCAACCTAGGACCTGAAACTATGAAACCACTAAAAGAAAACATTGGGAAATGCTCCAGGACATTGGTCTGGGCAAGGACTTCTTGAATAATATCTTAAAAGCACAGGCAACCAAAGCAAAATTAGACATGGTATCACATCAAGCTAAAAATCTGCATAGCAAAGAATCAATGAAGTGAAGAGACAACCCACAGAATCAGAGAAAATATTTGCAAACTACTCATCTGACAAGGGATTAATGACTATTAATAGAATACATATGGAGATCAAATAACTCAATAGGAAATAAATAACCCAATTTTTAAATAAGCAAAAGATCTTAATAGAGATTTCTCAAAAGAAGACTTAGAGGCCAACAGATACATGAAAAAATGCTGAACGTCACTGATTATCAGAGAAATTCAAATCAAAAGTGCAATAGGATATCATCTCACCCCAATTAAAACAGCGTTTTTATTTAAAAGGTAATAACAAATGCTGGAGAAGATGTAGAGAAAGGGGAGCCCTCATACACTAGAAAGGTAAATTACTACAACTACTATGAAAGATAGTATGGAGGTTCCTCACAAAACTAAAAATAGAACTACCATATGATCCAGCAATCCCACTGCTGGATATATATCCAAAAGAAAGGAAATCATTATATCAAAGAGATATCTGTGCTCCCATGTTTATTTCAGTACTATTCACAATAGCCAAAATATAGAATCAACCTAAGTGTACATCAATGGATGAATAAAGAAAACGTGGTGTATATATACACAATGCAATATTATTGAGACATAAAAAAGAGTGAAATGCTGTCATTTGCAACAGCATGGATCAAATTGGAGGACATTCTGTTAAGTGAAATAAGCCAAGCACAGAAAGACAAATTTTGCATATTCTCACTCATATGGGGGAGCTGAAAATTTTAAAAATTGAACTCATGATGATAGACAATAGAATGATGGTTATGAGAACCTGGGAAAGGTAGTGAGGAGGAGGGGATAAAGTGGAGATGGTTGATGATAGACAAAAATATAGTCAGATCAAATAAATAAGATCTAGTATTTAGTAGCACAACAGGGTGACTATAATTAACAATTATTTTTGTATATTTTAAAATAAAAGAGTGGAATTGGAATGTTCCTAACTCAAAGAAATAATAAATGCTTACGGTAATGGATACCCCAGTTACCCTGATTTGATCATTATACATTGTATGCCTGTTTCAAAATATAACATGTACCCCATAAATATATACAGCTATTATGTGCCAATAATAAAAAGAATAAAATATATAAAATTCATATTCTATTAAAATGCAGGTTCTAATTCAGTAAGTCTTGGGTAGTCCCAAGATTCAACATTTCTGACATTTCTGGCATCTGTCAATGATGCTGATACATGAACCATGTTTTCAATAGCAAGTTCTTAGATAATCCACTTAGATACTGAGTGGATTCCAGGTAGAATTGCAATCTGTCACTGTATAGAAGGGCAAGAAATTGAGTTAAAAAATTTTGTAACATCAGATATATTTCTTAAAGAAAGTCCAATAAATTGAGAATATATATTAATAGAAGAATTAGCAAACTGGAGCGTTTAGAGGAAAATCCTAAAAAACTTAGTAGACAATGTATAAGAAGCCAGCATTTGTATAACACAATATGATTTAAAAGAAGTTAGAAAAGAGAACCAGAGATAAATGTAGGATTTAAGGATCTGAAATACAACGTAAACTGGATATTGAACTAGATAGATATCGTTCTCTATAAGGGATAAAATGAAAAACACTCCCCTCTGATTCCCTTTTTGCTAATTATCCTGACCCTCCTATAAGAGTCATTTGATATTTTAGAGTAAAAAAAAAAATCTATAAAGTCTTGGAGTCAAAGACAGAAGGCAAAGCCAGTGAATCATTGGAATTTTGACTGATGAATTTTAAATATAAACTGCTTAAAATGTAATTCTTAGACTAATGGCTAACTGGACCTTTTCTGTGAATAATAGAGAATTATAAGCATACCCAGGGATTGAAAAAGTTAAAACTATGGCTAAATTTTGATTGAACTGTAAGTTTAAAAAGAGGAGGAAGATCCCCTAAAGGGCCATTCAAAGTATCTAAATTTGCACTCACCAAAGCATGTAGTAATGTTTTAACAGCTGGAGTGGCTAAGCATTCTTCTGTTTTAGCAGTTTTAATAGCTGATGACAAGAGGGCAAGGTTAGACCCCCAGAGAGCTCAGCAGCCTTACGGCAACACCCGAAGTGAGTGAGAATCTGTTTTGATAGGATGAAACAGTGTCTTCTGAAGAACAGAAATGTTTAATAGACTGTTCTATATATTTAAATTAATGTGGATTTGCCCTTTACTTAAACTTGACCAGCAGACTCCACAAAAGCTCTAAGCAATGTACTGAAATTGTTAAATATGAAAATGAAAGTAGATCATCATCAATGAACACATATCTAGTGCCTACAGCATGGGAGCACACCGATGCTGTGTTCACCCAGATACCACATAAAGCAAAATAGGTATTTGGCCATAAAATTTAATAGGGATTTAGCAATTATCTGGTCCATTCAGCCAAAGAAGAAGGCAATTTGGAAAATTGAGAAACTGGATTGGGATTGGACTGCTCTCCTATTTCTTTCTTATGTAAGCTCTTCACCCTATTATGCCTGCTCATCTACAGACTTCCTGTTTTCAATGTCTTTTATCTTTCACAGGGGCCAAAAAACCAAATATGACATAAGGATCCTCCCAGGAGCACATTCTCTGGTAGGGCAGGTGTAGTACATTCTCCATGTAAATATAAGAACAGAATGCTACGTTTTAGAGCTGTGGTACTCAAACTTCCATGTCCACCAGAACACCTGGGGGGCTTCTTAAACCCCAGGTTGCTGGGCCCCACCTCCAGAGATTCTGATTTAGTAAGTCTGGAGAAGGGCCCAAGAATCTGCATCTCTAACAAATACCCAGGTGTTACTGATGCTGCCGGTCCACACTTTGAGAACAAGTGTTTTAGAGGATGACAGAAACAATAGTTTTAGCCCAGGCTATTGGAGATAGCTTCATTGAGAAAGTTAAGCATAAATTGGGTCTTGAAGGACATAAGATTGCAACACGAGAAATAAGAGAAAGAAGGTATTAGAAATTAAAGTAATGTGCTAATTAATAAGCTAAGACTATAAGAATTTTTCCCTGCCCTCATGCTATTGTGGTCCTAAAGACCCAAGAATAAAATATAGGAATGAAGATATTCTCGTTTTCACCTTACTTGAAAATTTTAAAACAGCAAACTTTCAAAGGAATTCCCTCAGATCCTAATTTTTCAATATCTTCATTTACTCTCTTACCTCTTTTGCTACATCTATCACAATGGCAATCTATACTCACAAATAAATAAGCATTATTAACCAAAATGCCAGAGAAGTTGTTGGGGGCTTTTCTTGTCCAGGGACTGATTTTGTTCTTTGACAACCATAGTTAACTAACTCTGTTTCAGTCTCCTCTGACAACATAATAATCAAACCCTTTCTTGTCTTTTTCTATTTTCTGGAATACTTATAGTGAAAAAAGAGACATAAAAATACTTTTTTTTTTTTTTTTTTTTTTTTTTTTTTTTTTGAGACAGAGTCTCACTTTGTTGCCCAGGCTAGAGTGAGTGCCGTGGCGTCAGCCTAGCTCACAGCAACCTCAAACTCCTGGGCTCGAGCGATCCTTCTGCCTCAGCCTCCCGGGTAGCTGGGACTACAGGCATGCGCCACCATGCCCGGCTAATTTTTTTTTTTTATATATATATCAGTTGGCCAATTAATTTCTTTGTATTTATAGTAGAGACGGGGTCTCACTCTTGCTCAGGCTGGTTTTGAACTCCTGACCTTGAGCAATCCGCCCGCCTCGGCCTCCCAAGAGCTAGGATTACAGGCGTGAGCCACAGCGCCCGGCCAAAAATACTTTTTAAAAGAAATATTAAAATATTAATTAGAGGGCCATACAACAATATAGGTTAGGACAATGCAGATTATCACACAAGTCTTTAAACCAATTTGCTAGAGCAGCAACAACAAAAGAACCATGAAAAAAAATTGGCATTATTCAAATGCTATTCAGGGTTACCGCATCGTGGAGAAAAAAAAAATCTAAACTTTGGTTCAGTTTTATAAATAAAAAAATAGAAAAGGTCTTTAAAAATTCTACTCTTTACTTTTAAAAGCACTTTTCACCCTAATTCTGACAATCAAGTGCCCTCAAAACAAAGCCATGGAGAAGAAAATATTTAGAGAAAAATGACTGGTCATGTTTGGCCAGGGCCTAGATATGACTCTAGGAATAATAAAAAAGAAAGCCAAAAGGGTAAGTTGAGGTCATATTACATATAGGACTTGGGATGTCTGGAAAGAAGAACCAAACTATACCTCTACCATGGGAATGTTATCCTCTCCCAGAATGACAGCCACCTGGAAGAGAGACTACCAGGACAGTAAAGTAGTAAAAACCTGTTATTAATATATTTGTCTACTCAGCTCTGCTCTTTCCTTTTGGAAACTGTCCCTTTCCTATTTCATGTGATTCTGTCAGGACTGTCAGTCACAGTGCCTGGCCTGCCAAGTGGCTGTAGGAATGGAGTGAAGACCTAACCTTTCACTGCCTTCCATGCTCTAAGCCTCAGCGGGTACATTACCCAGTCAGGGACTATTCATTTCCTTCTGAGAGAATGCTACAGAAAATCTGGGAAAAGAATACTTCCCTTTGACTTTTGACTGTGGGACATGAACTCAATGCTGCCATCAGCCCACCATCATGAAGAACACAAAGAGAAACAGTCTAGAGATGAAGACAAAGAGAAAGGCCTGCCACCATTCTTTGAGACCCTCCATCTAGCAGAGGTGACCTCACGTCTACCCTTGAACTTCCCACTCTTTGTAAGCCAATAGTTCTCCCTTTGTCTTCCTTGAGTTTGAGTTGCTTTCTGTCATGGAGAATTATAAGAATCATTATAGGTAATAATAAATATATGCCTGTTTTGCAAATAGTTTAAAAAGAAAAGCTATACTACAAGTGAATCTGTGGGAGTCTTGGTGTTCAGGAAAGTCACTTCTCAGCCTGAGTTATGGAATAGGCAAACACTTTTGGGGTATTCTTAGAAAACTTATTCCCTTCTGCGTGATCTGAAGAGGCTACTGAAGTTATAAATAAGAAAGATAAAGAGAAAGAGGGAGGAAGGAAGGAAGAGGGGGAGAAGAGAAGGAAGTAAAAACAAAAGAAACATTGAATTCAAATCAAAGTCCAAGTCTAATTCCAGGCAGTGGCTGCTAAAACACCTTTTGTCTAAGGAGTCCAATTTTCTCCAGAGATTAACGGCTACATGGAAATAATATAAGACATAAAATGGTGCCACCAAATCTGTTTGCATGTTTATCAACACATATTTCAATTTGAAAGACTGTCACATCCATTATAATCAAACTAGACCTGTAGATTGACTTACTCACAAATTACACTTTTTACAGCAAAGTGTCTTTGTGCCAACTTAGGAGCAGTATCTCCCACCCCATCCAAAAACCATCCCACAACTCTGTTCCCTCCCACCTTCCTGTGACTGACCTTATATCAATTACAGTTCAATTTCCCTTTCAACTTCTGTCCCAATTCCCTTGCAAGTCCAGTAAACATTAAGACTCCTCAGTCACAAAATACTTCAGCATGAGAGTGTGGGTCCATCACACCCTGATAACCTCTTTTGCTGTAAGAATAATACAATGGTGGCCTTCTTGAACTGCTTCCATCAATTTCTATTAAATTTATCCTTCAAAGCTGTCAAGCCACTCATTTCTCCTTCCTCCTATAGAGAGTGCCAGTAGATTGGGGGCAGCAGGGAAGAGGTGGAAGGCGAGGGGTAGACAAGGAGTGTGGAAGGAACGGCAGATATAGGCTGCCTTGGGAGGAAGGGTATCAAATCCTTGGTGACCTGTGTATGACGAGCACAATCACAGAAACTTCACTCAATCTCACCAAGGCTATTAGGAGCTACATTTCCAGGTTGCATCTCGCTGCTCAGAAAGATAACTGCCTTGCAGACTTTAATATACCTTGAGAGAATTAGATTTTTCTAAGCCAAAGATTGAATTTCTACTGTTTCCCCCCTTCTTTACTGTAACCAGGGCCTCATGCAAGCAATTTTATTTTCCTTGTGCACCAGGCAAATGACATCCTGCTAAGTCTGCCAGATGCAGGGAGTACTGAAATACTAAGATCTGTGATCTTGCTTGCCAGCCTGCTTGCTTTGCTTACCTATTTCCACAAAAGGAGATGCAGGAGAAAGCCTTAATCAGAAAAGCTATATAATGAAGTGTTCTCTGCAGCTTCCAGGGGCAATCCAAGTCAGCAAAGTGTGGCTTTTACTTTTAATCCTACACAATTTGCATTGATGCATAATAGCTAATTGTAATTGTTTGCTGGGTAGAGGGAGCACAGAGAAGGGGAAAAATTTGTTGTGAAGCCCTTAAACAATCAAATGTCATCTCAAGGTTAGAGAAATAATGCACAAATCAACTTTTACAACTTCACCATCTGCAGATAGCCTGTCCTCCATGAAACTTCAGCTAATTTCCCAAACAGAGCCTGCTCCACCCTCCTATGTGCTCCCTTAACACTCTATTGCCACCTCCACTATATGATTTGCGACTTTGTATTACACTTTCCTGTTTGCATATCTATCTGCTCCACTACACTAGGAGTTCCTTAAAGCCAGAGGCTATATTTTTTGTTTATCTTTATCTTCAACTCCCGCATAATGTCTACACATGGCTGATGTGCCACATATCTGGACTGAATGAATGAGGAGACCTAAATCAATTTCTCATATATTCCTTGCTGAAGGACCATAAATTTGTAACCAAAGATGTTTTTCCACTCTGGAAACTAAATCAAACACACACACACATACACACAAATGTAATCAATAAATGCATATGTGGCAAGGACTCTTTTTAATATATTAATCACTTACAGAAGAAAATAGTGAAATAGCAAATGACATTCAGATCAGCATTGTCAGCTCAGAGGTTTAAAAAAACATCCTCTAGCAAATCTCAAATCACCCCTTTAGGCTAGGTGTACTTGTCCCCTCACTTCCCCCAGGGGGCCATACATGGTAGAAACACACTTAGTGCAACGCCTTTGAAGGTCTGAAGATCAGCTGGTACAATGGGCATCATGTGGTACTGAGGCTATTCCCCAAATTCCAGAGCACCACTGACCAGGGTAAAGGGCCCAAGCCAGGGAAGAGGCCACATACCAATCATGCTGTACAGCACTCACCTGGCCTTCATGAGCCTTTCTCCACGGACTGCAGCTTGCTCCTTTATCTATTTAGATTGCTTTTTTAAGGTTCCCAAAGAAAAGGAAACTACTCTGCTTTATAAGTTAGGAAATAAGACCCAGAGAGGAGTGTGACCCTTTCTCTTCTCTTACCTAATCTACAGGAGGCAGCAGCTCTAGAGTAGGGGCCAGTGCTCAGTGGGTTCCCTTTGTCCTGCACTGGCTCCTGCCACCCTCTACCCTGTCAGAGACAGCCCTATGCTTAAGGGGACAGCAGGCCACTTATCTTCAGTTCTCCTGGCATGATTTTCAGATGGTTTGGCCTCTGTTTTTCCTCACCACCCATCCCTCTTAGTCCCTGGGCCTTCTGGGTCCCTATATTTTTCTTCCCTCCCCCAGAGACTGATTCTTGATGTTTTACTAACACTAGAGTGCAAAGGTCTAAAAACATAAAATCTTCACCTAAATCTGATGCTTTAGCTCTAAAATTCCCAGGAGACTGAGAAGGATTAAAAGTTAGTAAGACTTTCTGAGAATCCCTGAAATAGTAGCTCAGGGACTCCAAGGAAGGGTGTCATTAGATTTAGCCTTAGTCCTCCAGGCAGGAGGACTTGCTCTGAGACCTGAGTCTTAGGGCAAGAGTAAGACAAGAGTAAAAACTGAAAATGTAGTAGGTTGGAGGGCATTGCAGTAAAACATAGGTCCATAGGTAGAGAAAAGCAGAAAAGGAGTGGAAGAATTAGTCAAGAAAACACTAGTGACCCCCAAACAGGAAATGTCTGTTCTGCCAGAAATCTCTTTTCTCTTGTTATAGAGTGAGCATGTACTTTCTTATCAGAGAGGCATAGGTCTTTTCATTCATACATACAGTTATTCAACAAATATTGCTCAAGTAGCCACTATGAACTGAGCATTGTGCTAAATTTGGCTTCTAATTCTCACTTGGTAAAGTAGTTTATTTAGAGGCATAAATGCATGGGAGAAGAGCACATTAGAACTTTCAATTGCAAAAGCAATATATGTTGCAGTTGATGTTCGCACTCTGGAATGAGCTAAACCCAGGTTCAAGTCCAGGCTCTGACACATCATAGCTGTTAATTGATCTCTTTCAGCCTCAGTCTCCTCTTCTGTAAAATGGAGATTATGATCATTATAACCTCATGCTCTTGTTGCTTAAATTAAATGAGATAATGAGTACAAAGTACTTAGCTCACCCTGGGGGAGCAGAATAAACATGCAAGACATATTAACAATTATTATTTGAATGAGGAGGCAAAATCTGAACTGAAAGTAATGCTTTCCACTAAAAAGCAAGGGTGGAAGGAAAGTGATACATTTCAACAGCATTCATTTTATACCAGCAGAAAGTGCCTGTAAAGTTTAGCGAAGGAAAGAAAACAGATGAGAAATCAACACACATAATAAATGTTTTGGATTATTTTTGGACTCTGATTAATTATATTTCATTAGTGCAGAAAACCAGGAATTGTTAGAACAGGGCCTCTCAAATTTAATGCATATGAATACCCTGGGGATCCTATTACGATACAGGTTCTAATTCAGTGAGTCCAGGGTGGAGCCTGAGATTCTGCATCTCTAACAAGCTCCTGGTGGTAGTATGATGCTTGAGTAGTAGTACTGGGTTGGATAAAATTAGAATTCAAGCTGTATTTACATATATATGTAAATCTGTGTATAGTTTGCTGCTAACATTTAGAAATATACATATCCTATATTGCATGCATACATGCACATATGTCATATGTATATGTATTCACATATTCCCACATGTTAGCAATAAACTTGTAGCTGGGATTGCTGGTTTCTTTCTTTGGTTCTGCCACAAATGAATGGCATGGCTTAATTTCTTCTTCTTGCTTAGTTTCTTCATGTCTGAAAATGATGGTATTGAACAATGTTTTCTTTCAGATTTAGCTTCCTATTTGAACTTTTTTTCTGCCGGGGGGATGAGGAAGAAATTTACTTATGATTGCATGGGATTTAAAAGACATAGAGAAAGTAATTTTTGATCCTCAGTTATTTTGTTCATCTACCCCTCAGGAAAATCCTCGTGGAGACCCCTGCTCTGGAGTCATTTGATATGCAGAAAATGTAACATGTTTTTTCTTATATTCAAAATATGAATGTCAATAAAGGGAACACATATACATATTATTTAGAAAAAATAGCATTAGATTTTTCATTCAAAAGAATTCAATTAGGCTCAATGTCATCAACAAAGCCAAAAGCATTCAGCTCCCTATTTTTAACAATTTTAAGGAAATTGGTTGGGGGGCAAGGAGGGAAGTGCAGCAAGAATCTTTCAAAGCACCACAGAGACAAGTCACCTTGGCAAATATTCCTGCTCCAAGCATCTCTCCAGCCAGCGTAAACACTTAGACACACTTGTTCCTTCAACACAGCTATGCAAATTGTTCACATTTTCTTCTTACAAGTTCTGTCAGGTCTGTATTATTTATGAGCTAACCAACTTCATAGCTAGCCTTTCACCTTGTCATATTTGTCTGCATTTTCAGAGCGAATCCAGTCTGCCTAATACCTTTCCTGGCTCCACTGTTTGACATGAAAATAGAGCCATTAAAAGCATTGTCTCTGATAGGAAGGGAATGGTAACTAGGCAAAAGGATTAAACTAATGATGAGGGAATCAAGACCATTCTCAAATCCATTGACCTTCTGTTTTCTTTCTTTCTTAAAAAAAAAAAAAATCTTTTTCAGACACTGCAAAGCATTTAGATGCATCTACAAAATAAAAAAATGGGTTGTCATACTATTAAGTGAAGTTTCCCAAGAATGGAAAAACAAGTACCACATATACTCACCAGCAAATTGGTATTAACTGAACAGCACCTAAGTGGTCACATATGTACTGCAGTAATAGGGTATTGGGCAGGTGGGGGGGGAGGGGGGTGGGTATATCCATACATAATGAGTGAGATGTGCACCATCTGGGAGATGGTCATGATGGAGACTCAGACTTGTGGGGGGAGGGGGGGAAATGGGCATTTATTGAAACCTTAAAATCTGTACCCCCATAATATGCCGAAATAAAAAAAAAATGGGTTGAATATTTTGACTAGTTTTTTAATCAGAAAAAAAAGACCTTGCCCAGATTGTCTGCACAATCCCTTCTCTTAACTCTAAAATACCCCACTTCCAGCACACTGTTGGTACTGACCTAGGCTATGGATGGCCAGCCAGGTGAACGGTGCTCACCAATTTTGCATAGAGACAATATATTTATCCATTTCAGAGGTTGTGTTAAGAATCAACATTCTCTTCACTGTGTAAAGAGTAATAACAAGTAGAGAAGCAGAGGATTTGATTTTTTTCATCATATTAATAGTAGTTATTTATTCCAAAATTTAAATAAGTTCTTCTTTAAGCACTTGGAGCTTCAGACATGTTTGAGATTTGAGTCATTAAAAAGTCTAATGATAAATGGGACTAAATGAGAGGTGTGGCTAAATTAGGCATATCAATACATGCACACATAATTACACAGATATGTACATATAATTTGTCCTTAACAGTATTACCATCTATACCTGAAATTCCCAGATGTCCTCAGACAAGTACAGCTTTGTGATGTCATGCCTTTAATGGAGCCCTGTTTCCATGGGGACATCAGCACTCCTTCTCAGAACAGAATTTAGTTCTGACAATGAAGAAGCTGGAGAATTTCAATTACACTGATAGACTTAGTACCTTAGTACCTACAAATTTGAAAGTTATCAAGTTCTGAAGTATTGCCATTTTGCCTGAGAAGACGTTGGCATCTGGCCGTGTTTCAAAGAAGTTCATGTATACAAATAAATATCTATTCAATCCTTAATCTTCCAATAGCCTATAACACGGAAGTATATATTGCTAGGTCCTTTCTACGCAAGGGCAGCTGAGTAGAACCCATTAACTCATTCACTGTTTCATTCATTCAATACACATATTTTGAGTGCCTTGAAACTGTCCCCAGTACCCAGCATAGCCCATAACATCTAGACTATATATAAATATATATTTTATATGTATATTATATGTATTAATATATATATTTCTTACTTTCAATGACCTTGAAGTACAGTGGATAATTATTATGTGTTAAAAGATGGAAACACTAAGATATACTATGAAGAGAAGTAGAAATTGGAGGACTAGGTGGGTACAGGGGAGGGAAGCAAGTGAGTGTCTCTGGCAAGACTTCAAAAGCAAAGAGAAGATGGTCCATCATCAGCCAAAGCAATTAAATCCTCTCCTCCCTCTGGCTGCACTAAAGAGCATTTAACACTCATGATGGTCTCAGGTCAAGAGTATATTAAATAATCAACATCTATGTGGCCTCCAGCTTTCCACAAAGGGGTGTGGGGAAGTATGAGGAAATCACAGCTCAAGCAACCAGAGAATCAAGGTCAGATCTACCAGAAGTGCAGCCGTATCAGGCAGAGCTAATGGTTCACCTGCAACAAAGATGGGAGGCATTTTCTGGTTATTCCCAATATGCAGTGCTTGCCATAGAGGCCAAGCAGCATCCCTCAATGTCTCACAAGCCTATCTTGGTATCACTGCCCAGTGGAATGAAGTATAATAGAATAAACTTAGAAGACTGAGGTCCCCTTGGAATTCTCAGTGCCCATGCATCCACTTAATGTTTGTTATATAGCATTTTCTATTAGCTAAATTTCCACATGTACTCTAAGGAAAGAGTGCCTATTCTATATTCTAGACATTTCCGAGGACTGCTGGTACAAAAGAAGCAAGGCAGGATTGTGTTGAGGAAGAGAAGAAATAATAACAGATCCCTTCTCTGCCCAACCTCAAAGCCCTAGTGATTTGAGCAGGGTAAAGTGGTTCAAAATAAGTCCCACAAGGGCCCATGCCCTGCAGTACAAGTGGGAAAATTTCAGAATGTTTAGATTGTTATTATACTTGAAAAAAAAAGCCAACTGCATTTCTCACTTGGTTGTACTTTCTGAGAGTCAATACAGTGTGAAAGTTAAGGCCTTGGTTTCTGCAAATAAATAACCTCGTTCTAATAATATTACTTCCCAGCTTAATACTTAGTATCTACATGATCTTGATCTTGAGCATTAATCTTCCTAAGCCTTGGTTTCTTCATCTGAAAATTGGGGTAATAAAAAACAGCTCATTCATATTGAGTGTTTTCTCTGTTGCCAGCCACTATGATACTTTTAAACATTAACTCATGTAACCCTTTCCACACCTAATAAGAAAGATACTATTATTACTATTAACACCACTTTGCAGAAGGAAAAACCTATGCACAGAGAAATTGAGAACTTTCCTAGAATCACATAAGTAGTAAGCAGTGGGGCTGAGATTTGAGATGAGGCAGTTGGGATCTATAACCTATACTATGAATCACTATACTGAATTCCTAAAATAATATCACCTTCCTCATTAAGAAGCTTATATGAGCTACCTATATGCATTAGTCTACTAAAGTTGCCATAATAAAACACCATAGACTGGGTGGCTTAAACAACTAAAATTTTAATTTCTCGCCTGGAAGTGAGAAGTCTAAGACCAAGGTGCCATCATATTTGGTTTCTCATGGGGCCTATCTTCCTGGTTTGCAAAGGACAGCCTTATTGCTGTATGCTCATGTGGCTCTTCCTCTGTGCTCATGCATGGAGAGAGAGATCTCTGGTGTCTCTTCCTCTTATAAGGACACCAGCCCTATCAGATTAGGGTCCTGCCCTTATAACTTCATTTAACCTTAATTCCCTGCTTAAAGTCCCAATCTTCAAATGTGGTCACATTGGTGGTTAGTGCTTCAACATATCAATTTGGCAGGAGATACAATTCAGCCCATAATAATATATAAAGAACTTAGCATCATAATTAATATGTATAAGTATTCACGTGTCTCAGTCCATTCAGGCTGCTATAGAAAAATGCCATAAACTAAGTAGCCTATATATGAAAGAAATTTCTCGCAGTTCTGGAGATTGACAAGTCCAAGGTCAAGGTGCCAGCTGATTTGGTATCTGGTAAGGAGCTGCTTTCTGGTCATGGATAACACTTTATCCCTAGAAGGACTAGTTAGCTCTCTGGAATCTCTTTGATAAGGGAACTAATCCCATTCATCAGGGCTCTACTCTCTTGACCTAATTACCTCTCAAAGGCCCCCATCTCCTAATTCCATCACATTGGTGATTAGGTTTCAACATATGAATCTGGGGGGAACACAAACATTCAGACCTTAGCACATAGTAAGCACTCAACAAATAGTACCTATTGGTATTTTATAAACTTATTTAACAAACTCCAGAAATTATCAAGTTTAGTAGAAAGATATGGAAATCAGAAATTAGAAATATTTAAGATTGCTAATGCCAATTGAGCAAATCACTTAATTTCTATCCACCTCCTTAAACTGTGAATTATAATACAACCATCATCACATACTAGCATGCAATATAGTAATATTCTTATAGAAATAATAGAGTCCAAGAAAGACAGCTACTTTTGTAGGAACTAGTATTTTGTTGTTGTTGTTGTTTTGGGGTTCTTTGTTTTGTTTGGTTTTGGTTTTCTGCAGCAACTACTTATATCTTGGAGGCTCTAGGAGTCCCTGTGATCTTCGTCCCTGCATCCCTGCAGATACCTACAATCCTGATTCATGGGAAATTCAGGCTATCTTCTTTTGTTGGGCAAAAGTTTGTCCAGGCTATACATGTCTATATCCCAGCACTCCCCTTACTGTTCTTCATTTCCAGTGGAGAGCTCATTATAAATGGCCCTCTTGTGAAGTTTGTTAAATATGCTACAAACTCATAATCTATATATGCCCGATTGTTGCTATCTTTTCATAGAGAAAGTCACCATGCAGTACTTTAATTTGAGGTGGGTGGGATCAAAGAGATCTTATAAGGTTCTACTTTTAATGTATTTTATTTCTTTTAATACCCTCTTTTCCAATCCGCTTTATGATTGATTACACTAACTTAGGTCCCAACTGAAAGTTAGTAATTCTGGGCTCTCAGGAAAGAGGGACAAATAATTTCTCCATTTATAAGGATGAATATATAAGGTGGACCTACTGTAACTCAGGTTTTCCCATGATCTTTCTTGCCTTTCTGTGCTGAAAGTTATATCCTGCCTAAGATTGATTTCTTAATGAATTACACATAAATGTCAGTTTCCTCCCAGTACTGGACACTCATGATGTCTTCCTTTGTATGAAGATGAACTTTATCTTAACCTCAAAGACTTCAAAATATTGTAAGAAACAATATGATGAGGTTGTGAAAATATTTTTCCAAGAATTTTTTTAAAGTGTATAAACTTCCATTGTGGGGTAGACGTGATATTATATTACCTGAATGTGGGCCAGATGACTTTGAAGGGCATTGTTCCACCCCAAGATAACCACAAAGAACATCTATCTGAGGGAATAGATAAATGAGCCTGGTATCCAGCCAGACCTTTGCTCACCAACCTTTGTACCCTTAGGGCTGTGTCTACCTGGAATAAAAGCCCTGTAAGTCTTAGGGCTGTGTCTACCTGGAAGGAAAGCACTTTTTTTCAATTTGCACAAAGGTACCACAGGAGTTAACAAGGCCCTTCTCCAACCCTACATGTCTATGAGTTTAGGTTTTGTTCACCCCACTTTTCAATTTGTTATAACAAGTATTCTATAACAATTTAATGAGTATCATTATGTGCCATGGTCAATGTCTTCCATTCTTCCTGAGATATGTGCAATTATTAGTGCTATTTAGGAGCTCTGATTCCAGAGCATATTCCAAACTAAATCAAGGTAATCTCTGTGCCTATGGCTTAAGGGAGTGAGAACAGTTCATAGCATTAAATATTATCAAGTCATCAAAAGCAATTTTTTAATCTGGAAACTAAGAAACATTTCCAAATCTGAACGTTGATATATCATGACATCATGTGTGTTTATTATATATTTTGAGTTCTCTTAGCTGTATTTCTTCCCCAAATACCATAATCTTAAAGCAGCCACTAGGTGAGGAGTCAGAATACCTGAGTTCAAGCACTGGCTTTACAATTTGACACACTTTTTGACCTTGAATGCAAGTCACATGAGTTCTCAGGGCATTTCCTTCCCCTTTGAGCCACATGAACAGTGAAAGAAAAACTAGCCTCTGACTCTACAGGGATGTTGTAAAAATAAATGAGATGTAGGTCTATAGTCACTTTAACTCTTAGGAATGAAAAAGCTTAAAGAGATCTAAGGTTTCAGTAGTTATTCTTTATTTTTTCAGCCTTACAAGTGAGAAATGTTCCACCTTGGTAAGTTTTGAAGAATAGGGCCTTACTGACTACTCCCCCTGCTCCGTAGCTTTGTCTCTTCTGCATTTACAAAGTCGATTGTAATTCTGACTGTTGACTCAGTGAAATTAATAAGGATCTGCCATATCCTCAGGCAACAAAGAAGAGTGGTCACGCTCAGTGTGGGATGAATTATCTGCCACCAGTTGAACATCACACAATACATGCCCCTACAGTGGCTGTTTAAAAAAAATCTCTAATGAAACAAAGAAAGTGTTACATTGCAGAAAAGAGGAAATTACTAGCATAGAGTTCCCACATAGGATTTTGATCTGACAGAGTCTAGAAGTGCAGAGGTAGAAAACTTTCAACAATGTCTTTTAGGAAAAGAAGACACATTGTGCCAGTGTCAGAGGGATACTCTCTCCTAATGCCAAGTAGTTATGAAAGAGAATCACAAACAACCAGCTAAAGTTCCTTATATTCTCCCCTGCCCCAGGACGTAGAGTCTGACAGGTGATATAGGTAAGTACTCTACAACCTGATAGATGATATAGGTAAGTACTCTACAACCTGACAGGTGATATAGGTAAGTACTCTACAACCTGACAGGCGGTACAGGTAAGTACTCTACAACCTTAAGAGGACAGCATAATCCATGGAGCTCACAAAAAGTCTTCTGTGGCTTCAATCCCATTCTGACATTCAGTAGAAAAGTTGACGCCCATAGATTAAAGGAAAATATTACAGTGAAGAGATACTTACTATAGGTAGCTCTGACTAAAAATGCATTTTGAAAAAAATTAGCTCGAAAGACACATTGATGTGCCAGCATGGATTTCTAAGCTAGTGGATCAAGCTAACATCTTTGTCTTAATCTCACTGTGGCCCAGATTGACTTACAGGCTTTGACTGTCTTCCTTTATTCATTCCATAAATATGTATTGAGCACAGTAATAGAAATTGCTGGTGGTGTCTCCAAATCTATTCTCACCTCCTGTATTAGTCAGAGTTCTCCAGAGAGATGGGACCAATAGGATATATAGAGCTAGATATATGAGAAGGAATTTATTAAGGGAATTGGCTCACTTTCTTAGGGAGGCTGAGAAGTCCTGCAACAAGCCAAATGCAAGCTGGTGCCCCTGGGATGCCGGTAGCATAGCTCAGTCCCAGTCCAAAGGCTTCAGAATCAGGGAAGCTGATGGTGTAACTTTCACTCCAGGGCCAAAGGCCTGAGACTGGCAGAAGTTGGGAGGGGCAGGGGAAATGCTGATATAAGTCGTGAAGTCCAAAGGCCAGAGATCTTGGAGTTCTGATGTCTAAGAACAGGGGAGGAAGAATGTATCACAGCTCCAGAAGCTAGATTGACATATTCATCTTTTCTCTGTTTTTGTTCTGTCCAGGCCCCCAACAGAATGGACACTGTCTGCCCACCTTCCTTACCTAGTCCACTCAGACTCACATGCTAATCTCCTCTGAATATATCCATGGATACACCCCAAAATAATGTTTTGCTAGATCTCTATGTATTCCTTAATCCAATCAAGTTGATACCTGAAATGAACCATCACACCGCTTTCCTGAGATAGTAGCTAGCTGTCCAACTAGAACCTAAATTTTCCAGCTGATCTTATAGGAGGTGTGTTGACCTAAGTTTGCACTAATGGAAAATGAGTGGAAGGAATCAGGACAACTTCCATCTCACTTACTTTGAAGAAAATCCTTGACCTGGACCTCTGCTTTCTCTTGTCTGCTTACTGAAAATGGCAAAATCAAGACTACTTGTCTGCTATGGACAATGATGTGAGAGGGAAATAAATATCTGTGTTCTGAAAACTCTTTGTTACATCAGCTTAGCCTGCACCTTTACAAAGAGAAGTGCCTCTAAGTACTAGATCCTGTACCACATGCTGAGGATTCTACTTAGCAAAACACACATGACACATGTCCCAGTGGAAAAACATAATGTAATATCTACCCTAGTCTCCTGTCTTGGAGCAAACCTAATAGGACAAGTGTTATCATACTCAACAATCAAAATAAAGCAAGGCAGACAGCAAGAGTATAGGAGTGGATAAGAACCTGGACTTCAATGCCATGTAGTTCTGCGTTCAAGCTCTTGCACTACCTTTACTAATCATATGCTTGGGAAAATCACTTAACTTCAGTACACCTCATTATTCTTCTTGTGAATAATGGATAATAGAAATAATAATATGTACCTAAAAATTTTGATGATAATAAAAAAATAAGCATGTTTATATCTTAAACTTGGTCTTGAGTTTATCAAGTGTGATTATTAGAGTTCAATTATTAGAGTTCATATTACATGAGGCAGGTATCATTATTCTCACTTTGCAGATGAGAAAACTGAATCTCAGAGAAAACATTATTTAATAAATGACTGAGCGAGAATTTATTTCCAGGTTTCTGATTCCAAAGCCCATACTACTGCACCAGATATATCACAATCAGGGCCAATAATCATTGCTCAGCTATTAATCCAATGAGGGCAATTCTTCAAGGTTATACCACAGATGTCAGTTTCCTTCCACTGCCTACCATTCAGGTAAAACCCTTGTGAGAGCAGAGTTCCTAGCTATAGACCTCAATGAACAAGTTGGCACCCTTTTCTGTGTTCCCATGTTACTCTGTATGTCTGTCATAATTCAGCTAACACTATCTTATAATTGTTTGCTCATCTAATATCCCAAATAGAGTATGCCCACTTGAAGTTGGGACTGTTTCTTAAATATTTCTGTCCCAGTACTTAGTATAATGCCTGATATATACTAGGCACCCAATGTCTGTCTGTCATAAATAATTGCCATGTGAATAAATTAATGGACATTAAAATCTGGAGTGTAAGTAAAGAAAAACCCACCAACTAAGGTGGTTATTTCTTTGATACAAAGGAAATGGGGCATTTGGTTTTGAAAATAAATGAATGGCAATGAAATGTTTAATAAAATTGATCAAGCATAAGAAATTAATACATAGCAGCACCTTGATGGAAATGAATATTTTCCAAAAGTTATTTGCCAATTGCTTTGACCTCAAAGACATAATGAAATGTTATACATCATCTGTCAGGGTCCAGTTCACAAAAGCATTTTTAACCTCAATTGAAACTGAAATATTATACAGTTGTGATAGAAAAATTATAGCAAGCGACTGTGTGTGGTGGCTCATGCCTGTAATCCTAGCTTTCTGGGAGGCGAGAGGATTGCTCAAAGTCAGGAGTTCGAAACCAGCCTGAGCAAGAGCGAGACCCTGTCTCTACTATAAATAGAAAGAAATTAATTGGCCAACTAATATATATAGAAAAAATTAGCCGGCCATGGTGGTGCATGCCTGTAGTCCCAGCTACTCAGGAGGCTAAGTCAGTAGGATTGCTTCAGCCCAGGAGTTTGAGGTTGCTGTGAGCTAGGCTGACGCAACAGCACTCATTCTAGCCTGGGCAACAAAGTGAGACTCTGTCTCAAAAAAAAAAAAAAAAAGAAAGAAAGAAAAGAAAAGAAAGATAAATTATAGTAAGCAATATAGTTGAAACAGTAAAAAGAAAAACAAAACAGAAAGATCAAGATTTTGTTCCTTAGTGAAAGTAGATTTAATTAGAGAGAGATAAGGAAGTAATTGTTGACTCTTAAAAACCCTAAATGCATTTACTGTGCATTTTCAGTGGTTTTAGAAATTCAAGGCACTGGTCCTTTATTCTCCCTAATTCCACATCAAAGCTTCCAGCTTTCACTCTTTACTATAGAGATATTTCCAGCAATACTCTATATAGAGTAGTCTGGATTAGCCGCTTTTTTTCTCTCAAGTGTAACAAAGAGATGGAGACAAATCTTTCTAAGATAACTGGAAAAGAATTGGAAATAAAAAAATCTGTGAATTACATAAAGGAAGCTAAAGGTAAAGTAAGTAAAGTGTCTAGAAAAATAGTACCTGATGTGAAATTTAGTGACCTACATGAGTGAGATATTAAAAAAATAAAGAAATGAGGCAAAAGATTAATAATACTTTAAAAAAAAAAGAATAGGAAAATGTAGCAGGAAAAGACAATGATTCACAGTATTCTTCCATGCTGGCTAACAAATATCATCATCAGCCCAAGGAACTTTGGTTGTTATTAAGAACAAACAGGAAGCACAGATACCTTATTGTAGGGGAGTAAAGGAGGTGTGGTACAGAATTTTCCATTTACGCAAGTAGGTTAATTGCAACTTGATTTATTTTTAAATTCAGAGAAGCTGAATTGATGGCCTACATGTCTGTAGAGAGGAGAACACAAAGGAATAATGCAAGATGGGTATTTAAATTTTCTGTAAATTTAAAAAATAAACTCCCTATATGATATACATATAAAGGCTATTGTAGAAAACTGAGAAATCAATGTGGAAAATGTAAAACTAAGGGAGAAAAAAAATTGAACCTCTCATCTAAAAATTTGGTCACTATTACAAGCTAAATTAATAAGTGAAGAATTCCAAAAAAATCTTCTAAGTTATCCACATGGAATTAGCACAAAGTGAGGCTTATTAGTTAAATGATTAAGAAAGGAGAATTGTGTGTGCATCTTGGATAATGCTCAAATTTTCCCCACAACTTTCTCCCTCTCTTTCTCTATCCCTCTGCTCCCATCCCCTTTCTCAGCATCACTGTAAAAACTGCCGTCAGCACCAAGGACAGCAGCTCTTAGTTCTACGTAGATGTCAGTGACCTTATCTCAGGAGCTCCTTGAATTCATATTACAAATCCTAGTAATTTAGCACAAAGTTGTAGGCACTTGATCTGAAATACTACCTTTCTTATTCAGAATATGATTATCTGTATTCATTAATAGCAGATTCCTTCATTCATGTCAGACATTTTACTAAGTTCTCAGAGTACATTTTTAACAAAACTGAGGATCAGAAACTACCAGAGCTAGAAAGATCCTTCCAGAGTCTTCAGCCCAAGCTACTGTTTGTAAAGATGAGAAGAATTAGGACAAGTGATCACACACATTACTCCTAAACAGACAAAATTGTGGGTTTAACAGAACTTGAGTCTGGATATTATGGAAATTATAGTGCTTATATATACTTAAACATTTTTCTAAATCCTGAGGGTTTTTTTAAATTGGTTCATATTACTCAAAGATTTGAAGTTTTTATTTAACCATATTCCAAATGATTATATGTAACATAAAAATGCCAAAACCAAAATGAGAAAATCTAACCTTTGACCCTAACATGTTCCCATTTCTTAACAATAATTTAACAATGGTATATCCATTTCTGAAACTTTCTTTTTTTTTTCAAAAATACAACCACTGTTTACACACCCCACATGCCAAGTGTTTCAAAAATATAACTGAAGTTTATCCTTAATTTTTTGTCACAAAGAGGATTATATTACCCAGATTACCATTAGGTATAAATTTAGTGGAAATGCATCTAGTAAGTTAGTACACTCATGTTCTATTCAGGCATCACCTCTTCTAGGAAGCCAAGTACATGAAGTCTGAGCTATGTGTCCCTTGTCTTCATTTTCATGGGACCTATGCCTGCCTATCATAATGCATTTGTCTCATTATATCAAAATTATTCTTTTAGGTGTTTTCCCACCAGTTCTATGAACAACTTAAGGGAAAGTACAAAATGCTTTCTATTCATTCATTCGCTATGTTCTCAAGATGTGCTACATGAACGATATTGTACTATACACTGGAGATATGCCTATGATTAAGACATTATTCCTTACCTCAGAAAGTTTAAATTTGAATGAAGTGAGAGAAAAAAAAATGTATAATACTATACTATAAGAGAGAGTAAATAGGCTCCAATGTATCACAGGTCAGGGTTTAAATCTTAATTCTTCCATTCTTAAAACACTGGGAAAATTAATTAGATATAGCTGAAAATGTGATGATGATGATGATACCTACTTGTAAGAATTGTTTTAAAGATTAAACTATGATAATAAAAAACTGTTCTTAGCCATAATAAGTGCTAAGTAAATATGAGGATCTGTACAATGCTATAATATAATATTGGTGGTGTGAGCACAAATACTGACAAAGCACAAAGGAGGGATACATAGATTTATTACAGTTTTATCCAAGTCTTAACTACCTCAGAGAGATATAAAAAGTATGATAAATGTCCTAGAGATAATTATGAAATAAATCATTTTATTTAGTAAGAAATTGTTACTTGGTTAAGCTGATGTGGGCTGCAGAAGGAGAGTTATGGAAAACTTCCTGAAGGAAGTGGCATTTCAGTTAAGGCAGGAAAGACAAATAGCATTAACCACTCAAGGAGGGGCAGAAGGCAATCCAGATGGGGGTAGTACTTTTTGCAGACTTTAGAGATAAGAAAGCACATGGTACTTTCAGGTAACCACAAGCAGTTCTGTTTAACTTTGGCATCGAATCAGAGGGATGCTGAGAATGGCCCAGAGTGAGGCTGGAGGACAAGCAGTAGCCAGCTTATGAGAATCTCAGGTGCTCTGCCAAGAAGCTAGCACTGTATCCTGAGAGCAATTGATAACCACCACAGAGTTTTATTCATGGATGTAACATAATAGGATTTGCATTTTTGAAGGATAACTCAAACTATAATGCAAAGAACAAATTGGGAGGAGGTGTAATGGTGGAGTGGTAAGACCAGAAGAAAGACCCTTGGCTAGAAGACTCATGAAATAATCTGTCAAGCAGCTAAGGGTGGCCTAAATATTTTGGATCCCAAGCAAACAGCATCTGACACTAACTGAGTTCCTAATAAACCTTTGTTGAACTAACTGAATAATAGGAAAGGGAACTAACACAGCACAGTGAGAAAGAAGTAGCATCTCTGCTATCTACCCAAATATCATTTATATACATTTCTCATTTCTGCATCTTACGGAGTCCTATTAAATTAAAGGTTTTGGGATCCTTTTATGAGAGGAAGGTAGGGAGATAAAACAAGAAAAGTGTGATTATGAAATGTAATCACTTTATATTACTGGTGTTTAACAGGATTAAAATCTACTTTTATGCTAATTGTAGTGTTTTAGGTTTTATATGTGTGCATAATTTATGTTTCTTGGAACATGATTTGACTTACAATCTGTCCAAATCCATGAAATAACAGAAGATAGTAGTGTGTATAAATCTATTTATTTATACCAATGCAAACACAAAGGCATATTTCTACCTCCATATTTGTACATCATACCTAATTTAAAAAGAAAAGGCTACAATATTTTTTAAAACATATTTACTTAGCTCCTCTAAATCTTTCACAGTGTTTATTTCTGTCTTCATAAGTCTTTTTTTCCTTCACTCTTCAGTTTTTTTGCATTGGTGAACTGATATAGGATTCTCAATGCTCATGACCACAGCCAAATACATCTACATAGGGCACCCCCTCCTTGTGCAATCTATTACAATTCTGAAAGACTTTCAAAGGGCTCTGTGGCTTACGGTGGTTTCCCAAAGGCTCTGTGTATCTAATTTCCTCCTGAACCCCCATTTCTTGGCATCTGTGTCAGAACAGGTGTAAGTAGACACGGGCAGGTCCATGGAGCCCACAGTTCATTGCTGGCACAAAATAAGAGTCATCTTCCTGGAGGAGATGACTCTGACAATGTTTTCCAGGATGCCAACTTCCAATTAGTGTCATCTTTTGCTCCATGTCCTAGGGCAAAAGTCCATTTTATAGTGAGTAGACTCAGGGTGTTCTGAGAGATAGGCAATAATGCCAGAAAAGACATGCATTTCAGCTTTTTTCCTGTAGTCAAGGAAGACTGATCTGTCCACCAAAGACACAGTCATTGCTGTCCAGTGTAAGGTCAGACCCTTATTCATGAACAAGGATGCTAATTTATTTTCCCACAATGAAGCCAAATGTGCTTCCAGATGTTGAGCTATGAAGCAATTATGATTGCTGCAAGAACATAAAAAAAAGAAAGAAAATCCCACAGTTAAGACTCACAAATTGTCATTGAGGGATCATTTGTGTTGGAAGAATATGTTGATGTAGACAGCAAGGCAAAACCTTTTGTCAACCAGACCCAGAATGGACTTTTAACAGCTAACCCGTTGTTATCAAAAAAACAAAAATTCTTGTAATCAATTTCCTAAAGATGATAGATTTCTCAATAGCTAATATGTAGGGAAAAAGTGAGAGGGGAGGGATTATTTTCACAAGATTATGTTCACATAATATCATAACACTTTTGGTTGGGTCCATCAATGTCAAATATATTAAAAGATTATTGGATCAAGTCAACCAGTTTTTGCTTTGTTATTGTTGTTGGATTTCTTTATTTGTTTGTTTTTCGGAATGAATGGAGTAAGCAATGGTCAAGGGTTATCCTGTGTAGACAGAGAGCCTTTGCAAAGGCCTCTGTTTAAAAAGCAATCGTAGGCAGATGCCTGACACATGAGTTCAGTAAAAGAACTTAATCCAGGGATAAGCAAAGATACTTATGCCTGCTACTATCCCTTACACAAAGAAGACTCCTTTCTAGTCCATACCACTGGCCAGCTTTGGTCTACTCTTCCATATCTGACTCTTCTCATATCTGACTATGAAGACGATGTATCTACTTACTCATCAATAACCCTTGGTGAGAACTCTCACATCTAATTTTATACTCACATTATTGTCCTATACACCATTACCTATGAATCGTACTTCAACATTTCCCTCAATCCTTATTGTACCAATAGCAGCTAGGCCATCCTCTTGCTTTGCCTTCTCCAATGCAAGAAAGAAAATATGGATGTCAACAGTCAACTCTTGTGCAAAAACCAATTTTAGATATGGAGCCACTTCAGCGTTAAAATATTTGGCAACTCTTCACCTTCTTAAGTCTCAGCTAAAATCTCATCTGAATTCTACCCTCTTTTAGCAAAATACAAAGCTGAGATATGAGAACAAGAGTTTCATGACTGAGGCAGTGTAGGGTAGCAGAAGGACATGTGCTTGGGAACCAGACAGGCTTGATTCTGAAAGCCACCTTTCCATTGTGCACTTGACTGCAATGAAGGCTTATGCAAGTTACTTGAACTCCTCCTGCCTCAGTTTCCTTATTTGTAAAAATGAAGATTAAATGAGAGTAAACATATAGGGACATTAAGCAGAGGCTTTGGAATATACAATCACTTAGTTGTTTTTTTTAAAATTTTTAATGAGGAAGCTGAGTTCCCAAGCAGTGATATTAGTTTTATTCAAATACAGTTAAGTGTCAATGATGGGGAGGATACTTTCTGAGAACTGCATTGTCAGGCAATTTCATCATTGTACAAACATTCTGGACTATATTCAAACAAATCTAGATGGTTTAGCCTACCGCATACCTAGGCTACATTGTATAGCCTATTGCTCCTGGGCTATAAACCTGTCCACCATGTTACTTCACTGAATACTCTAGGCAATTTTAACACACTGGTAAGTATTTAAAGTATTTCATCTATGTAAATATAGAAAAGGTCCAGTAAAAATATGATAAGAAAGATTTTTTTTAAATGGTGCACTTGCATAGGGCATTTACCATGAAAGAAGCTTGCATGCCTGGAAGTTGTTCTGAGTGAATCAGTGAGTGAGTGGTGAATGAATGTGGAGGCCTAGATTATTACTGTACACTTCTGTAGGACTGGCAGCTCAGAGGTTTGTTTACACCAGTATCACCATAAACACGCAAGTAATGCATTGCACTATGACATTGCTCACCAGCATCACCACAAACACAAAAGTAATACACAGTGCTACAACATGACAATGGCTATGACATCGCTAAGTGATAGGAATTTTTCAGCTCCATTATAATTTTATGGGACCACAGTCTTATATTTGGTCTGTTGTTGACATAAATGTCATTATATGTGGCTCATGACTATATAAGCAGAATGTAGCAGATTGTATTTTCCAAAAATAACCACAGCAATATCCTCAGTCTCATTTGCTCTTCTAGCACCTTGCCACAGAGCTGCAGTCTGTTTCCTTTTCCCCTGACCTGGGCAGATCTCTGTGACTTCCTGGACAAATCATAAAATACATGGTAGGAAGAACTCTGCATGACTTCCAAGATTAGCTCATAAAAAGCAATACAGCTACCTCCTGACTCGCTCTATCTAGAAGCTTGCTCTCAGAACCCAGCCACATGTAAGAAAGCCCAGAACACATGGAAATGCCACATTTGGGTGTTCCGTCCAACAGTCCTAGCTAAGGTTTCAGCTTAGAGTAAACAAGCCTTCAGATAATTCCAGCCCCCAGCCTTGGCACTGCCTTAGCTAATGGTGACTGCAATAAAGATGACTGTCCTCACAGATTCCTGGCCAAATTGAAGATTTGTAAGCAAAACATATGCTGTTTATGTTTTAAGCCACAAAACGTTGCAGTGGTTTGTTATGTGATAGATAACTAGAACACTGAATCTCACAGTAAACTAAATGCACTGCTACTAAGTTTAGAGTCAAAAAGAATTTTCAAAGGATGTCATCTGAGATTTTTTAAATATAAAGCTGAAATGTGTCCTCAAAAACTCCACAATCTATCTTTCCTATTTTATAAAAACCTGAGGACCAGAGATATTTTGTGAGTCACTGAAATTCCATACATAGTTAGGGGTGTGGTCTGTACCAAGTCCAGTTCAATACTGCCCTTTCCACAATGTGACTATGAATAACACACAAGTTTGTCAAGTTCAAAACACAATGGGTCAATCCAGTGCAATATTCTCCAAATCTACCAGAGTTTGGTACAATGTTACTATGCTCCTCTCTGCTTATTTCTTCCATCCTTCTTAGCAGAGAGCCTGATCTGAACTTGGTTGATTTAATGTGTAAGGTTAGAAGCCTGGATCCAACAGGCTCAACTGAGCTAACAAGAATAAAAAAAAATTGTGTCAAACTATGAAATCAGCAGATGTGACTCAAAGCAAGGGAGAGGGCAAATATGCTGAGTGTGAAGCTTCTGTTTTTCTACAGTCACTTTTCTGAGTATAAATGGCAGCAAATTCTATAACGATCAGATGGTTTGGCAGAGTCCTGTTTATGGCAGGCAGGGAGTTCCACATGATGGTTTTATCTTGTTAGGAGCTAATCTATTATGATGGACTTGCATACACATATAGCCCATCAATTAGAAAATGTTATATCACATAATTGTACTCTTCAGTCATTGACGTGATAGTGGGAAATAATGTTGACATGAATATTTGTCTTTCTTCATTGCTGCTAGACATGCAAACTATTGAAATTGACAAAAAAAAACCTTTGTTTTTTAATATTAAAGCATTCTTCCAATCTCATTCTTTTTTTCGGTTTTTTGGGGTTTTTATGTTTTGGTTTTTTTTGAGACAGAGTCTCACTTTGTTGCTCAGGCTAGAGTGAGTGCCGTGGCATCAGCCTAGCTCACAGCAACCCCAATCTCCTGTGCTCAAGCGATCCTACTGCCTCAGCCTCCCGAGCAGCTGGGACTACAGACATGTGCCACCATGCCCAGCTAATTTTTTTTGTATATATATTTTTAGTTGATCAATTAGTTTCTTTCTATTTTTAGTAGAGGCGGGGTCTCGCTCAGGTTGGTTTCGAACTCCTGGCCTTGAGCAATCCACCCGCCTCAGCCTCCCAGATTGCTAGGATTACAGGCGTGAGCCACCTCGCTCGGCCTCATTCTAAATGATAATCAAGCCAAGACTAGACGCTGAATATCTATCAAAATAGCCCATGCATTCTCATGGAATACAGATATGAATGTGAGATGGACGCAAATCTAAAAATTATAGGAAACAATAAAGAAGAAGGTCAGAATAGGAGGGAAAAAGAAGAAAAGCAATACGAAAGAGAAGAGCTAACTACAGTCACCGTAGTAGCAGTTCCATACCTTTCTATTCCAAAAAGTATACCTCAATTAGAGAATAAGAGTGTAGGTTCTGTTAACCAAAGTGCTAACCATTTTTTCCTGGAGTTTTAAATTAATACCTCACAATAGTTGAAAGATCTTTTCTCTGTATTCTTCCTAAATGTTTGCTTTAAATAATCAGGGGTCAACAAACTGCAGCCCTCAAGTTACACCTGTTTGTAAATGAAGCGCTTTTTGGAACATAATCAGACTCATTGTTTGGTATTGTTTATGGCTTCTTTTGAAAAGCAATAGAAGAATTACAACATAAACCTTATGGCCACAAAGTTGAAAATATTTACTTTCCAGCCTTAAAAAAGGAGTTTGCAGACTTCTGGCTTAAATACTACCTAATACTACTAAGTCTGTGGTGGGCATTCTAACTTCTGAAAGCTTTATGGAATTTTTCATTCTCATGTAATTCTCTTTGTCTGCTAGCAGGTTGGGGGATGTGATTTTAAAGGTACCACTGATACCTCAGGTACCACTAATTCTATTATTTCAATGAAGTTGAGAATTTGCTCTGTGGAAAATCTGCCTATTGAGAGCATGGTTAAGGTTTTTCTAATTTTACTTCCTTCATTTTGATACATTTACAGCATTTTATAAAGATTTCAATGAACAAGAAGTGGTGGGAATATTTTTCATGATCCTGACTATCTTTAGCCAGTATCTACAGACAAGACAACTTCTACTTGAGTGAACTCTGCTTCAATAAGAAAGTTGGACTTCTTTCTCATTTAGCCCCAAACTACTGATTTTCTTGTTCTAGTGAAAAAAAGGTGAGAAAAGATGAAAGTTAAAACAGCATGTCTCTTATGTGGTTTGATGCTAGATCTTTTTAGCTATATAAATCCTAGGGAGAAACTTAAAGGGGAAAAAATAAGGTAAGAAGAGAAAAATAATGGGGTATAAAAATCACAGAAGAGAGAGACGCTGTTAATCACTTTTATTGCTCTTACCTGTGTTCTTCTAGAGATAAATGGTTATCTAAACAAAGTGAATTATTTTCTAAGTTTAAGACAGAATAAAATGTTGATACTTACTAATGTTATGGGGCATCTGAAATTGCCCTAGGAATGATAAAATGCATCTGAGGAAAGATCCAGAAGTACTGGCAATGTTGGTATTTGATAGTCAGACACATAAGAAAATGGCTTGAGGATGAGAATGAAGCCAGAAAATGAAAATGGTGAGTTGAAATATGAAGGATAAGGAATGAGGAAGCAGAGAGAGGCTGGACTTTATGTTTTATTTTGTCTGAATTTATAGTGTGGCTTTATACATTGCTCTGAAAGAAAAACAAATTGGAAAAACTTTTTCAGACATCTGCATACATACCTCAATGGTCTGATGGCTTTCCAGCTCACGCAAGCTGGGTGCTAATGACTCATTATAGCATGCAAGATGCATGTATGTTCTCATAATTCACGGTCGGTTACTCTGTACTTGTCTGTAGATAGTGAACTTCCATCAAGTTTAATCACCAGTTTTGTCAACCTGAGGTGGTTACATTCTCAGATGTTGACTAACCGTAAGGATTGATTGTCTTCCAGATGTGTTAGGTTTCCACACATCTCTGTCAACTCCAAGAGAGTATGTGAATGCTTGTCTCAATCAATGACCACTGACAGATCTCCCCTAGACATCTCTTTGGCAGAAATGTCCCCCTTTCTGGAGAAATCAAGTTGAGCTGTGGCTTCTATAAACATTGAAACCATCACTCTCCTGCCAGTCACCAGTTGGCTTTAGAAAAATGAAAAACAGATGCAAGGTAGCAATAGATGATAACCTGGGGTCCCATCATTTCAGTATCTTGTATAAATAATGGCTCAGCGATGTTACAAACTAAAAAATTATCAGGCCTCAGACTTAAATCCAAATGAATTAATATTGGTATCAGAGATAGACATTGTAAATCAAATAAAATTAAGCATCTCAAAACTGTATAGAAGTAGCTTGGACCTAGACATTTCATAAAATATTGATCATGTTTTGTTTAATAATCACTTTTTAATTTCCATTTTCCTTTGAATTTTTTGATTCCAGACAAAAATGCCAACTACCTTAATAGATGAGGCTTGCATAGTCCCAAACAAGACAAGAAGTTTAGACAAGTTCCAGCTAAACATCCAACCTTCTGAGTATTTATTAAAACCTAGTTAAAACTCTGGGCTTTTGCAAATCCTCAATTTTTAATAAATATGATCATGTCCCCACCAAGACAACATAAACATTCTAAACATAAAGCAAAGCTTAGTGTTATCCCAAAGCAAGCTAACAAGAGTTTTTCTTTTCCAGAGTAGGAAAGCATTTGTCTTTTATCCTCTGCTGTCTATTTCAACCAAAGATTAAAATGAAGTCACTGAAAGATTATTGGTAATTGCAGTTATAGATCATCAATACAAACTCAAAGAATTATGCTACAAACCAGTTTTCCACTTTAACAAATGAATGATATTTACTCTGTGATGCAAAACATCTGGATGGACAATAAACACCTCACTCAATTATTAGGCCTTTCCTAACATTCTGGATATCTAGATAATTGGCCAACTTTTCCATTTTGATCAAGACATTAGGCACCTACCAGGCACGGTGGCTCACGCCTGTAATCCTAGCACTCTGGGAGGCCGAGGCAGGTGGATTGTTTGAGCTCAGGAGTTCAAGACCAGCCTGAGCAAGAGTGAGACCCTGTCTCTACTAAAAAAAAAAAAAAAAAATTAGCTGGGAATTAAAATAATATATACAGAAAAAATTAGTCATATACAGAAAAAAATCTGTATAATATATAGAGAAAAAATTAGCCAGAAAAAATTAGCCACATGCCTATAGTCCCAGCTACTTGTGAGGCAGGAGGATCACTTGAGCCCAGGAGTTTGAGGTTGCTGTGAGCTAGGCTGACACCACAGCACTCTAGCCCAGGCAACAGAGTGAGACTCTGTCTCAAAAAAAAAAGACATTAGGCATCAAATACTGCCTTATTATGAACTAACTACAGGTCGCCCTCAAAGAAAGAGTTGTAAACATAGGGGAAAATATACATGGGTAATATGTTTTCCTGGTTATTAGGTATATTTTTGCCTAAGGGTGCGGCCCCAGGAGTTGGTTGATCTAAACTATTCTTGCTCTTTAGCTTTTTCTCTTTATTCAGTTTTTGAACACACATTTTTCTCTATTTCAGTATTGTCAAAGTGGCTCCAAAGCCATGATGAAACTGGGAGAGATGGGGTATTTTAGCACATGGGACTAGAGTGGTGATGGTGTCACTTTGTAAGGGATATTACAGATCCTGAGTTTTGAAGTAAAGGGCCTGCCTGTACTGCAGTTTGCTTCCTGTTTATTTTCCTATGCTTTAACTAGAGACGTTTTAAATTCTGCTCAGTTATTAAATATCCCATATCTCAGGATCACAAAAGGAGATATAACTTCAAAATTTTTATTAATGTTTTTTTTCAGAGCTATCTTTCTGCAAATGAAATGTTACAGTAATCTTCAGGCACCAGGTTTGATAAGCCCAGTAAGGACATGGAATTTGCATCAGTAGCTGTAGCAAATGATTAGGAAGCACATTGGTTTTTAAACTCCAAAGAATCTCTCAGGAGAGAGGGGATGGTACATTATTCAATGGTGCAAGATGCTAGTTGGAAAGGCCTAAGAGACCCAAATCCCATTCATCACAAAAGAGACCTTGCCATTTCCCAACAGTTGTGACTTGCTCTGTAGAAAAGGGGTCCTTCCTAAGGAATGCAATCATAGTTTGGGTGGGAACTTCTGTTTCTGCACAGTTTTATCTATAGTATAGAATTTTGATGCCCTCTTTTACATGGATATCTTAGAATACTTTAAAAATATTAACTGGTGGTCTTCTTGGTGATCTAGGATGATAGTAAAAGTTATCATTGATTGAGCACCCATGACCAGGTGCTTTTTTGCATTTTCTCTAATCCTCATCCAAGTCTTACAAGAGGAAGATCAGGATTCTTGCCTTATAGCTAGGGGAAGCAACACTCAACATGCATAAGTGACTTGTCCAAAGTCACATGGCTGCTGAGCTATAGAACTGGGATTTCTAGAAATTCAACTGCAGAGTTGGAGGGGGGCACTGCTTTAGTGTCCTCTACTTTTGGAAGATAAAGGAGGGGTTAAGTTTCAGAAGAGATAATTTTAAAAATACACATTTAGTTAAAAGCAAAGAAAAACAAACACACCCCACTTAGTTACATTAAAAATTATTTTATATATTACATCATATAGTACATGCAACTGAATAGTGGGTCATGACATTTTAGTATATCTCAAACATTTACTCTTAGTGAAATAGAATAATAAAGATAAAGAGTTTCTGGACTATCGGATGGGCACACACTGAGGTGAATAAATTAAACGAGACTGTTTTCCTCATAATGTCAGGTTAAAATCAGAAGACAAATTTAGGAAATCATAGAGCATGATTCTTCTAAAGAGCTTCTAGCATTAAAATTCCCACAATATTGAAAGCCTTGAAGTGACCTTTTTCTCCCAAAGTCCCCAAAGCTGGACTTGGGGTACAGGGATGGGATAGCAATAGTCTGAACAAGTTGACTCTCTAGAGCTAGGATGAAGAGAGGAGTTAGCCAGTAGAAACTGGGTTTTGTGAAAAACAAGAACCTCTCAAACCAAAACCAAGACACAGCTGAGTTCTGAGTGCAGCTCAGGTTTATTGGAGACTTTCCTCTTCTCTGCCTACATCCATTCCCAGCTTCCTAATAATAACAACAAAAATAGTAGCCAACATTAACCGAACACATTCTATGTGCAAGACACTTCTGTACCAAAAAAAAAAAAAAATTATAAATATATGGTACCTGATTTGCCCCTCATCATAGTCCTATGAATAAATATCTTTATTATTTCCAACCTACAGGTAAGGAAATTGAGGCTTTGAAAGGTTAAGTTGCCCATTGTTACAGTGGCAGTTAAATGCAGAACCCACTTACTATCCTACCTCCATTCCACATTTGCTATAGAGGAGTCCAAACCATCTAGCGTAGTGGAGAAATCTGGGAGAGAAGAGAGGAAGCAGAGAGGCCAACTCTCAGGAGAATACTAGGGTACTTTGGTAGTTAAGTAATAGCCCCCCCCAAAGATGGACATGCCTTAATTCCCAGAACCCATGAATATGACACCTTATGTTGCTAAAGAAACTTTGTGGATGTGATTAAATTAAGAATTCTGAAATGGGAGGTTATCCTATATTATCAGGGTGGACCCAATATAATCACAGGGTCCTTTACAGAGGAAGGTAAGAGGGTGAGACAGACTACGAGACTGGAAGATGCTACACTGCTGACTTTGAAAACAGAGGAAGAGAGCCATGAGTCAAGAAAAACAGGTAGCTTCCACAACTAGAAAAGATAAGGAAATGGATTCTCCCTTGAACCTCCAGAAAGAGTACAGCCTTTTCAATATTTTCATTTGGGGACTTTAGACTTCCACACTATAAAATAATACATTTGTGTTGTTTAAAGCCACTAAGTCTGTGGTAATTTGTGACAACAGCGAAACAGAAAATGAATGCAGGTACCTTTGCAAAGAAAATGCATGGACTCTTCTTTTCCATGCAGATAACATGTGGGGTTTGTTTGCCTTCTAGTCCCCAGCAGAGGCATCTCAAAGCAGTGTACTCTTCGGATTCCAGGCAAAGAAGCCTCACCCCTTCTCAAGGCAGCTTTGCACTTCTCCACCACACTAAGCACAAGTTTGGCACCCAGATATCTGTCCCTGTTTGCTGAGGCTCTGAGCTCCTTGGAGCTCCCATCTTTCACAGCAGTTGTTTATTCACATCTATCGCAGCAACCAGAGCATTGTAACTTATCTGATTTCATGTCTTCCTCTTCCACTGATCTAGAATCCTCAAGAGGAGATACCATATATTTTTCTCATTTCTGTGTCTCCAGCACCTGGCACAGTGCTTGGCCTATAGGGGTGCCCAAGCCCAAAGAAAAGGGGAGGGCTGGGGGAGAAAAGGGATGTGGGAAGATGGCCCAAACTCAATACATAATGGATAAATTCCCAGACCTAAGTATGTTCATCACTGTCACATAACTGCCCCAAGAAATAAACCTGCCCATATCCCAAAAAGGAAAGCATTTGCTGCTTTCCCCCAACAGTCCTCAGACTTACATTTTCTAAGTCTCACTGAGATCCATTCTGTATAACAATCTGAGCCTGCAAAGCCCTGAATCATGAAACCTACCAGTGGAAGAAGAATTGTGCTGTTTTTTTTTTTGTCTAAGCTTTGAAACTGATTTCTACCTCCAGGATCCAAAAGGAATTTGATGCCTGGTTTTTAGCCATTTAAGGTAAATCTTCCCTTCTCTGTGGAAAGTTTTCACACCTTTCTGCCCAAAGAAAGCCACCTTCTCAGCAGTTCTGTAACAGTTACACTGTGCCTTCTGATTAGGTACCAATTTTGTAAGTCTTGCATCATTAGACATCTTTTCTGAATGCCTTATGTCTCTAACTAGATATAAAATAATATCCCTTCATCAGCCAACAGATATCTCTGCAGGGACTTCTGCTTGTCAGGCACTGTACTAGGTTCTGGGGACAGAGTAGTTTCAAAAAGTCACAGTTCTGTCTCACATGGGGTTGATGGAAAACAAGAACTAGGGTCTTTATCTCCTTATTATCCACACACACACACATACAGTGCCTACTACAGAGAAAGTACATAATATATGTGTTTATTGATTGGCATCTTGAGCAAAACAAATAATAAAAAGTCTAATCATAGCTACATCCACCTTAATCATAACTAGACCCTCAGGGATTACAGGTCAGTTAGCCTAAATCTTTGGTTTTGTGGATAGAGACAACGATGCACAAATAAGCAAAGCTACGCAACAAATTATATAACTAAGGACAGAATTAAAGTTACATATCTGTCTTCTGCTTCCTAATCCAGTGTGCCTTCTAATTGGACCCAAAGATGACAGCTAAACTAAATCCTAAAGACAGCTCAGTTTGACTCATTCTGAACTTGCTGCAAATGTCCAGGCTTACTAAGCCATGCACATGTCTAATTCCACTCCCGAGTCTTCACCTATATCATTTCTCCTCACTGTCATTCTCGATCAGCAGTTTGAAGCTGCAGCTGGTACTAAGGATCTTCAGGGTCACTGGGAAGCAATTTACTTCATTTTTTAAAAAATAAAGAAAATGTTAATATCACAAGATCTGTGTCTAAAATACCCCAGGGCAAGTTTCCTCTCTGACTTTATTCTTTCTCATTTTCAACTTCCTTTATTTTTTTTCTTTCTCCATGTCAAATTGTCAAGATGACTTTGATCTCAGAGATATACTTCTCCTTTTCTGACTCCCACCTGCCACCCTGAGACAATTCCACAGAAGCCCATTAATTCTTTCAAATCTAAGATCAGTCCCTGTACTCCGTCCACAGGGGCAGGAAGGGTCCCCAGCACAGAAGGTAGAGGTAATTCGAAAGAAAAGTATAAGTGTGCATGCATATCAACTGGTCCATAAAAACTGAAAGCAGTTTGTCTTCATTGAATCTGGAGATCACAGTTTCCCAGACTTTCTATTTTAAGACAACCTCTGGAAACCAACTTCTATATCAAACGGAAAACAAGTAGTAAAAAGAGCTCCGTGTAATATTCAAAACAGTGGCTGCACATCTGAACTGTGGCCCGATTACTTCCAGTTGATAAGAACTGCATTTCAAATGGAAGGGAGATGATTTCAGCTTCCGGAAGCCCTTTGGTTATAGGAAAATAGAATAACTTGCAGAGAAATTGTCTCTTCTACCTTCCATGTTCATAAACATTATAGTTAATTCTGGGTAATAGAAATGTGAAGTTTAATCAATGACAAGCAAACATTTTTGGTAGGAAACTGAAAATGGTTTATTGATGAGAAATAAACAAAAGGACAATATGTGTTTATCAGGCAAGCTGGGGCCAATTTTTCTTTGCACCTTAGTTTTTAACTCTCCCCACCTGACATTTCTGTTCCAGAGGCAAGTAAGGACAGAAGGAAGGAGAGAGATGCAAATTTAGACAGAGAACTAAAAGAACTGAAAGGCTGCCTTGTGAATAATAAAACTCTATTTGTAAATTACCTATGTTTAGAGAAAATTTAGTTTATTTAAAATGTTTAGTAGATGTAAAGAGCTCTGACTCCTATAAAGTAAAAGCAACTAAGTCAAAACATCTTTGAAAACAAACAAGAGAAGGGAAACATCCATCACATCCTCACCCTTTCTGTCTTCCAAGAAGTAGCAATCTTAGGCCCTGGGAGGGGAACCATAATTTTTATCTGAAAACCTCTCAGGGCGGTCCTTTTGTATTTCCCTTTCTTTCTTCGCAGATCACAGCAGCAATTTTCTTTTATTGTCAGCTATTTATAGTTTTCTTTTCTCAAAACCATGGCCAGAAAGAAATTGGGCAAAAAGCATTTCTTTCAACAGCCACATTATTTTGTAGCACTCTTCAGAACTATTAAATACAATCAAAAGAGACCAAAAAAAAAAAAAATTCCCAAACTTGTTCAACTCGGGTTTTTCTTATTTTTTCTTTTTTTCTCTTTTTCTCTTTTTTTTTTTTTTTTTTTTTTTTTTGTCACTTGGGCTGTTTTACTTCAAGAAGTGAAAGCCAAATAGAAATTCTCATCCTGCCCCCATAATGACAAGAGATATGGGGAAAAGAGCCACTCAAAAGCTATCTTTCCTATTCAGCAATGAACCCACAGCAGTAATGGAAGACACTTGGTATAATGGAGTTGGCATAAATCTCAGTCCTATTTCCTGTGTCTCAGACATTTCACAGAAGCTTCAAAATACTCTAGAGAGATTGGGGTGTGCATAGTCAAGATTTAGAGACCTGTCAGCCACCAACAACCCCCTGGCATTTAGTCATTTCTTTTGTACCCATAGTAGAGTGGTTAAAAGCATGATTTGTAGTCAGACATAGAGACTCCAAATTCTGGCTCTACCTCTTGCTAAATCCTGTGACCTTGGGAGAAATACTTGGCCTCTCTATGCTTCAGGTGCTCCATTCATAAAACAAGAATGAGTTAGCACTCAGTGAACAGACAGAGTTTAGCACGGGGTGGCCACTCGAGGCAAATACTATGCTTGTTCTCCACCATATTGCCTCATCCTGGGCACATAGATGATGGCACTTCATAGGCTACTGGAAGTTAGGACCATGTCACTGAGTTCTGGACATGGGCAGAGGTAATTTAAGCCACTTTCAGACCTTGCTATAAAAGTCCTCTCTTCCTCCATATCTTTTCACAGCAAGTCTTGAATTCAAGTACAGGCCTAGGCTCCTGTCAGCATGGGTACTATGAGGAGCAGAGCCTCCCCATCCACCTGAATCAAATATGGACCATGGGAGAAATCAACCATTTTGTATTAAACTATTGAGATTTTGAGATTGACTTGTTACTGCCGCATAGTCAAGCCTTTCCTGACTAATGCTCCCTGGTCAGTTCAACTCCTCCAAGAAGCAGACACCAAGGCAGAGTTAGAAGCACAAGAGATAGTTGGAGGAGACCCCTGCAGTAGGCACAGAGGAGAAGAAGCAGGAGTAAGCAGGGAGAGCCTGCAGACCATAATGCTGGCTCAACGCACACAGAAGGTAAGGGGAAGGCAGGATCGGGCTGCAGAAGTCTCAGACTGTAGTGTAGCTCTGGGAAGGTCTAGGCCAGGCAATGGGGAGCCCCAAAGTGACAACTGCTCATTATTTTGTATTGGGCAGAAATATCCCACCTCCAACTTCCCTACTGTCCTCAGTTTCTGGCTGGAAGCAAACCAGGGAGAATGTGGCCTCAAGGTGGACAATGCAGTGGACCCCAAAGCTGGAGCCACTGCATTGGAGACTGTCAGCTAACTATGCCTCTTACTCGGGAGTCCCTTTTGAAGGGATATGCTGAGCAGTGCACTTCTAAGTCTTCCAAAATCCCTCAATAAAACTACAGCTATATTTACCATCGCTCCTTGTTTCTCTCTCCGTCTCTCTTGTGTGGCATTATTCACGGGTGTCTACCTCATTAGAAAGTGAGTTCCTTGTGGCTCCCATAGATGGCTTACTCATCATTATATTTCAGTGTTCGGTTGGTACATAGTGTAAGACCCCAAACTAGCCTAACCAGCTCTCCGCTTCTGTAACCACGCTTGCTTTCAGAAAACCAAGACCCCACACCCCTTCCGCCCTTCCAGTAAGTAGCTGTTGCAAGTTCCCGGAACTGAGTGCAACCAGTTGTGCAAGACAAGACCAGTGGAATTTCCCCACCCTAAACTCCCTAACCACCGGCGTGCGGTTTTAGCCTATAAAAAACCCCTAAGCTTGAGAGTCGGGGCGGCAGCTCCCCTAGCTCGGTGATGCTGCTAGCCCCTGCGCTGCGCTAGAAATAAATCCTCTTGCTCTCTTGCATCAAGCCTCTGGACTCTGAGTCTTTTGGGGCGGTCGTCTCTCTCCCAAACGGGCTGTACATTTCTACGGCCCAACAGTAGGAAGAACTTAACAAATGCCTGTTTGGGCAGTGAGTGAGTGACAGGATGTGAGTCCCACACAGAGTGGGAGTAGAGCTAACTTTGAGGAGGTTACCATTGAAAGGAGCTAATCTTGAGTGCAGTGGGCTACTTCATTCAGGCTGAGGTTACACACCCGATGTCATAATGTCAGAGCTAGACTCAGTGAGGGAAATTTGGATGCTCCAAAGTTATGCAGGCTACAGAGGAAAAAGAAACTGCTATGACTATTTCCATTTCCTCCCTCCCTGAAGCCCTACACGGCTTTCTAGGAGCTTTAGGTTTACTGCATTGGGGCAGGGAAAAGTGGAATAAAAGTTGGATGGAGAAGCAGAGGGCAGACGAAGATGCAGTATAAATGGCAGAGCATAGACTGGGAGAGCAGCATCCCGGTGAGAATTGGGAGACTACTGGCAAGAGGTGGGTAGGTGCCCTGTAAGATGTGGCTTTTTTGAGAGACTTTAGTCCAACTCTCCAGTCAAGGTAGTTGTGTGATCCTAGACTACTCATTTAACCTCTCTAGCACTGAGAAGATAGGAATCCTGTCTGCCTTGTTTATGCTCTGTCCCCAAGGCCCAGCATGGTTCTGGGAGCATGGCTGACACTTGAGTTATGTCACAGTGAAGGTCTCAGATTTAGAGTCAAACTGTTTGGATTTGAACCCTTGCTCTGACACCTACTAACTATGAAACCCGAGGTGAGTTACTTAAACTTTCTGCTTGGCTTCCTTATCTGTAAACTGGTTACACAAATGGCAACTGCTTCATAGGGTTGTTATGAAGACTGAAATGAAATGGTCCATGTAAACACTTCAGACAGTATCTGGCACATAGCATGTACCCAATAAATGTCACCTGTTATAATTCTTGTTATTTGTCAAGTGAGCAAATCTCACAGACCTTCAGCTTTCTGACCAGTAGAAACAGACCAAATAGCTACCCCATGCATTTGTTCTGAGGATTAAATGAGATAATGTAAGTAAAATGTTCAGTTCAATGCCTGGCATAAGGTAGTATAAAGAAGTGGGATTCTTGTTCAAAGCTGCCATAGCCCTTCCTCAAGCCTGGCATGTGTATCTGGATCTCTCTGCAGCAGAGAAGTTGGAAAAATCTAAGCCCCAAACCAAGATGTCCTTGAGCTCAAGGTCAGAATCTCTTCTCCTCCACTCTATTTGCCAGCCACTTGAGCCCCACCCAGCCATGAGAACTCCCTCTCTCCCTCTAGGCTCATGTAGGGGCTGCTAGCTGTCAATAATTAATTTTCCCATTGGGAAAAAAGAATCTCAGCAAACACATCTTTCTCCTTGGCTCAGGGCCCTCAATTGCTCTCTGCAGCTTCCACCCTTTAGAGATGCCCCAATCAAGCTGCCTTCTATAATGCATTCTCCATTTGGACTCTCTCTGCTTACAGTTGCAACACAGCTTCTGTGAAAAACGTTATGCAAACTAATTTTACATTCAACTCTATTCTAAATCTCTAAACTCAGGACATTGTTCTAGAAGTTCAGAAGTCCCAAAATCAATGGAAATCACAGCAATCAAAAATCTCACCATCTATTTTCTGTTGCAGAGGATGCAAACTCCGCCAATGCAGTGCTTCCATTATAGACAAGTTTATATTTACTGCTTCAGTAAATGCCAGAGAGAAAGAACCAAGATTAGGCAAGAGCTATCTGGTTTGAATCACTGGCACCAAATGCAACAGGGGATCGAGATCAGCAACCTGCCTCTAAGGATAAAATCCCTTACTCTTCCCATATGAGATCCATATTACACAATGACACAACTAGGACAAGTAGTCTTACAGGTACAAAGTATCCCACAAAGGACAATAGGGAAGAATATGTAGAGTTTGAGTTTGATATTGATAAATTAGCCACACAAAAGCATTCCTGGCTCAGGTTCTGTCTGGTAAGGAAAGACATAATGAGAACCAGGCAGTGAGTGTGAAAGACTTGTCATTCTTTTATTGGTTTGGATTTTCCCAAACATATGTCTTTAAAGAAGAATTTCAAGGCTGATGGGAAGAGATTTCTCTTCTCTAAGTCAAATTATGGGATGAATAATTTTTAAAAGAGATAAAACTGCAAATGACCAGGAAAGAAAGACTTGTAAGTGGGCATAGCCTCTGTACACACACCCAGGAGTGAGGACTGGAGGAGTAGGAGCACCAACCAATCAACCAACTACTTGATCAGTGTCTAAAGCTGCAAGAGGGATAAGGACCAAAGCCTTCAAGATGAAAGCATTCCACTCAGTTAGGGTAGCTTTTTTATATATAGAAATGTGGAATGTGGTTCCAAGAAAGCAATGAGCATAGGCCGTGAACTCTCTCTTTTACCTAAGCTATTTTGAGTTGGAGTTTTTTTCATCAGCAACTAAAATAATCATCCATCATGAATCATTAACTCTCAGTTTCCTCATCTATGAAACAATAATGGTAACATCCTCCCAACATCCTTTTTATGAAGAATAAATGAAACCTCTCTACTCCTATTCACAGCAAAAGTTCTTCTAAGTTGACACTTGCCACGACACCCCCGCCACCTTCATCTTCCAGGGACTCAATATCAGTCTTCAAACAAGCCACCACTCACTTTGCTCAATGGACAGAATACCTTCTAAAAAGGCCACTCACCTCCTAATTGAGTGTTAAGTTGAATAGATGTTAGCTCTCATTTTATTTGACTTCACACCAGCTTCAACAGGGTGCATCCTCTTCTCTGTCTACTCTCTATCAAAATGATTTTTTTATACCAAAATATTAAGGGAGTCAAAATGTTTTTGTTACATGGATACTTTTTATAATCCTTAAGTCTGGGCTTTTAGTGTGCCCATCACCCCAGTAGTGTTCATTGTACCCGATAAGTAAGTTTTTACACCTCCCCTCCTTTCCTCTACCCCATCTTGATTTCCAAAGACCCTTATATCTTTTTGTGCCCCTGTGTGCCCATCAATTAGCTCCAAATTATTGGAGATTACATGTAGTGTTTGTTTTTCCATGTCTGAGATACTTCCAAGTTGTTGTAAAAGACTTTATTTCATTCCTTTTTATAGCTAAGTATATATATATATATAACATTTTGTTAATCCACTCTTGAATTGATGGGCACTTGGCTTGATTACAGATCTTTGCAACTGTGAACTATGCTGTAATAAACATTTGAGTGCAGGTGTCTTTTTATTAAATGACTTCTTTTCCTTCGGGTAGATACCCAGTAGTGGGATTGTGGGGTCAAACAGTTAGTCTACATGTATTTCTTTGAGGAATCTGCATAGTGTTTTCCATAGAGATTGTACTAATTTGCAGTCCCCTCAATAGTGTATAAGCATTCCTTTCTCTCTGCATACACATGAGCATCTATTGTTTTTTGACTTTTTAATAATTGCCATTCTGACTGGGGCAAGGTAATATCTCATTTTTGTTTTGATTTGCATTTCCCTGATGATTAGTGATGTTGAACATTTCTTCATATGTTTGTTAGCCATTTGTCTGTCTTCTTTTGAAAAACTTCTGTTTATGTCTTTTGCCTATTTTTACTGGGTTCTTTATTTTGTCTCTCTCTCTCTCTAATTTATTTGAGCTCTTTGTAAATTCTGGATATTAGCCCTTTAACAGATGTATAGTTTTTGAATATGTTCTCCCCTTCTGTCAGTTGTCTATTTACTCTGTTGATTATTTTCTTAGCTGTCCAGAAGCTTTTTAGTTTAATCAAGTCTGATTTATTTATTTTTGTTGTTGCTGGGTTTGCCTTTGGGGTCTTAGTCATAAAGTCTTTGCCTAGGCCGATGTCCAGCAGAGGTTTTCCTACATTTTATTCTAGAATTTTCATGTTTTCATGCCTTACATTGAAGTATTTTATCCAGCTGGAATTAATGTTTGTATATGATAAGAGATGGGTGCCCTGTTTCATTCTTCTGCATGTGGCTATCCAGTTTTCCCAGCACCATTTATTGCATAGGGCTTCCCTTCCATAGTGCATGTTGTTGTCTGCTTTGTTGAAGATTAGCCAGTTGTAGGTAGATAGATGCCTTTTATATCTGGGTTCTCTATTCTGCTCCATTGATCTATGTCTCTACTTTTATAACAATACCATGCTGTTTTGGTTACTATATTCTTGCATTAATAGTATAATTTGAAGTCTCCAAAATAATTTTGTTCTTTTCCATGACTTTAAACACCATACATACACTAATGAAAACCAAAAGTTACAGTTCCGGTCCAGACTTCTGCCGTAAGCTCAGACCTATTTATCTTTCTACCTGGCTGTCTCAAAGGCACCTCATATGCCATACTCATGATCTTCATGTTTCTGCCCACCACTCAACCTCATTCTCTTGCCCTGCATCCAGCTGCATAAGCCACAAAACTTCCCTTGCCACTATATAGTTATGTACATGCATATGTAGACATGTACGCATATCGATTTAATCAATGTCCATTTCCCCTATTAGATACATAAATGCACGGACTGTGAACTTTATATCAAGAGCCTTGTTGGTACCAGTGGCAAAGTTCCAGGCACATAGTAGGTTCTCAATCAATATTCACCAAACAACACAAGCAAATAAAATAATACATGCAAAATGCCTAGCACTAACAAATACTACCTTCCTTCATCCAGGCTCAGTGCTTCCTACTAAAGGAAAGAGGTAGAAGCATAGGTGACATAAAACAATAAAACCCCACAATAATTTATATTTAGTTGTGAAATATTTTTCCACAAATTGTAAGAATTCTTTTCAAAAACAACAATAAAACCATACTATGATCATCTGTCTTTTGATCCCAACTGTCACTCCCCACATGTTCTGGGATAAAACATTTATTTACTTCCAATCTAAGAAAATATCTCTGTCCTGGTTCTAATGCAAATCCTCTTCTGTTCTCCAGGTTCCCCCTATTCTCTGGTCTTCTGTGTTCCTCTCTGAGTAGGAGCCTTCTGAATTCATAAGCCTTTTGCAGAAAATACAGTTACTGTATGGAATTGCTCAAAATCCAGACTTTGCACAGTCATGATAAAAAGAGTTGAAAATATGTGGAAAATCTACATAGTGAACATCTCCCTCACTAGAGAGAAACATGACTTCTCTGCCCTTTTCAAGTGTTGCCCAAGCTCTACCCCAACTATGGTGCCTCAGCCTTGGTAGTTTAATTGTTTCATTTCTACTTGTCTGTATGCTCGATCACCTCTCACTAAACTTGGGAAAGTTTCTACTTCAAGCCACAGTGTCGTTACCTTTATAAGCTTGTGACACAGATCTTGAACTGGATTTTTACTCCAGAGGAGGCGAAAAATTATTGGTTTGACTCAATACTCTCATTTTGCTTCAAAAGCAAAGTGGAGAATGAAAACAGAAACTAAAGATAACTTTTTCTATTCCCAATTCCCTCAAGTTCAGGCACCTGATACCCAAGTGTGGTTCAGAGTTCATCCCACCCACAGTTCAAGGCCCTGCTGTGCTTTTGATGATTGCTGATTGCAAAATAAATCTGAGAGAAGTGTGGTTCTTATCCTTAGGGTGGTCTCCTTGCCCCCTTATATGCATTGCTTCTTCCCTTCCATTGTGTGAATCCATTGACCAATATAAGCATTATTCACTCCTGCAGCCCCCTGGGCCTTGCAGTAAACCATCAAATATTATTTCAGGTGGCCTGGGGGTCATGCAGGAGTTCTTGCATGTCATAAATGACATGGAAGAAACACACTCAAAACTACAAATGCCCAGTATTCACTAAACTAGGAGATCTGGCCCCCAAAAGCTCACAGATGTTGCTATCCTAAGACAACATTTTTCTACCACTTTTTTTTTATTTGGCATAGGAGATCGTTTTATTTTAACCCTATACATTCATGCCTTCCCCTACTTTGTTCCTTTATCTAACAGGTGAAATGTAATTTTTTGGTAAATTTAAGTTCATACAAGAGGATTAATGCTTTGTAGACCGAAGTGAATAGAATGCTGCAGTCGGATCCCAAGACCTAAATTCAAGGACTGGTTCTGACACTCACTCCCTAAGCTAATTGGACAAGTCCCTCAACAACTTTTGAGTTTAATTAATCTCACCACAAAATACAGAAAGAGGAGTTTCCCTTCTCCGTCTTCTATATATATTATGAACATCAATGAGAAAACAGCAATAAAATTACATTAAAATAAAGATGATATGTAAATCCAAGAGTATATGCCTCACTCACCATCATCACTATCATCATCATCATCACATCATCATCATTTTCACTCCATTATTGCCTGAATGCTTTTCATGTTGTACTGCTGCCACCTAATGGCAGAGCTGAATGAATTCGAAGATTTCTTAAAGTTATACACTCTGGTTTTGCATTTGCTTAAATTTGTATTCACCTGCACTGAAGTCAGAAAATATGCAGGCCGAAGAGGGTGGAGGGGACAGAAATGATTGCACTTGTTATACTTGGCAAGTAGAATTCAGCCCCGGCCTTGAATAAATGGGGCAGAAATAAGCCCAAGGTCTAGATTAAGGAAAAGCCCACCAGGTGGTCTTATCCATTTTTTATTAGTCCAAATGTGTTTTGCATGTAACAAACCATGCTCCTATTAACTTCCAGACATAAAATGAAAACATTTAGAGCAAGCTGTGGACTGATTGTCAGAATTGGAGGAAATGTAGCATTTTGAAACTCTGGAGACAGAAAACTGGATCTTTTGGTGTAAGAAGTTGTTAGCAACAACTAGTTGCAAGAATCGTGCATATGGCCTGGCTGAACATTTTTCCAAGGAGTCTCAGAATCTGTAGTCACTCCCAAAGGTACAAGAGTGTTCCTCACAGATTTTATGAAGAGACAAATGCTCTGACTCCTCTTTGGTCTCCTTCTCAAAACATTCTAGTGAAACATTCCATAGGGTAATAAAAACTAATAACTAGCCATTTGCACTTTTCATTTCCATGGTAACTTTCCTATGGAGGTATTCCAAAGTTCTTACAAAAACAAGGAATGCTGATTGAGCTACATCCAGGAAATGAAGTGATAGTTTTCAGTCCTGTAAGCAGAAACCTGCCCATTTTAATATGAGAATCTGTCTGCAGAAAGTGACTAGAGCTCCAAGTGCAAGGACAATGTGCCGCACACTTAGACAGAAAAAAGTCTTGTAAAGACAGCTAAGGAACACTCCTTAACTCAGGTTTCCCTCCAAAAGTGAAGAAAGCTGATCAAGTGGGGTAAGAGAATCGCTCTATCACAGTAGAACTTAGGCCTTCAGGAAGATGGCAGAAGATTTTGGAGAATGACTATATTTATTACCATATGAAACACAAACTAGATATATTTTAATGTGCATTAAACTATGAATAAATTTTTAATATGATAGAAAGTCTCAGTGAAAAATGAAAATCTATACTTAAAGAAAAGTAGAGGACAGAAATATAAATTGTGACACTGGAGGAATCAATTTGAACTCATAATTTTAAACTAGAAATATATTTTTCCAGTTCTGTCAATGATCCAAAAGCAACAGCTTCACCTTTTCCCAGTACTCAAGTATAATCCAATCAGTCTGCAGCCCAGACTCTCCCTCTTGGCTAATCTGAGAGAGTATTGTTTTTCAGTTGAGTCTGATAAGATTAACACAAGCCTAGGATGAAATAGAGTACTGTGGAGTAGAGAACCTGTATATAAAACCATGTACCTACAGCCAACTGATCTTTGACAAAGCAGACAACAATGCACACTGGGGAAAAGAAGTCTTATTCAATGAATGGTGCTGGAAAAATTGAATAGCCACATGCAGAAGAATGAAACAAGACCTCTATCACCACTCACAAAAATTAATTCAAGACGAATAAAAGACTTAAATATAAGGTATAAAACCACAAGAATTCTGGAAGAAAGCATGGGGAAAGCTCTTCCAGATATCAGCCTAAGCATAGAATTTATGAAAACCCCAATGGCAATTGCAGGAACAACAAAAATAAAGAAATAGGACTTGATTAAATTAAAAGGCTTCTGCACAGCTAAGAAAATAATCAATACAGCAAATAAACAACCTACGGAATGAAAGGAAATATTCTCAAACTACACATCTGATAAACAGGTAATATCCAGAATCTACAAAGAACTCAAACAACCCAGCAAAACAATAAAAATAAAAAACCATTAAAAAGTAGGCAAAACACACAAACAGATGTTTTTCAAAAGAAGACAAATGGCCAACAAACATGAAAAAATGCTCAACATCACTAATCATCAGGGAAATGAAAATTAAAACCACAATGAGATATCACCTTACTCCTGTTAGAATGGTTCTTATTAAAAAGTCCAAAAACAACAGATGATGGCCTGGATGCAGACAGAAAGGAACACTTATACACTGTTGGTGGGACTGCAAACTAGTACAACCTCTATGGAAAACAGTATGGAGATTTCTCAAAGAAATAAAAGTGGACCTACCATTCGATCCAGCAATCTCACTAGTAGGTATCTACCCAAAGGAAAAGAAGTGATTTTATCATAACGGTATATTTGCACTCAAATGTTTATTGCAGCACAATTCACAATTGCAAAGATCTGGAATCAACCCAAGTGCCCATCAGTTCAAGAGTGGATTAACAAAATGTGGTATATGTACACCATAGATAGTACTTGGCCATAAAAAAAGGATGAATTAATGCCTTTTGTAGCAATTCGGAAGGAATTGGATACTATTCTACTAAGTGAAGTATCTCAAGAATGGAAAAACAAGTACCACATGTACTCACTAATAAATTGGAACTAACCAATGGATACGCAAGTGCACAGAGGGAAGTAAAAGTCATCAGAAATCAAGCAGGGGAGGAGGGGAAGGGCAAAACCCCACCCAACAGGTACAATGAACACTATTGAAGTTATGGGCACATTTATAGCTCTGACTCAAGCCATGTAACAAAAACATTTGTACTCCCTTAAAATGTTTAAATTTAAAAAAAAAGAAAATACAATACTATATATGATAAATTTACTGTAAACCTAGAAAAGTTACTCTGGGAAGGAACCAAAATTAAGGTAAATATAAGAATTACAACAAAAATAGAAATAAAGTTAGAAATAGGAGTGTATATAAACGTGAGAATGAGATTAGAAACATGAGATACCACATTTTGAATTCATGTTATTTGCAGTATGGTAATAAGTTTCTTATAAGTGTGATAATTTGTTAATCAATGAAATATTTTACGTGTCTTCTGTCCACTTCCCAGCATGTTTAAGCATTTTTTAAAACTTCTGGAGTTTTATGTTTTTAATCAAGTCATCAGAAGAGGTTTATGAAACAAATTTAAGTTTGCAGTCTCTAAGTATTTAGGAACATTTATTTTGTTAAATCTATAAGTTTTTATTTATCATGAACCACTAGTATGTGAATAGTTAGAAGAATATTAATATTTTTTGTTTAAAAATCATTGTTTGATAAATATCATTGTTTGATAAATCATTTTTGATACATAAAGAATTTAGACATTAAGCAAACATCAAAACTTAATAAAATGCCATTTCTACATGTAAGAGCCATTGTGTATCAAGAATATTTTCCCAGTTGTCCAAGAGCCCTAATATACAGAAAGTTGTATACACATTCAGCAACTCTTCTCAGTGAAACTGGTAGAAATCTTACTTAGCTCATGTATCTGAGCAAGTAGTCCCCAGTTTCTACTTACCATATGTGAGGAGATGTTACATTCTATTTCTAGGCCCTTGTTATTTTTGTAAGGTGTCCACAGTTTTGTATCTATGTGTCTAATTGGGTCTGTGTTTCGCTTTTCTATCCTAATCAAATTCAATGTTTTCCACTATGTTGATTTCATGAGAAGAAGATGACAATCCTGTCCCTACTGGCACTTTGTTGTGAATTGGGGTTTATGTTAGTGAAAGACTTCTTGATTGCTTGTCAAAGTCCCTACTCAAGCTACCTTACACAAAACAAGCACAAAATATAAGTTAGTATGTCATACACCAGCAAAGGTATGGCTGGATAGCCAGACCAGGCACTCAAGTGCTGCTGGATTTCTTATCTCTGCTTCTCTCTGAATATTAGCTTTTATTTTCTCTCACTGTAAAGAGACTTCCTCCACACTGCGGCAAATGCGGCTGCCTGGATCAACAGACTCACATCCTAACAGTTGCCTGACTCAAAGACAACAGTGTTTCTCTCTCCCTGTTTGAATCTAAAATATTTCATGGCAGGACAATGATTGGCCAGATATATCCAGCCACATATAGTCTCGCAGACTATGATCCCATCCAGCTTATGGCTAGAGAAGATGAGGAACTATTACTGGCTCACCTGGGCTCATATATCAATGCCTGCCATCTAACTATTGGGGTCTATTTCCAAATGGAATACAAGAAGCTCAGAAATGCCCAACAAGGAAATTGTCATGATCTGAAAAATCGTCATGAATGATCCAACTGATGTACAATATACAGGGTAGGCACTGAAACCACATAGTATCTGCATGACCTTGTTAAAGATCTCAACACTAACAATATCTGCCAATGAAAATTAAATGCCAACTATTTAAATGCTCAACGTCTACAGTCTACATAAGAATATTCTCATGGAAAGCTAAGAATAATGCAAATACTATGATATCTGAGTTCATCATAAACAAAACAATATACTTTTGAAATGCATGTGACTCATCTAAAATGCTTTGTGTGTGTGAATGAACAAACTTCTACTTCTGACCTACAATTTGTGTAGCCAAACTTACAAGTATCTAAAAGACTAAGAGAGTGGAAGAAATTTTTTGAGCTTCCAACACTGCCAAGGCCTAAAGATGGATTATGATGAATTAGATTAAGTCCTAGCCAAATCTGTTTCTCCCGTGTCATGGTAAAACTTAAACTTAGACTTAAATGTTATGCAAAGATAAAACTTGAGTTGCATTAAGTCTTCAGGCTCCTTTTTGAATTGGGACTGAGAGAGACAATTAAGAAAAAAAAAAAAAAATATATATATATATATATATGGACACATATTACAAATTTGAGTGAGTGGTGAGAAGCCCCAGAAACACCAATGAAGTAACTGTTAATATAAAGACTTAGTTAAATAATTATTGGAAGCTAAGTGGATGGCTCACTGATATTTTTTGCATAAAAGAGATGCAAGCCTTGGTAGAGCTAAAACAAAAACTTTGTCCTCTTTATAGGAGAATGGTGTGACTGGACCCCTCTGTAAATTGGAAGCTTTGGTATATGCTTCTTACACTCTGAATTGTTTTCTAACAGGAAGAATATATTCCTACTGAGCCGTCTATGTTTTTCCCAATCTCTGCTTTTAATAAAGGTCACACATTTTTAAAAACACTGGCTAGTATTCCTGGATGCCTTGGCATTCTCAGTTCAACTCAGATGCTGGGGGAGAAATATCAGTGGTAAAAGTTGGCACTTACTTCTACTGTTCCGGCAAGTGTACAGCAAGTGTGACAGTGACTGACTAGGGAAAGAACTGAGCAGCACACAGAGGGCCGGAGAATCAGCCTTTATTCTGCTGGCAGGCTCAGAGGGACATGCAGCCAAATTCTGAGCACTGCTTCCTTGTTCTCCTCCATTTTTATACCCTTGATGGGATTCAAAAAGCATCCAATCAGCAACAAGCTTTACATCCAATCAGCAACAAGCTTTAATATCCAATCAGCAACAAGCTTTACATCCAATCGGTAGTGAGTTCAGCCATGGGGCCCTAGGATGGGGATTTTTCCCTATCACTACAAATCTGTGCCTAATGCTCACATAGCTAAACAGCTAAATACTCAGCCTCACAGTCCCAAGTACTTACCTACCTTATTCCTGCAAACATCCTCATTTCGCCTGGTAAACCATAAGAAAAGTGCCAATAAAAGATAGATTCTCGTGAAAACTTATTGTGGGTCACCATTTGGTACCTAGATCAGACCCTTGTAGGGTATTTGCTTCGAGGATAAGACCAAAAACTCAGTCATGTAAAAAATAAATGACATCACTGATGATCTAAGAAGGATATTTAAATGTAGTTTTCCAAAACCAGGTTGAGAGGTACAAAGTCAGATACCACCTTGTGAACTTCCCATCATCTTGGCCTCTTGCCTTAGAGTTAGGGGCCCATGATGAAGAACGTGTAGGTCACTGGGAAGTTGTCAATAGCTACAGCAGCAGCAGCAGCAAAATGCAGATACCCTACTACAGAATTCCTTCTGTTTGTGAACTCTGGCTTGCATCTCCTCACCACTGTTCATTCTTCCAAATATTCAATGAGCGTGTTCTACATTATAGCTACTGTTCTAGTCACTGGAGATACAGCTATGGACAAAAACAGAGATGGTCTCTGCCCTCATGACATTTACATTCTGATGGGGAGAGCCAGAAAATAAACATCTAAACCTACAAGTTAGATCATTGCTGATAATTTCTACGATATATATAAAACAAAATTGTAAAAAAAATTTTAAAAAAAGTGAGGGTGGAAGGATGGGGTTACTTTAGATTGGATGGTGAAGGAAGGCTCTCTAGAGGGTAACATTTAAGCTGAAACTTGAATGAGGAGTAAGAGCCAGCCACGTAAGGCCAGAAAGAAGAGCTTTCAGGCAGAGGGAACAAGGAGCAAATGCAAACGGAGATGGGAGGGGTCGGGTGGCTGGAGCACATTGCAGGTGGGGACCATGTGGGGGTGGGGTTGAATAGAGTAGTAGGAGACAGAGAAGTGGGTGGAAAAAAGAACATGTAGAGCCCCAGGGAGTCTACCCATTACCACCTACATCCTGCCATTATTACACATGTAACAATATATTCTAAAAGTTAATTTACTCTTCTCTCTCTTTGAGTAGACTGTGAGTTCCTTAAGTACACTATATCTTATTCATGATAATAATTATAGCTCCCATTTATTAAGCTATACCAGGCACTAAGCTAGCTACTTTGCATACATTATCTCCAATCTTCACAACAACCCTGCAAGGTAAGTATTATTAGCATAATTTTACAGATGAAAAAACCAACTAAGTGATTTACCCAAGGCCAAAAAGCTAGCATGTGGCAAAGTAGGCATTTGAATCTATGTCTGGTTTGGCTCTGAAATCCCATGTCTTTTCACTATCCCACATCATCTTAACCTCCTTGCACTTATTCACCTTTGTTGTCCCGGCTCCTAGCACAATACCTGGCACATTACATAGACTCAAATACTCCATAAATGTTCGTAGTATTGAGTTGGAGTGAATTGAATGTAAGCTCACACAAGAGGAGAGTGAACTCACGAGGCCACAGACTCGGGGATACTTTATAGGAGCATATGTGGCGGTGATGGTAGCCTTCTGTCTCAGGATGAATTCGAAGCATGGTGGGAAGTGGCAGGGAGGAGGCTGTACTTAATAAAACTAAATGAAAGCTATGGGGCTTCCTGAGAGCTAATGTATGACACACTGACACAGCTGCATATCGTGTTCTGAAAAAAATTAATGGGATTTTAAAGAGAGAGGCTGCTCAATGTGCTTGCAAAATGGAGATACAGAAGAATGCACCCCGATGATGAGGAGAAAAGAGCATCGAGAAGGGAGGATGGCACCATTGTAATTGCCTGTAATCTTTCCCCCCTCCTCCTCCTGACTTTAATTAGGACACTGGTGAGACACACACATTTGTAAGAGTGACAGAGCTAATTGAAGAAAACCACATGTCTCATCAACAACAAAATCAGGAATAATAATCAAAGCAGCAGAAGCAAAATTGGAAACCATGGAGCTGTCAAAAGCAGGAGGAACTCAAATACAATGAGGCATGTAATTTAGAAAAAGCGAGAGGGCTATATGGAAGCATAAAAAATGGGGCACGAAATAAAACAGTTAACTTGACTCAAACTGAAACTTTCTCTCCAACAATCTGGTCACAATTAAATGTGGTCAAAATCCATCTAATCCTTTCATCCTGTGTTTTGGGGACATCTGCATTATTCCATTTCATTGCCTAGAATGGCCCGTGTAAGTGAAAAGTCACCCAGTCCCTTCCTGACTGAGCTCTTCATTAATTCACATTGCTTTCCTGTCACTGCATTGGTTAGTTCTGTCCTAAGCAGAGAAGGAAAATGGCAGTCTCTCATCCCTAACTTTTAATATTGCTTACATACAGAGGTCATTATTAAGTTATTCCTGTCCTCATTTTGCAAACCTACAATAAAAACCTACAATAAAAGATAGAGTTCAATTGGGGAAGAATTCTTCTTACTCTTCCAGTTTCTAAACTGATTAGACTTTTGTTTTTTGCCTCCCTTGCATACATTCTCCCTTCTCTCAACAGCTCTGCCCCACCCTCAGCCAACACCCGCAAGGAGGAGCAACACCCCACACCTAATCCTGAGGGTGAGGTTTGCTTTGGAGGTGGGCTTGGCACACAAGCTGGCCAATCAGAATCTCAACACCTTCCTAGGCCTGCTGGGACAAAGATGCTCAATCTTTCTTATGATATGAGTCTTAGAAGTGTTTAAGCAATCTTGCCACAACATGGAAATAGAGAATGAAATTATTATGGCTCAAGATAAAGGGAAGGAAAAAAAGACATCCTTCTCTCATTATATACATCCTGAATAAATCATTCCTGAAATACAGTCTATTCCTGAACTTTTCAGTTATATTGTTACCAAAAGTTCAGTGCTTGTCCCCGCAGCCAAACAAAGAATGAGGACAGGTGGTTTGAGCAAAAGGAAAGAGAAGTTTATTAATTTGCCAACAAATAAGGAAGGTGGCAGACTCTCACCTTAAAGAACCATTGTCCCACACAGCTAAAGCAGTTCTGAGAGGAAAGTTTATCTCCATAAATACCTATAACCAAAAGACAAGAAGATCACAAATAGACAATCTAATGAAACGACTCAAAGAGCTGGAAAAAGAAGAACAGACCAACCCCAAACCCAGCAGAAGAAGTGAAATCAACAAGATCAAATCAGAACTAAATGAAATTGAAAACAGGAAAGCTATTCAGGAGATTAATAAAACAAAAAGTTGGTTCTTTGAAAAAATAAACAAAATTGACACACCATTGGCTAAGCTAACGAAAAGCAGAAAAGAGAAATCTCTAATAAGCTCCATCAGGAATAAAAAAGGAGATATCACAACTGATCCCAAAGAGATACAAGATACAATTTATGAATACTACAAAAATCTTTATGCACACAAACTGGAAAATGTGGAGGAAATGGACAAATTTCTAGAAACACACAGCCTCCCTAGGCTCAACCAGGAAGAAATAGATTCCCTGAACAGACCAATCTCAACAGCTGAAATAGAAACAGCAATTAAAAATCTCCCTAAAAAGAAAAGTCCCGGTCCAGATGGCTTCACACCTGAATTTTACCATACTTACAAAGAAGAACTAGTACCTATCTTGCAGAAACTATTCCACAACATCGAGAAGAACGGAAACCTCCCCGACACCTTTTATGAAGCGAATATTACTCTGATACCAAAACCAGGAAAGGATGCAACAAAAAAAGAAAACTACAGACCAATATCCCTAATGAATATAGATGCAAAAATTTTCAACCAAATCTTAGCTAACCGAATCCAGACATTTATCAAAAAAATAATCCACCACGACCAAGTGGGCTTCATCCCAGGGATGCAGGGATGGTTCAACATATGTAAATCTATAAATGCAATTCACCACATAAACAGAAGCAAAAACAAAGACCACATGATTCTTTCAATAGATGCAGAAAAAGCTTTTGACAAAATTCAACACCCTTTCATGATACGAACACTTAAGAAAATAGGCATAGAAGGGACATACCTAAAAATGATACAAGCCATATATGACAGACCCATAGCCAACATCATACTGAATGGGGAAAGATTGAAATCATTCCCACTTAGAACTGGAACCAGACAAGGCTGCCCACTATCTCCACTTCTGTTCAACATAGTGCTGGAAGTCTTGGCTACAGCAATCAGACAGGAAAAGGGAATCAAAGGTATCCAAATAGGGGCAGAAGAGATCAAACTTTCACTGTTTGCTGATGATATGATATTGTATCTAGAAAACCCCAAGGATTCAACCAAGAAACTCCTGGAACTGATCAATGAATTTAGTAAAGTCTCAGGATACAAAATCAATACACAGAAATCAGAGGCATTCATATACGCCAACAACAATCTAATTGAGAACCAAATCAAAGACTCAATTCCCTTCACAATAGCAACAAAGAAATTAAAGTACCTAGGAATTTACTTAACCAAGGACGTAAAAGACCTCTACAGGGAGAACTATGAAACACTGAGGAAGGAAATAGCAGAGGATGTAAACAGATGGAAATCCATACCATGCTCGTGGATCGGCAGACTCAATATCATCAAAATGTCTATACTACCCAAACTGATCTACAGATTCAATGCAATACCTATTAAAATCCCATCAGCATTCTTCACAGATATAGAAAAAATAATTTTACGCTTCGTATGGAACCAAAGAAGACCCCGAATATCAAGAGCAATTCTAAGCAACAAAAACAAAATGGGAGGCATTAACATGCCAGATATCAAACTATACTACAAAGCTGTAATTAAAACAATATGGTATTGGCACAAAAACAGGAATATTGACCAGTGGAACAGATGTGAGAATCCTGATATAAAACCATCCTCATATAGCCATCTCATCTTTGACAAAGCAGACAAAAACATACGCTGGGGAAAAGAATCCCTCTTCAATAAATGGTGCTGGGAAAACTGGATAGCCACCTGTAGAAGGCTAAAACAGGGCCCACACCTTTCACCTTTCACAAAAACCAACTCACGCTGGATAACAGACTTAAACCTAAGATATGAAACTATTAGAACTCTAGAGGAAAAAGTTGGAAACACTCTTCTAGACATTGGCCTGGGCAAAGAGTTTATGAAGAAGTCCCCAAAGGCAATTACAGCAGCAACAAAAATAAATAAATGGGACATGATCAAACTACAAAGCTTCTGCACAGCCAAAGAAATAGTCATGAAAGTAAACAGACAACCTACAGAATGGGAGAAAATTTTTGCATCCTATGCATCCGAATAAGGGACTGATAACTAGAATATACTTAGAACTCACGAAAATTAGGAAGAAAAAATCAAATAACCCCATTAAAAAGTGGGCAAAGGACTTGAACAGAAATTTTTCTAAAGAAGACAGAAGAATGGCCAACAAACATATGAAGAAATGCTCAACATCTTTAATCATCAGGGAAATGCAAATCAAAACCACAATGAGATATCACTTAACCCCAGTGAGAATGGCCTTTATCAAAAAATCTCCAAACAATAAATGCTGGCGTGGTTGCGGAGAGAGAGGAACACTCCTACACTGCTGGTGGGACTGCAAACTAGTTCAACCTCTGTGGAAAGCAATATGGAGATACCTTAAAGCAATACAAGTGAATCTACCATTTGATCCAGCAATCCCATTGCTGGGCATCTACCCAAATGATCCAGTGACACTCTACAAAAAAGACACCTGCACTCGAAGTTTATAGCAGCACAATTCATAATTGCAAGGCTGTGGAAACAGCCCAAGTGCCCATCAATCCAAGAATGGATTAATAAAATGTGGTATATGTATACCATGGAGTACTATTCAGCTCTAAGAAACAATGGTGATATAGCACATCTTATATTTTCCTGGTTAGAGCTGGAACCCATACTACTAAGTGAAGTATCCCAAGAATGGAAAAACAAGCACCAGATATATTCTCCAGCAAACTGGTATTAACTGAGTAGCACCTAAGTGGACACATAGGTGCTACAGTAATAGGGTATTGGGCAGGTGGGAGGGGGGAGGGGGGCGGGTATATACATACATAATGAGTGAGATGTGCACCATCTGGGGGATGGTCATGATGGAGACTCAGACTTTTGGGGGGAGGGAGGGAAATGGCCATTTATTGAAACCTTAAAATCTGTACCCCCATAATATGCCAAAATAAAATAAATAAATAAATAAATAAAAATAAATAAATAAAAAAAAAAGAACCATTTTCCTCACTTTATGAAGAAATACAGAGTTTTTAAAGGGGATTTTCAGCTTCAGGCTATTGCTGTTTAACTATAGTTGGTGGTCCAGTGAAGATGATCCCATGACACTTGCCTGGACAATTCCACTTTGACCCATCTCCTGTGGTTTAAAACAAAGACCACTCCTCTGCCCCTCTGATTACTGGCCTCAGACAGGAATGCAGATTTTAATTCCCAAAAAGAGTTGGGGGGGGCATTTAAAGAGGCAATTTATAATATATTTTGCCCTTTTTAGGACCTTACTTCTGGTATAATATAATCTAATAAATTCCCCCTTTTTTTCTTAAGCCAGGTGAATTTTGATTTTCCATTGTTTGCAGACAAGTATTCTGAGCATAATTTATTAATGTAATGGTGAAGAAAACAATAAAATAGAAACAATAATAATAGCTGGTATAGTTGAGTGCTCCTTATGTGCCAGTCACAGAGTCATCTTAATTATTTCAACATGTCCAGTATGCATTATTATTCCCATTTTACCAACAGAGAAATTAAAGAGTTTCTGTCATTTTTTCCCATGATAACAAAGATGAAATTGGAACACAGGATTTCTTTTAGAAAATCCATGATCTCAAAATCCATAGTAATGGCAATAAAAGAAGAGAGCAGGTCATAATTCCAATTCTAAACAGCTTGTATTGATCAATGAATAAATAGAGGAAAATGATATACCTGCTTTCTTCCTTTTTCTCGGGATACCTCTAAATGTTCTGATATATTCCTTTAGGGTTTTTCATTATGCCTATTTCATCACATATGATATCACAAATTTGCAGATGTTTTCCCTAGGCACAAATCCACAACAGAAGCATACTACAGAAACTGAAACACTTGTCACCACTCAGGTTCTCAACTACCCTAACAGATGTGCACCAGGGGAGGTCACAGTCCCAGAAAGAGAGATGCAGAATTTTAGAGGTTACTTAACAGAGGTAGAGAATTGTCCATTGCAACATACAAAAGTGACCTGAAACTAACCACTCAAAGTCATAACAGAGTGCTACTTGCTGGATCAGGTTTCATAACCAATGCTAAACTGTCATGTAGTAATTCCATTACTGGACTCAGAAGTTACTAGGTTCCTAAGCTTCCTTTACTGATATACGGTAACTGTCTGTAAATCTGTACCTATGCCTACTTCCAAATCTATATCACTTTCTTTCCATTTCATTCCTCAGTGCAGATATGTCAGCCCTTGCCAAGGCCGGTCCACTGCTCTTCAGATGTAAGGCAACATGGAGGTAAGAATGTGAGATAGAACCATGAGCAAAAATTTTATTTTCCTCTTTGCAGTGGGGATCATCACTTATGGACTTGCTATTAGTTTTACCCAAGCACCCAAGCACTAAGTACTCATTAGTTTTACCGGAGCACTGAGAATAAGTAGAACATAGGCAAAGGAAATTAACAATGCACCCAAGGGAACCAAATCAGCAATCCAAGAGTGGAAGAAAACATAGAAATTCCTGATTATGTACCTTTAAGAGAGATAGGATTTCTGGAGGAGATAGCTAAATTTTTAACAAAACCTTAATGAAATAGCATTAAAGGAAATCAGTTTGGGCACAATAAAAATACTCATCAACTAGAACACATGCACTTGAAATTTATAAGGTAAACATATTAATTGAAAGAAAGTATTGTCACTATTGAAACTGAAGTTAGTGATCTAGAAAATTTAATTGGAAGAAATACATCACAACCTAGAGGAAATATACCTAGAGATGGAAATAATGAAAAAAGATAAGAATCAAAAGACAGACAAGTAATGGGAATTTCAGAAAGAAAAAAAAGGAATACTTAGAGACTAGGCAAAAATAACAAAGGAAATGTTCCTGGTGAGAACACTCAAGTACATAGATTAAAAAGACTTGAGTTCCAGAGGGATGAGAAAGGGAAGGAAGAAAAGAGAGAGGATGGAAGGGAGGGAAAGAGAGGTATGTTTACAAAAGGAAAAGAATAAAATTGTTATGGGCTGAATTTTATTACCCCAAGATTCATATGTTGAAGTCCTAACCCCAAATACCTTAGAACTGCAGTCCTCAAGCCACCAGTCTCAGCCTGGTACTGGCCTTTGTGTGGCCTGTTACGAAATGGCCACACATCGCCACCTGAGCTCTGCACCACCACCCTGCCACTCACGGCTCTCCCCTGCCCCCACCCCTCTCCCCCACTCCCTGTCCTGTGGAAAAGTTGTCTTCCGTGAAACTGGTCCCTGGTGCCAAAAAGGTTGGGGACCACTGCCTTAGAATGTCACTGTGTGTGGAGATAGGGCCTTCAAAGAGGCCTTTACTCCACTTTCATTAAGTGGAGTAATTCGGATGAGCCCTAATCCAATATAACTGGTGTCCTTAGGACACAGACACAGAGGGAAGACCACATGAAGACACAGGGAGAAGCGGAGCATCTGCAAGCCAAGGAGAGAGGCCTCAGAAAAAACCAACCCTGCTCTCAGATTTCTATCCTGCAGGACTGTGAGAAAATAAATTTCTTTTATGTAAGCCACTTAGTCTATGGAACTTTGTTATGGCAGCCCTAGAAAACCAATACAAACACTAACATTAAATTTTTCATCTGTAATTTTAGATGCTAGAAAACAGGAGACTTCTCTTGGTTAATGAGGGGAAAGGATTACAAGGAAAATCATCTTATACCCAGTGAGAAGTACGTTTACAGACATATAAAAGATTCTGAGAGCATGTTACCCAGAGAACCCAACTGAGGAAAATACTTAGGAAAGGACTATAACCAAATAAGAGAAGAGAACAGATGGCAAGACAGGGGACAATGACAAGGAGAGAAAACAGCAATCAGCAATAAACCCAAACAGATGACGACAGAGTCATTAGAATTTGTAATATTAAAAATAATCAATAGAAGAGTCACAGAGCAAAACTGAAACTAACAGTGGTGTGGAACTGAATGCAATAAACTCTCTTTGACCTGGGAGGGAGCTAGGAATCATAGCCAACCATTTTGTGACATGTAATACATTTGGCATAGGTACTGCCTTAGTCACTGTATTTAATTAAAGCATCACAATAACCCTAGGAAGCAAGTAATATTATCATCCCCTTTTTATAGATGAGAAAACTGAGGCCAAGAGAGCAGCTTTCCAAGATTACATAGCTAGCACATGGCTCTAGAGTCTGCTCTTAACTACCGTATTATGCTGCAAAAAGGAGAAAATTAAAGGCATTCTTGTGGATGTGTCTGTAAGAGAAGCGGGGAAGGTAAAAGCGACCTAAAATTTTAAATTTATCATGCACATCTAATTGTACACATGTAATTTAATGTACAAAATGAAATAGTTTTAGATTAAAAGAGGGTACAATTACTAATTATGCCAGGGAAACAGAAATAAACCAGGATTTTCAAAAGCAAATCAGGACATATAATCATCCTATATCTATAGGTCTCGACTTAATGATTGGAAACAGGAAACAGCCTTGGTTGAGGAATATGGTCAAAATCCTTATTTCATATAGTAGGAGAGAAATATATTCAATTATGCATGTGGAAAATAAGAGGATTGCTAATGGCAGAAGAGAAAGGCACAAAGAAACAACTAAACTAACATGAGTAGAAAAGGAAATGAATAGTAACCTGATCAAACACACAAAAATAAAGAAACAGAGAAAAATGAACACAACAAAGTAAGATGAAGAAAATAAAACTACGTTTTCAATTCTTAAATGTAAAGCACTTCAATTTTCTTATTCAAAGAGAAACTGTCAGATTAAGTTAAAGATCAATAAGGCAAAATAGATTAGATATTTTTATAAGAAAAAATACACAAAACAAAGCAGAAAAGAAAATTTAATATAAAAGCATAACACTAACCAAGGAAAAAATTAATAAAATGGACTTCATCAAAACTTAAAGTGTCTGCTAATCAAAAGATATCATTGAGAAATTAATGGACAAGCATAGACAGGGAGAAAATGTTTGTAATACATATATCTAACAAAGGACTAGTATCCAGATATATAAACAACTCCTATAATTCAATAAAAGGCAAGAGCCTGGTTTTAATAAGGGGCAAAAGAATAGGCACTCCACAAAGGAAGGTATACCAATTGTCAATAAGCACATGAAAAAGTACCCATCATTATTAGTCATCAGGAAAATCTAAATTACATCTACCACCCACCTATTAGAATGGCTAAAATCACAAAGACTGACAAAATCAAATGTTAGTGAGGATGTAGAGCAACAAAACTTTCAAACATTGGGGTAAAAATGGTACAAGTACTTTGTAAATCATTTTGGAAGTTTTCCATAAAGTTAAACATATACCTACCCTATGATATAGCATTTCCAGTCTTGGGTATTTTGCCCAAGCAAAAAATAAAAGTATATCTCTACAAAAAGACTTGTACATGAATGTTCATTATAACCAAAAATTGGTAATGCAGTAAACATCCATCAATGGAAGAATTGACAAATTGTGATATAGTCACATATGACACACTACTTAGCAAAAAAAAAGCAATGAATGCTACTGATACACACAACATGGATAACTTTCTGAAGGAAAGAAGCCATGTACAAATGTGTATACTAGGCATATTCCATTTAAGTTCTACAGGCAAAACTAATCTATGATTACAGAAATCAGATCATTGGTTATCTCTCGGAAGAATGGGAAATGATTGGAAATGGACACAAGGTATCTTTCTGAGGTGATGGGTATGTTCCATGGCTTCTTATACACCCTCATTAAACACATCAAGTTATACACTTAAGATCTGTGCATTGTATATAAATGTTAAAATGTTATGAAATTACACCTTATAAAATAAAGTCACAAACAAGGTGTTATTAAGCAATGTAAAAGCACTGAACAGGAAAAATTGCACAAAAGAAACTGGGTCTATCTTATATCAACAAAACACAGCAGGTCTCAGGTTGCAGCCGTAGAAGGAAGTAAGATTATAGGTCATCATCTTCCATAAAATGCAATAGTTTCATGATTATGTTATTAAATTATAAAAGGAAAAGACATGTTTGCCTTATAGATCTTAAAAGAAACCACTGACAGAATAAAAGGTATTCTTTTCCTATTTATGAAGAAAAGCAATTTAAGTCCAGACAACAAAAGAAACATCAAGAAAGTATAAAACACAGAAAGCATAAATTAATGCGATGAATATGACCTAGCAGTAGTGATGTCAGATACCAATAGGCTTCACTCTACAACCCAGAAATCCCTCTTCTCAGTATATATGCAAAAAATTGAAACCAGCACCTCATAGAGATAGCTGTGCTCCCATGTTAATTGCAGCATTATTTACAATAGCCAAGGTATGGAAACAACCTAAGTGTCTATAAATGGATGAATTGATAAAGAAATTGTGATACACACACACACACACACACAAGAATATTACTCAGCCTTAAAAAAATAAAGAGATCCTATCATTTGCAACAACATGCATGAACCTGGAGGACATTATACTAAGTGAAATAAGTCAGACACAGAAAGAAAAATATTGCATGATCTCATTTATATATAGTATCTAAAAACAAAGTCAAATACAAAGAAACAATAAAACAGTGTTATGAGGTGGGGGAGGCGGGGGGAGGAAATGAGGAGATTTAGGTCCAAGGGTACAAACTTGCAGTTATGTAGGATGAATAAGTCTAGAGATATAATGTACAACATGAGAACTATAGTTAATAATATTACATTGTATATTAAAAGTTTGCTAAGAGAGTATATTTCTGGTGCTCTTACCACAAAAAAAGAGGTTGTTATGGGAGGTGATGGATATGTTCATTTGCTTGCCTGTAGTAATCATTTTGCTATGCATATGTATATAAAAACACCATGTTGTATACCTTAAATATATACAATAAAAAAGTAAATGGATTTTTAATGTGAGGAGAATCAGAAAATGGGAAAGTGGACAATAAAATTGACAAACCTTTAGCTTGTCTAAAATTAAATGAGAAAGAAAAACCACAAAAGAATAAATAAATGATTTATAAAAATAATACTTTTTTCATAGAGTTTTATGAAAGCATCCATCTCCTTCATCTTGCGACAGATCACAAAAGCCCAGTGATAGATGTAGAAGAGGAAGAGACTATGGCCTGGCACCAAGCCTGACACAGGGCAGAAAGCTGCTGATGGCGAAGGAACCCTGCCTACCAAATTGAGAGTATCTCCACAGTTCTGTGTTGACCAGTGATCAAGGGCTAAACTGGACAGTGGACATCAGCAGATCCTGTGTGGACATATGATCTTGAGGGCTACAAGCCCACACACACATACACACTTACATAGGATGTCACAGCTACACATAAGTGCTCCTAAATTTACACTTCATGGGGAATGCAGCTAAACACAGATTTTAAAAAATGTTCCTATTACACAAGAATGAATAAGCAATATTCCTTGCACACCTGATCTGTGCTACACAAGTCTTTCCGCTCCTTGTCAATGCATTCGACTTAACAAAGGTTTGTTTTAGACAATATTATTTCTGTTTAATCTAACTCCCTTGATAGTAAGGGAGCTTAAAGTTCTATGAAATCAAAATATTTAATACTATATTCATTTCCCCCAGAATGACAGAATGGTTTAAGTAGGATTGACAAGAAAGAGAAAGTTATGCTGTGCTTAGCTGATGGCTAATGTCTTCCTAAGGGACAATTCTATTCAGCCTTAGCATCCTATTAGCAGCACAAAAAAAATTGAGAAGGGGGGAGAGGTCTGAAGAAATTGAGAAGAGGCCTAATAGCCTTGTAATCAGATTATCTCAAAGTCAGTTCTTAATTTTGCTTGAAGAATTATAAATTTTCATTTATAATATGCATATTTTAAAATTAGAAAGTCTGTACTTTAGTTTCAGTTGGCTTCTACTTTTTAAAGCCATGAGTAGGATGCCAACCCTTGCTATTTTATATCTAAGTGCCAAATTAATACCAAAACCAAGAGCTGAATAATTTCTTAACTAATATATTTTACACAAAATGAAATATACATATCTGGCTAATCAAATCCATTAAAAGTCCAGGAAAATCTTCACCTTTCATGTACAGATACAATTTTGTTTTGTACTAAGGGTACATATTTTTAAAAGAATGGACTTTATTGATGTAAAATATTTTTCACCATCCACCACCTGTGGACCTAGTCCATAGATACAGTCTGTCACCATTTTCTTATTCAAATTCACCTTAAAGGTTCTTAAAACTATAATACATACGTAGCTAAAAGTTTATCATAGGATTAATCTATTTTCTGGTCTACTGCATCTAACTGACAAAATAAATTTTTAAATGAATCAAATGTCTTTGAAACATAGGACTATAAATAAATAAAAATATTCCCTGAGAAAATTGAAAAAAAAAATAATATAGGTTGAGTTAGGCATACCTCCAAGCCATTGTGCTAGGACAAGATCCAGAATATAACTTGATTCTTAAAATAATTACTGGGCCAAGGTCATGGTCATCAACCCCAGGCACCACCTCTGAAATATAGATTAGAAAATCTATATTTCTAATCTACTCTGAAATGTAGATTAGAAAATCTGGCCATGGTGGGAGAAGCAGATTGGGAAGTTGAACCCACAAATATGAAGGGGAACATGAGGTGGTCAGAATAATTGCAATTCTGGCATGGCATTAAGAATGAAATGTAGAGGAAATGGATAAATTTCTAGAAACAGATAACTCCCCAAGCTTGAATCAGAAAGAAATAGAAATCCCAAACAGACCAATAACAAGTAGTGAGATTGAATCAGTTATAAAAAATTCTCCCAACAAAAAAAGCTCAGGACCAGACAAATTCATAGCTGAATTCTCCCAGATGTTCAAAGAAGAGCTGATATCTGTCGTATTGAAACTGTTTCAAAAGATCAAGAAGGAAGGAATCCTGCCTAATTTATTCTGTGATGCCAGTATCACCTTGATACCAAAGCCAGGAAAAGACACAACAAAAAAGGAGAACTACAGAACAAAATCCCTGAAGAATAACTATGCAAAAATCCTCAATGAAATACTAGCAAACCAAATCGAAAAGCACATCAAAAAGATAATTCATCATGATTGAGAGTGGGTTTTATCCCACTGATGCAAGGATGGTTCAACATATGCAAGTCAATGAATGTGACACATTGTATCAACATAATGAAGGACAAAAACCATATGATTATTTCAGTAGATGCAGAAAAAGTATTCAATAAAATCAAGCATTCGTTCATAATAAAAACTCTCAACAAACTAGACATGGAAAGAACATACCCCAAAATAATAAAAGCCATACATGACAAACCCACAGCCAAAATCACACTGAATGGTGAAAAGTTGAAAGCATTTCCCCCTAAGAACTGGATCAAGACAGGATGGCCACTTTCACCATTTCCATTCAACATAGTACTGGAAGTCCTTCCTACCCAAAGCAATCAGGCAAGAGAAAGAAATAAAAAGCATCCAAATTGGAAAAGAGGAAGTCAAACTATCTCTATTTCCCAATGATATTATCTTATACCTAGAAAACCCTAAAGACTATTCCAAAAGATTCCTAGAATTGATAAATGAATTCAGTAAAGTTTCAGGTTATAAAATCAATGTACACAAGTCAGTAGCACTGCTCCAATAATGACCAAGCTGGTAACAAATCAAGAACTCAATCTCATTTAGCTGCAAAAAAAAAAAAAAAAAAAAAAAAACAAAGAAACAAAAAAACAAAAAAACTACACAGGAATACACTTGATCAAAGAAGTGAAAGATTGCTGCAAGGAAAACTACAAAATACTCATGAAAGAAATCATAGATGACACAAACAAATGGAAAAACATCCCATGGATTGGAAGAATCAATAATGGAAAATGACCATATTGCCCAAAGAAATCTACAGATTCAATGCAATCCCTATTAAAATACTAATGTTATTTTTCACAGAATTAGAAAAAACAATCCTAAAATTCATATGGAAACAAAAAAGAGCCTGAATAGCCAAAGCACTCCTAAGCAAAAGGAATGAATCTGGAGGCATCACATTACCCAACTACAAATTATACCACAAAGTGATATTAACCAAAACAGCATGGTACTGGTATAAAAATAGACACATAGATCAATGGAACATAAGAGAAAACCAAGAAATAAAGCCAAATATCTACAAACAACTGATCTTCAACAAAGCAAACAAAAATATACACTGGGGAAAGGATACCCTATTCAATAAATGGTGCCGGGAACCACATAAAGAATAATCAAACTGGATCCCTATCTCTTATCATATACAAAATTTAACTCAAGATGGATCAACACATTGACTGCCACACTAGAAAAAAAAATTTCCCTGGGGCCACACTGTTTTATTAAGACAAAACGATCTTCATTTGTTATTTTTTATTATGCTCTGTACATGAGTTATATGCAACATAATCCACATTTTTAGAATTGAATTGTCAATATTAATTGTAACAATAAGAGCATCAACAATTAAGGTTCTTATGAACCAACTGCAGAGTTTTGCTTTACGAAGCCCTGGGCTCAAAACTAGCCTGAGTTAAATACAACTTATATGGTAGTCAGTGTGTTAAACACTTAAATGTAATACTTTAAACCACAAAAATCCTAGAAGAAAATGTAGGAAAAATTCTTCTGGACATTGACCTAGGCAAAGAATTTATAGCTAAGACCCCAAAGCATATACAACAAAAATAAATGGGACTTAATTCAACTATTTAATAAAAAGCTTCTGAACAGCAAACGAAATAATCTACAGTAGAGAACCTACACAATGGAAAAAAAATATTCACAAACTATACAACTGACAGAGGATTAATATCTAGAATCTATAAGGAATTCAAACAAATCATCAAGATAAAAACAACCCTATTAAAAAGTGGACAAAAAACATACAGAGCTATTTTTCAAAAGAAGAGATACAAATGGCCAATAAATATAGGGAAAAAATGCTCAAAATCACTAATCATCAGGGAAATGCAAATTAAAACTACAATGAGATACCACCTTACTCCTGTCAGAATGGCAATTATCAATAAGTCAAAAAAACAATAGATGTTGGTGCAAATATGGTGAAAAGGAACGTGTATCTACACTGTTGGTGGGAATGTACCTCTATGGAAAACAGTATAGAGATTTCTCAAAGAACTAAAAGTAGACCTACCATTTGATCCAGCAAAATCCCACTACAGGGTATCTAACCAAAGGAAAAGAAGTCATTATATCAAAAAGACATCTGTAAATCATGTGTTTATTGCAGCACAATTCACAATTACAAAGATATAGAATCAACCTAACCCATCAATCGAGACATGGATAAAGAAAATGTGTTATATATACACCATGGAGTACTACTCAGACATAAAAAGAAATGAAACAATGTTTTTTGCAGCAACTTGGATGGAACTGGAGGCCATTATCCTAAGTGAAATAACTTAGGAATGGAAAAACAAGTACTTCATGTTCTCACTTATAAATGGGAGCTAAGCTACAGATTTGCCAGGGCATACAGAGTGATACAATGGACACTGAAGACTCAGAAAAAGAGATGGTAGGAGGGGCATGAGGGAAGAAAAACTACCTATCAGGTGCAATGTACATTATTCAGTGATGGGTACACTAAAAACCCAGACACCGCCACTATACAACCCATCCATGTAACCAAAAACCACGTGTGCCTCTAAATCTATTGAAATACAAAAAAGATGCAGAGAATTGCCTAGAAAATGAAGATTTAAAAGGAAGTTTTTCAAAAGGAGCTTTTGAAGATAGTCTTCATTAGAATCCCAACCAAAGAAGAATAGAAGGGACTGTGAAAAAGCAAGAAGGAATCAAAGAAAACACTATCCACCTACTTTCCATAAATATACGTGTACAGGATTATAATTTTTGTTCCATAGAATACAAAAATCACCACAATAAGCCACCAACTAGAGATCCATCCTTGCCTGAACCAAGGCTCTCTGTAAATATGTTTCCTGAGTAGTTGAATAGCCCCATGGGGACCAAAGATATAAAGGGAAATAAATAAGCAAAAAGTAACAACTCCAAGCTTGGCCACCCAATAGCTCAATGTACTTCCTTCATGATGAAGTGAGGCTGATTCAGGACAAGAAGCAATGATGCCTCCATTCAATAAAAACTACATGGGAAATCAAGACAAATTGAATGTGATTACTGGACTTGAGCTGTTTTTGGTCAAGAACTCACAAATTTAATGTTCTTACCCATCTGTGAATGTGGCGAAGCCACTTAAGGCACAGCTACTCCCTGTTTCATCCCAAATGGAAGTCTTGGAATCCCAGAACTTGCAATTAGTTCAACACAACATGAAAGCTGAGAGACCCTTGTTAAGATTTACCACCACTCATATACCAAAGTATTTCATCATTTCCTCAACCCCTTGCAATGCCACAGCAAAAAGAAAAAAAATATATATATATATATATATATATATATATATAATACAAATAGAGTTATCTGCTACCATTATCATCATCTTCAAAATCACACACATTCATTCTGGAAAGTTTTATAATATGTCCTTGCAGTTAAGCATCTTGGGAATTTCTGGCATTCTGCATCAAAAGCCCAAGCGAGGCTGGGCATGGTAGCTCACTCCTGTAATTCTAGTACTCTGGGAGGCCAAAGTGGGAGGATCACTTAAGGCCAGGGGTTCAAAACTTGCCTTAGCAAGAGCAAGACCCCCACCTCTATAAAATATTAAAAAAATAACTAGGTGTGGTGGCACACACCCCTAGTCCCAGCTACTTGGGGACTGAGACAGGAGGATTGCCCAGGAGTTTGAGGTTGCAGTGAGCTTTGATGATGCACTGCACTCTAGCCTGGGTGACAGAGCAAGATCTTGTCTCGAAAAAAAGAAAAAGGTCAGTCACATATGGAAACTACATAATCTTACTAGAATGTAAACTTCAAGAAGGCAGGGAGCATTTCTGTATTTCCCCACTAAATTCCCAAACCTAGACAGATCAGGTGCTCAGTAAATTAGTCAATTTCATGAATTATCAACTAAGGGAAGTGTGAAGGAAAAATGTACCAAAACTAAAAGTCTTCATGTTATCACCTGGACCTCTATTTAGTGGATAAACCTGCAGTATGTCAAAGAGAAGGCTGTAATACTGCTTAATCCCAAAGCATAATAGGGACGAAATCTGATCAGGATGGCTAGGACTCCAAACCATTATAATACTAATGCTCAGAAAGATCCCCTAATTCTGATCAAAGCCATCCTGACTATATGGAAACTAATATCCACAAAATCCTGGCACTGAGTAGGAACCAAGATACTCTGGTTCCTAGAGCTTCCTTGGGCATTGCCAGTTAAGGATGTTGGGGGTTATAAGTATAATAGTAGGCTACTAAGCCAAGAGTGGTTTAAACAATAAAGACATTTATTTTCTCACCTGACAAGAAGTCTGGAGGTAGGTGGTCCAAGTTTGGGGAAACTGTTTAGGAGCATTATAAAGGACTTAAAGTCTTTTCTATTCTTCTGCAAGACTGTTCTTTACATATTGATTCTTCATCTCTAGGCTTTTGGCCTCATCCTTTCAAAATGAAAGCATAGCTCCAATCATAAAATCTTTGAACACCACTTCATAGCAAAAAAAAAAAAAAAAAAATAGAACCAGCCTCATCACTATTTCTTGTCTGATGAATTTGGAGAGTAGAATTCTTCTCAAATTACCACAGCAGATTTTCTTATATGCATCATTGCCTAGAAAGAATTCCCATGCTTACCCCTAAAGAAAATTACTAGCAATAGGAATTAGATTATGCTGCCTGGCTTAGACAAAATATAATTCATCCTTTGAGGTTGGGAAGTAGCTCACCTTCCATGGGGGATAAAAGGTAAGGCTTTAAAAATAAAGAAGGAGGTGTGGGAATCAAGGTTAGATAGGCAACTAAGAGTGACTACCTAGATGCTGAATTACCTTTTAGAGCTTTGTGTGGCCTGGATATATATCTCGGTTCTTTTTCTCTCTGAAAGATTCCCATCTCCTTTATTCTCACATTTGTCCTTGAGATAGACTGAATGAGTCTCAGACTCTTACTGTAGCCAAAGAGCCTAATATATACACACTAAAAAAGAAAACAGGAGTCATATTTTTAATGTGTGTATATATACATATATATACACATAGATATTTATGTATGTGAATACAATGTCTTTCCAGAAAGTATCCATCCATATAATATGAAAAATAGAGACATTTATCGAAAAAAATACAAGATACAAGAAACATTGTACATGGGACAATGACACCTCAGTCCCCTTCAAAGTAGGCACCTTGAGACCTTACACAGTTCTCCCAGTGTCTCCTCCACCATTCAAAACACTCTGCAAAATCCTTTGTTGGAATTGCCATCAACTGCCTCATAGTATTTTCCTGAATCTCATTGACGGTCTTAAATCTCTTTTCTTTCAAAAGTTATTTTAGTTTTCAGAAAACCCAAACGTTGCAGGGTGCCAGATCTGGGCTATAGAGGGGCCTGAGTCACCTGGGTGATTTGATGTTTTGTCAAAACACTCTACACAAGACATGATGCATGGACAGGCATGTTGTCGTGATGAGCTGTCAATCACCAGTTGCCCATAGCTGCGGCCATTTTCATCACATTGTATCTCTCCATCAACAAAGAACATTGAGGTATAATAGTACTCCTATTGATTGTTTGGCCTGTAGGAGCATACTCGTGATGGACAACACTTCCCAATCAAACAACACAGTTCACATGGTCTTGATCTTGCTGTGATTCTGCTTTGCCTTCTTCGGGTATGGAGAAGCAGGCAACATCTATTGGGATGACTGGGCCTTCATTTCTGGATCATAGCCATAGACACACACTTCATCTCCAGTAATGACCTTCTTGATGAAATATGGTTCATTGGTAGCAGTTTAGAGCAAGTCATTAGCAAATGCAGCACCATGTTCCCTGTATTCTGGTTACAGAAGCCAGGGAATGCATTTTGCCACCACACATTTCATGCCAAGATCATGATCAAAATCTCAGACACAGTAGTTTTTGGAGATCAACTAGTTCTCACAATATTAGTCGCTGATCTTTGTTGATTGCAGCCCAAGCACGTTCAATATTCTCAGGTGTTCTGCTTGTTGTAGGCCTTCCCAAACACGGATCACTTTCAACAGATTTCCCGACTGTCTTTGAATCATTTGTGCCACACTTTTATTTGTGCTGCACTCATTGCATTCTCCCAAAAGCCTTCTGAATCATCCAAAATAGTTTCCATGGAGGAATGTTCAAGCTTAACGCAAAATTTGATGCAGATTTCTCGCTCTACTCACTCAATCATTTTGAATGCAATGGCCAAACAGTACATATGCTCAGTCAATGGCATCTAGCACCCCACTGACTAGTATAGTGACATCGTCATTGTTCACATATGCACATTATGGTCCACTCTACCAGAGAGATGTAGAGATGTAAACTCTACCAGTTTACATCCATGTTGTGCAAACCATTCTAGTCATAATAACAAGGACTGGATACTTTCTGGACAGACCTTGTGTGTGTGTGTGTGTGTGTGTCCATACATGAATATTTATGTGGATATATATAAGTGTGTGTATATATAGAGGGTTATATATATATACATATATATATATACATATATATATATGGAGAGAAAGAGAGAGAGAGAAAACAATACATATGTGGGACACACACACACACACACACACACAGGTTTACATCAACATCTACCTCCGTGACTGAACTTTGAAAATTACATTGAACCCTCTAACAGAAGTGGCTTCCCTTGTTATGTACTTGCTCAACTATGTGATGGACCACATGATGGCTTCAGTCTATATTTATCCAGGGATTTCCCATCAATCAGCACCACTGAAAATAATTACAATTTTATTTAAATAAATGCCAACTATCCCAAATCTAACAAAAGATAGAATTAAATCCAATTCTGACTTCCTCTCCTTTAGGTTGCAAAGAGCTGTTTCAACTAGTGTCCAACACCCTGGAAGCTCTCATTTGGTTTGAAAGTTATTAGACTACAGCTATCAGCTAATGAGGCAGTAAGTGTTTGGAAGCAGCCTGAACTACTTCAGCATATCCAAGTTAAAATAAGGCAAATTAGTAGTAAAATCAAATTGGTTTAAACTGTGAAGTGAGTGTGAAAACTATTCCCCTGAAAAGTAGCATTGGGTCAAATTGCTGCACTGGGACATAGGAAATGATTTCAACTTGCAAGAGAAAAATGTTACTTTTAATGAATCTCATCCTTTAAAAGGAAGTATATCTTAACTATCCTGGAAATCCAAAAGTTTTATTCATAGAAGAAAAAATATACCTAGACAGATGAAAATACATGACTCACGCATCAAGGGAACAAAATTTATTATCCAAACTGGAACATTTTGGGAAATGAAAGTAGGAGAGGTGAAGGTGATACCATTAATAATTTCACTGGGTTAACCAATGTAAACCAGGGTCACCCTTACTCAAAAAACGATGGAAGAGAAGAATCTCTATCCCCAATACCCATGAAAATCTAGAAATCAGCTTTTTCAGCACCTTTTGAAGGGAGGAAAAGGAATTAAGTGTTATTTAATTACTTAAATGTGGTACTGAAGTCAAGAAGACTTAAACCTCCTCCACCTTCCCTCTCCCACCTGCATATGGAAAGTCTAATTTTTCTCTTAAGTAAATCATGAATCATATTAACAGAGCTACAAAACAAACAGAATAAAATCTAATGTCACATGCAAGGATTGGAGGACTCAAATTCTTAGCCCATTAGCTGAATTTGGCTCACAGACATGTTTTGTTTCACTTCAGAGAGATCTTCTCTTAAATTTGAATTATTTGCCAAATTAGAAAGACTAGAATATTTCCCTTACATATTTGCATTCCTAGCTTCTCTTGAGAAACAAGATCTGACAACAATGGGTCTACCTGCCTGTGCATGGCAACAATTGGTGGAGCTCAAGAGTTGCTACTCCTTTGTCTTAGATTTTCTTAGATTAAGGTGGGTAGTTATATGCAAAGGGTTGACTGGAGATTGCTCTTGGGAGATACACTGTGAGGAAATGAGGAAGGGAAAAATTGACTGAGGGAGAAGCTGCCCTGAAATGTGCTTGCCTTTGAGACATCAGACAATCTTATGGTGAACTCTGGAGTGGAGATGAGCCTTTGGGATTGTCCCACATTGAGACACAGGAGCCAGCTCTTTGTAACCCCACATCTGCCAGTCCTTGGCCACAAACCACACTGGGGATAAGGCATAACCTTGGATGAGGTATTTCCCTGTGGTTTAGAACAATGCTCAGTAAGGGACACAGTTATGAACCATTAACAGCTAATATTTCCAAGAAGGGGAATAGGTATATTGTCCCAGCAGAGGGGAAATCTGAGGAGGCCATCACAATATAAACTATATCCCCTGAAACTAGACTTACTCCCTCCAATTCACCAAGTCCCCGACACACCCATGTCACTCATTTCCTGAGACCATAGGCATTGGAGTTTGCAACCACATCTCTACATGGATCCACACTACTTCTCATCCTCTACCCGTATTTCCATGAACTCTATTCACTCCGTCTTTAAAAATGAAATATCTCCAAGCCACTTCCCACTTGCCTGTTCCACTGTTCCTCACTCTTTGACCTCTTCATGTTACCTCTAAACCTCAACTTACAGGGTCACTTAGCCCCTTGAATGATCAACTTCATTTGGTTTTGCTATTTTTAAACTTCTCCTTTTGTTAATTAGCTCTCTGGCTTCATACAACATGGCCACAATTGAAGAGTCAAGACCTTTCAGACTAAGTCATAGGTTCTATTTCTCATCTTCCCTCACCTGAGAGAGAAGAAAATAAATGTCCTTTAGGTAACTAAGAACAGATTTCTCCAGTATTCCAGGCATTTGTTCGCTCCAGTCTTATGAGATTAGTGCATAAGTTTAAGACATGGATCATATTACTTATTTATTGCTGTATAACAAATTACTCCAAAATTCAGCAGTATAAAAACAACAGTCACTTATTATTTCACTGTTTCTAGGCATCAAAAATCCAGGCATGGCTTACTTGGGTGTTTCTGCCTCAGGTCTCTCACAAGGTTGCATCAAGGTGTCAGCTGGGGCTGCATTCTCATCTGAGGGCTCAACAGATGGAGAAGCCATTTGTAAGCCATTTGTAAGTGATTATTAGCAAGATTCAGTTTCTCACACACTGTGAGATGGAGAGCCTTGCTTTCTTGCTGGCTACTGACCAGAGGCTTCCTTCAGTTTCTTGACATAGGGTAGCTCACAACATGACAACTGGCTTTCATAACATTGAGCAAGAAAGACTAAAGCAGAGAGTGCTAGCAGGAGAGGAATCATGGATTTTTTAGTAAGCTAGTCTTGGAAGTGACATCCCAACATTTTTGCCTTATTCTATTCATTTAAATCAAGTGACCAAGAACATCACACAGTTAGAAGGAAGAGATTACACAAGGTTGTGAATACTAGGATATGGGGATCACTGGAGATTATCTTAGAGGCTGCCCACCCCATGCACCCTAACAATAAGTTTACAATCTAGTTGGAAAAATGAAAACAGATATATATATTAAATGCTGAATAGTAATGTACATGTTAATAATAAAACTAGATGAAAACAGAACAAGTTTTGTTTATGAGGCAAAATATATATGAATGCCTGGTAAAAGGTAGTGCAACTGGTGCTCTTTGAGCAGTTCAGGTAGAGAACTCGTCATCAGCTGGAGTAATCAGGGAAGGCTGCATGGAAGTGATATGCCTGGAGGTGAGCTATTTGGATGGCTCCCAGATAGCCCCATAACTAGACAGATATTAATCAAAAATCCTCTAATGGTGTTGGTAAAAATGATTTATACATATGACATGGACATGTGGTATATGATTCAACACCAAAAGTTGGTTTAGATATGCTTCAAAGTGCAACCCCCGTCTTCTTGGTATAAAGCCTGTTAAGACTCCTTTAGATTCCTCCATTAAGCAAAAAACCAAAGAGTAATGAAAAGAGAAAATGTTAGGATGGGGAGAGATCAGAGAAAATGGAATGAGAATGATTTTCAAGGCCCTAAATGTTATGCCTAGGCACTATAGCTTCAGAGCAGGGAATCTGTAGGTTTATCTCCAACATGGCATGATCTGAACCTGCCAAAACTATAAATAAAAATTATTAACATTTATTGAGAGCTTGCTATGTGCCAGACACTATAATAAGTGCTTTCCATCTTACTCTGAAAGTAAACAACAACAAATGAACAAATTTGGCTTGGCTGTTCCCCACTCTTGCCTCTCTGCCCCTTCTCCTTGTTTCTGTCTTTCTTCCCATCCACTCCAGAGGCACTTTCTTCTCTCAACCATTAAACTTACTCTCAAGAGAATCCAGGCTCTAGTCACTCGCACCTTGGTATGTTCTTAAGTCACACCTAAGGTGCTTTCATTATGAGCCTTATTACTGAGTGCTAAATGAAAGACATTTTTCCTATTAAAGACATTTCAGGCATCAGTGGGCACACAGGAGCTGTATTTGGCATTTTGAGGATCGAGGGAGTGATATTTCAGTCCCTGAAATGAAACCATATGGGGAGTTGCTTACCCATCAGGCTGGCCTTGGACTTGACCCACGTAATGGGTATTTGGTTAATAAATAGGGTCTTTCAGTCATATACCCATTGACCTCTTGATCTGGCCCAAAGGGGACGCTGTTTTCCATTCACTAATGAGCTAGATTTTGGCTTCTTCCTGCACAAGTTAGAAATGTGTGATATTTTGTTTCTCTTTAAATCCCTGAAACCTGTG